>NW_024080991.1:608629-964214 GCF_003009895.1 Hyaena hyaena | reverse complement strand
CAATTCCAGGCTCCCTGCCGAGCTCTGGGAGCGGAGTCAGAATCGCTGCTTCCTTCTCTGGGTCGGGCTGGCGCGCATGGGCGGGGGCTTGCCCGCAGGGTGCTCTGAGCTGGAGTCCGCTTGTACCAACTTTTCAATCATTTCATACCCCCTCATATTTTAGAGCAGATGTTTTGTCTGTTCCAATTTTCTATTGTTCCATTACTTTGAAGGTGAAAAGTAAAATGATAAGCTTATTGAATATGATGATTCTCTGCCCACTGTTTCACTATACAGGCAGTAAAGTGAGTGTTGTGATCTGAAGAAATGTAGCTAGGAGAGCCAAACTGGTACTTCTCCAAAACTGAACATTCTGCTTTTCCTGTTGGTAAATAAGGCCATTTTTATTATGAATTTTAGCACTGGCAGGGACCAAATAAGAAATCCTTCTCAGAAAGCTCCATAGTCAACCCTAAGGGGAAAATGGGTACTTACTTCTGAACAGAAGCTCCTCCCATGAGAACTCACAGTAGCATGCTCAATTTCCATTATAGGATGAACCTTCTTCGGGTGTTGTCCTCCTTGCTGGAGCACTTTTCTGACATTACCCATGACATGCTGGGTATTTCAGGTCTTAACATAATCTCATATCCTTCAGTTATTGGAGCTATTTCATTAATGGTCAATAACAAGCCTGTAACTGTCTTTTAAAAGGAGTACAGTGGAGAGTAGCATTTGGTGCTTTTCTGGTTCAAAAGCCCAGAGGGCACCATTGATCAGTGGCTATGAGCTTTTGCCAGAGACTTCAGCTGACATGAGTGCAGGCAGGACACTTCTAATTTTATCTGAACATTAGGATCATATAGTCCTAATGGGATAATTTGAGCCACAGTTTTCTGCAGTTCTAAGAAGTCTTGTTGCTATTCAGAGCCTCAATCAAATACAACCTTTTCCTGGGTAATTTTATTGATTTAAGCTAACAGTATCTATCCCTAAGGAGGTGATTTTTCCAAAAGTCAGATAGGCCCACCAAATGTTAGACTTCTAATTTAGTCTAAGAGGTGAGAAGCAACGACAATTTCTTCCCAGTCGTCTGTGGTACACTACAGGTTGCTCCAGGTCATGCAATCCCCCCCAAATTTTATGCTCTGTGTGGGGTCCTGGATATTTTTGGAATTAAATAAATCATCCCCAGTCACATGATTTATGACCTTAGTAAGGTCAATGCTAGCTTACGCCTCAGTTTCTGAAATAATAATAGTATCACTAAAATAGTGGGGGTTTTTTTGTTTGTTTTAATGTTTTATTTATTTCTGAGAGAGAGACAGACAGACAGCATGAGCAGGGGAGGGTCAGAGAGAGAGGGAGACATAGAATCTGAAACAGACTCCAGGCTCTAAGCTGGCAGTCAGCACAGAGCCTGATGCAGGGCTCGAATTCACAAACTGTGAGATCATGACCTGAGCCGAAGTCAGATACTTAACCGACCGAGCCACCCAGGCGCCCCTAAAATAGTGTTTTGAAACACTGTCCAGAGCACCTGGGTGGCTCAGTTGGTTAAGTGACCAATTCTTGATCTTGGCTCAGGTCATGATCTCACGGTTTATATCAACAGCATGGAGTCTGCTTCAGATTCTCTCTCTCCTTTTCCCTCTCCCCCCTCTTCAGTCCCTCTCAAAAGAAAAATAAATTAATAAATAAAATAAAACATTGTCTAGTTGTATTAATCTAGGTCCCACCTGACCAGACTGATAGTACATGGAAGAGTTGAATATTCTTGAGGTGTACTGTAAATGTATGTTATAGACCATAATATGTGAATGCAAATTGTTGTTGTCTCTCCATGGAGACTGATAATAAGAACAACACATTTTCTGTGGGGTTCTGTGGGATGAATTAGTTCATTTCTTATTTTCTATTTCTGTAGAAACTAGGGCTCTGCTTCCTGCACTCTGCTACTGAGATCAGATATCACTCCTCCATCAGCTGCTTTGTCTCCCAAAAATGTGTGGACAGCTCTCATTCACTATCATCTCTTTTCCCTTTTCTTCACCCTTGTGGGTTTTGATCTTTTTATTCTGCATCTATCATTTCAGGATAGTTTCAGGGGAAAGTGAAGATAAATGTTTATGTTTATTCCATTCCAGTACGTAAGTCTTTAGGCCATTAATTCTACCTTGCATAACAAAGGAGAAAATGGAGGAAGTACCCTAAAAATCTTTATCATATCTTATAGGAAGTTGGGGGAACTCAGAGCTTTATCTTTTCAAACTCCTAGGATGTAAAAATCCCAAGGCTGGGAGTACAGTGAAGTAAGCGAAGTACTCACCTTGGCCACATAGAGGACCCTAAAATTACTGATCCATATAAATAATTCTTGAATGCAGTATTATTAATTAAAATCATTAACAAAATAATGAAAAATACACAATGAACAAAGTATCAAATTTTAAAATAAAGACAGGATCAGTATTACTGATGTTTCTTTTCCTCTGCTCCAGTGTGGCTCGCCATGAGACCAGTTGCACACTAGGAATTAAGGTAAAGTGGAAGTAAACCAAGCCTTGCACTGTCTTCAGCCCAGCTTCAAATCATCTGTAGCCCTGAAAACTCTCAAATTTTCTGCAGCAAAGAGAATCTCTAGCCTCATAATGGATTAAGATGATACTTGATTGTTGATACTCTGAAGCACATAAAAAAAAGCAATCAAAATTCTTCTTTGAAGAAATATAACATCTGTCTAGGCTCCAAATGATTTCTAAAAATAAAATTTCATAGACAAAGTCCCATATACAGCCAAAGATAGATTCAGGAGAAAAAAAGATTCCTTCAGCAAACAACGTTTCAAAAGAAATATGTCCACAAGGACTCCAGATATCAGAATATCAAACACAGACAATAAAGTATCCTCCCATACAGAAACCCTATACCCATTAGCAGTCACTCCCCATTTCTCTTCCAAGTCCCAGGCCATTACTAATCCACTTTCTGTCTCTACAGATTTGTCTATTCTGGGTATTTCACATAAATGGAATCATGCAATGTGTGATCTCTGTGATGGACTTCTTTCACCTGGCAAAATGTTTTACAATATCACACATTCTGTAGCGTGTATCAGTACTTCATTCTTTTCTGTGGCTAAGTAAAATTCCACATTATGGATATTCCATATTTTATTTGTCCATTTCTACTTTTTGGAATTATGAATAATGTTGTTATGAACATTGTAAGTTTTTGTGTGGATATATGTTTTCATTTCTCTTGGGTATAGGATTGAAGTTGCTGAGTCACATGATAACTTCAAATATGACTTACAGAAAAAAATACATTAAAAAAATTAATAAGAGGTAGTTTCTGGGCCACTGCAGCAGCACAGTGATGTGAGCATTCCCAGAGGCAAGCCAGCACTCGGCCATTTCTTGGTGAGACCCTCTCCCAGAGGGTTTGAGCAGGCCCAAGTCACAGGGCTATAAGGAGTAAGAGGTTTAGAGATATAACCCCATCTGAGATAAAATTTGGGAGAGAGGTGTTGTGTGGCATGCTGACGGCTTGGTCGCAGATAGTGTAGATGTGGGAAGTGGAGGGAAGCCAGTGGCAAAGAAAGGGTGCCTTCTGGCCAGTCAGTGAGAGCGCAGAGTTCTGATGCTAGAGAGTGGGAAGCTGGGTAACGCCATTTCACCTCTCCCATGCCTACACATATGAGCAAGTTCACCACACCAACCTCCCCCAATAAGCTAAGCAGCGCCACCTAGTGGAGAATGGAGCTGTTACACCAAGCTCCATCCAACCGTGCCAACCAAGTCCTAGAGGAGGACCACTAGTCTCTCCCACTACTTAGTATACAGACTATAAAGTGCCTCACAGTTTGACTTCTATGGGAAACTGGATACAATTTCATTTGGATTTCATTCTGGTCACTGGTCCATCGATTCATTTTTCTTTTTCTTTTTTTCTTTTTCTTTTCTTATTCTTGGATACAGAAAGAGGGAAAAAATTATAATTATTTTGTTTTATAAAACTTTAAAAAAATTATTTTACTATATTTTTCATTTTTGTAAATTTTTTATTCTATTTTACTTTCTTCATCTCATTTTATTCTATTTTATTGTATACATTTTTTATGTTTTTAAACATTTTCTTACTTTTTTGTTGTTCTTTCTTTTTTTTTCCTTTTACTTTCCTTCCCTTTTTTTGTCTATTCTATCAAGCTTCTTTCAACAACCAGACCAAAACACACCCACTTTCAACAACCAGACCAAAACACACTCAGGATCTAGCACCCTTAACTTGATTTTTTTGTGGTTTTAATATTTTAATTTTAATTATTTTATTAATTCTTTTTCTTCCTCCAAAATGATGAAAAGAAGGAATTCACCTCAAAAGAAAAAACCAGAAGAAATGACAACCAGGGATTTAATCAACACAGCAAGATATAAGCAAGACGTCTGAACTAGAATTTAGAATCACAACAATAATAATATTAGCTGGGGTTGAAAATAGGTTAAAATCCTTTTCTGTGGATATAAAAGAAGTAAAATCTAGTCAGGATGAAATAAAAAATGCTATAACTGAGATGCAGTCTTGAATGGATGCCACAGCAGCAAAATTGGATGAAGCAGAGCAGTGAATCAGCGATATGGAAGACAAAATTATGGAGAATAATGAAACAGAAAAAAAGAGGGAGACTAAGGTGAAAGAGCACGACATAAGGATTAGAGAACACACTGACTCATTTAAAAAGGAATAACATCGGAATCACAGAAGTCCCAGAAGATGAAGAGAAAGAAGAAGGGGTACAAGGTTTATGTGAGCAAATCATAGCAGAAAACTTTGTTAACATGGGGAGAGAGAGAGGCATCAAAATCCAGGAAGCACAGAGGACTCCCATTAGATTCAACAAAAACTGACCATCAACAAAGCATATCATTGTCAAATTCACAAAACACACAGACAAGGAAAGAATTATGGAAGCAGCAAGAGAAAAAAAGTACTTAACTTATAATGGAAGACAGATTAGGTTCACAGCAGACTTATCCACAGAAACTTGGCAGGCCATAAAGGAGTGGCAGGATGTATTCACCATGCCGAATCAGAAAAATAGGCAGCCAAGAATTATTTACCAAGCAAGAATATCACTCAAAACATAAGGAGAGCTAAAGAGTTTCCCAGAAAACCAAAAATTAAAGGAGTTTGTGACCATGAAACTAGCCCTACAAGAAATTTTAAGGGGGACTCACCGAGGGGAGAAAAGTGAAACAAAACAAAAGAAGATCAAAAGCAACAAAGACAAGAAAGGACCAAAGAACACCACCAGAAACTCCAACTCTACAGGTAACACAATGGCAATAAATTCATGCCTTTAAGTACTCACTCTAAGTATCAATGAGCTAAATGCTCCAATCAAAAGACATAAGGTAACAGAATGGATAAGAAGCTCCATCTATATACTGCTCACAAACGACCCACTTTAGACCTAAATACACCTTTAGATTAAAAGTAAGGGAATGGAGAACCATCTATCATGCTAATGATTGCCAAAAGAAAGCCAGAGTAGCCATACTTATATCAAACAACCTAGATTTTAAAATAAACACAGTAATGAAAGATAAAAAGGGCATTATATCATAATTAAGGGGTCTATCCACCAAGATTTAACAATTGTAAACATTTATGCCCCCAACGTGATAGCACCCAAATATATCAATCAATTAATTACAAACATAAAGAAACTAATTGATAATAATACTGTAATAGTAGGGGACTTCAACACCCCACTTACAGCAATGGACAGATCATCTAAGCAAAAAATCAACAGGGAAACAGTGGCTTTGAATGACACACTGGACCAGAAGGACTTTACAGATATATTCAGAACATTTTATCCTAAAGCAGTGGAATACACATTCTTCTTGAGTGCACATGGAACATTCTCCAGAATAGATCACATAATGGGACACAAATCAGCCCTCAACAAGTACAAAAAGACTGACATCATACCATGCATATTTTCAGACCATAACGCTATGAAACTGGAAATCAACCACAAGAAAAATTTGGAAAGACAACAAACACTTGGAGACTAAAGACCACCCTATTAAAGAATGAATGGGCTAATCAAGAAGTTAAAGAGGAAATTAAAAAGCACATGGAAGCCAATGAAAATGATAACCACAGCCCAAAACCTCTGGGATGCAGCAAAGGTGGTCATAAAGGGAAGTATATAGCAATCCAGGCCTTCCTAAAGAAGGAAGAAAGGTCTCAGATAATCAACTGAACCTTAAATTTTAAAGAGCTGGAAAAAGAACAGCAAATAAAACCCCAAACGAGCAGAAGATGGGAAATAATTCTTAGAGCAGAAATCAATGATACTGAACCCAAACAAACAAACAAACAAAAAAACAGTAGAACAGACCAAGGAAACCAGGAGCTGGTTCTTTAATAAACGTCTAGTCAGTATGATCAAAAAGTAAAAGGAAAGGACCCAAATAAAGAAAATCAAGAATGAAAGAGGAGAGATCACAACCAACACAGCAGAAATACAAACAATAATAAAAGAATATTATCAGCAATTATATGCCAATAAACTGGGCAATCTGGAAGAAAATATAAACTACCAAAACTGAAACAGGAAGATATAGAAAATTTGAACACATCCATAACCAGTAAAGAAATTGAATTAGTAATGAAAAATCTCCCAAAAAACAAGAGTCCAGGGTTGGATGGCTTTCCAGGGGAATTCTACCAAACATTTAAAAAAGAGTTAACACATATTCTTTGGAAGGTGCTCAAAAAATAGAAATGGAAGGAAAACTTCCAAACTCATTCTATGAGGCTAACAATACCTTGATTCCAAAATCAGAAAAGACCTCACTAAAAAGGAGAACTACAGACCAATTTCCCTGATGAACATGGATGCAAACATGCTCAACAAGATACTAGCCAACTGGATACAAGAACATTACAAAAATTATTCACCATGACTGAGTACGATTTATACCTGGGATGCAGGGTTGGTTCAATATGCACAAAACAATCAATGTGATACATCACATCAATAAAAGAAAGGACAAGAACCACATGATTCTCTCCATAGATGCAGAGAAAGTATTAGACAAAATACAGCATCCTTTCTTGATAAAAACCCTCAGGAAAGTAGGGATGGAAGTATGATACCTCAAGATCATAAAAGTTGTATATGAAAGATCCACTGTTAGTATCATCCTCTATGGGGAAAAACTGAGAGCCTTACCCCTAAGGAACACAACAGGGATGTCCACTCTTGCCACTATTACTCAACATAGTATTAGAAGTCCTAGCCTCAGCAATCAGACAATACAAAGGAATAAAAGGCATCCAGATCAGCCAGGAGGAAGTCAAACTTTCACTCTTTGCAGATGACATGATACTCTATACAGAAAACCCAAAAGTTTCCACCAAAAAACTGCTAGAACTGATCCATGAATTCAGCAAAGATGCAGGATATAAAATCAATGCACAGAAATCAGTTGCATTTCTACACACCAATAATGAAGCAGCAGAAAGAGAAGTCAAGCAATTGATCCTATTTACATTGGCACCAAAAACCATAAAATATCTAGGAATAAATATAACAAAAAGGTTAAAAATCTATATACTGAAAACTATAGAAAGCTTATGAAAGAAATTGAAGAAGACACACCAAAATATGGAAAAATATTCCATACTCATGGATTGGAAGAATAAATATTGCTAAAATGTCAATGCCTCCCAAAGCAGTCTACATATTCAACGCAGTCCCCATCAATATAACACCAGCAGTCTTCACAGAGCTACAATAAACTATCCTAAAATTTGTATGGAACCAGAAAAGACCCTGAATAGCCAAAGCAATCTTGAAAAGGAAAACCCAAGCTGGAGGCATCACAATCCCGGACTTCAAGATGTATTACAAAGGTGTAATCATCAAGACAGTATGGTACTGGCACAAAAATAGACAGATCAATGGAATAGAATAGTGTACCCAGAAATGGACCCACAAACGTATGGCCAACTCATCTTGGACAAAGCAGGAGAGAATACCCAATAGAATAAAGACAGTCTCTTCAACAGATTGCGTTGGGGAAACTGGACAGCAACATGCAGAAGATTGAACCTAGACCACTTTCTTACACCATACACAAAAATAAACTCAAAATGGATGAACAACCTAAATGTAAGACAGGAAGCTCTCAAAACCCTAGAGGAGAAAGCAGGGAAAAACCTCTTTGACCTTAGCTGCAGCCACTTCTTACTCAATATGTCTCTGGAGGCAAGGGAAATAAAATAAAAAATGAACTACTGGGATCTCATCAAGATAAAAAGTTTCTGCACGGTGAAGGAAACAATCAGTAAAACTAAAAGGCAACTGACAGAATGGGAAAAGATATTTGCAAATGACATATCAGATAAAGGGTTAATACCTAAATTCAATAAAGAACTTAACAAACTCAACACTCAAAATACAATTAATCCAGTGAAGAAACAGGCAAAAGACATGAACAGATACTTTTCCAAAGAAGACATCCAGATGACTAACAGACACTGTTGAAAAAATGCTCAACATCACTCATCATCAAGGAAACACAAGTCAAAACCACAATAAGATAGTACCTCACACCAGTCAGAATGGCTAAAATTAACAACTTAGGCAATGACAGATTTTGGTGAGGATGCAGAGAAAGAGAAACCCTTTTGCACTGCTAGTGGGAATACAAACTGATGTAGCCACTCTGGAAAACAGTATGGAGGTTCCTCAAAAAATTAAAAATAGGGGCGCCTGGGTGGCTTAGTCGGTTAGGCGTCCGACTTTCGCTTAGGTCATGATCTCGCGGTTCGTGGGTTCGGACCCCGCGTTGGGCTCTGTGCTGACTGCCAGCTCAGAGCCTGGAGCCTGTTTCAGTCTGTGATTCCCTCTCTCTCTGACCCTCCCCTGCTCATGCTGTCTCTCTCTCTCTCCTAGAAATAAATAAAACATTTAAAAAAAAATTAAAAATAGAATTACCCTATGACCCAGAAGTTGCACTACTAGGTATCTATCCAAGGGATACAGGTGTGATGTTTAGAAGGGGCACATGCACCCCAATATTTATAGCAGCACTATCGACAATAGTCAAAGTATGGAAAGAGCCCAAATATCCATCAACAGATCAATGGACAAAGAAGATGTGGTATATATGTGTTAACAGCAATCAAAAAGAATGAAATCTTGCCCTTTGCAACAACATGGATGGAACTGGAGTATACTATACTGAGCAAAATTAGTCAGTCAGAGAAAGACAAATATCATATGACTTCACTCATTTGTGGAATTTAAGATGCAAAACAGATGAACATAAGGGAATGGAAGCAAATTAATATAATAACAGGGAGGGGGACAAAACATAAAAGACTCTTAAATACAGAGAACAAACTGAGGGTGACTGGAAGGGTAGGGGAGATGGGCTAAATGGCCAAGGGGCATTAAGGAAGACACTTGTTGGGATGAGCATTGGGTGTCAGACGTAGGGGATGAATCACTGTATTCTACTCCCAAAATCATTTTTGTACTATATGCTACCTAACTTGGATATAAATTTTTTTTTTAAAAAGTAAGGAAATAAAAAAACTAATAAGAGGGGCCCCTGAGTGGCTCAGTTGGTTAGGCATCTGACTCGAGATTTCAGCTCAGTTCATGATCCCAGGGTTGTGCTACAGAGAAAATAATCCAGTAAACTATTCAAGAAGACTAGCCTGGGGGCACCTGGGTGGCTCAGTCAGTTAATCCTTTGACTCTTGATCTCTGCTCATGTTCTGATCTCAGGGTTCTTGAGTTGGAACCCATGCTGGGCTCTGTGCTGACACTGTCAACTCTGCTTGGGATTCTGTCTCTCTCACTCTCTCTGCCCCTTCCACTTGCACTGGCTCTCCCAAAATAAATAAATTAATTAAAAAAGAGAACCTAATAACAAAGTAACATAAGAAGCACAAACTCTGTTGTTTTTTATCAAAAAGGTAGTAAACATACATAATATCAGTACCTATTATTGAGAGCCAACAATATGCTAGGCATCATCCTGGGTACCAAACATACTTTATTTCATTTAACCCTTCCAACACTCTTCAAATAGGTATTACATTCCTTACTAAAAAAGAAAATAAAGTTAAATGTTCATATTCAAATCTGTATTTTAACAAAGAAAAACTCTTCAATCACATCATTCCTCAGCTCTCTCATTTCTTTCCCCCTTTTCATGAAAAAACTGATTGTATTTTCCCTATCCATTTTCATACCATCCACTTCAATCCACTTACATTAAAGTTTGCCCCTCAACACTGTCAGATACTGCTTCCCCTGAGTTCAACATAGAACCAAGAGTTCCGGTGGCTACTTTCTAGACTTTCTCCTGAAACACTCTTCCTGCAGTTCATCCTCAAGAAGAGGATTCAGCAAATTATGGCTGCAGGCCAAATCTCAACAGCCACCAGTTTCTAACATCCTGTGAGCTAAAAAAGTTTTCACATTCTTTAATAGTTGAAAAAAATCAAAAGGAGAATAGTATTTCATGACACATAAAAATTACATGAAATGCACATTTCAGCATCCATGAATAATGTTTTACTGGGACACCGATACATTTATTCACTTACTTATTGTCCATGATGTGTTTGTGCCACAATGGCAGGGTTGAGCAACTGTTGACAGAGACCTTAGGCAGTGAGACCCTTGCTTCCCCTTTCTGCTCCAGGACTAGCAATCATACGGATGCAGTTATAACCTGAAAGACCACACTGATACAGTTATCACTTGATAGTGTTTTAAGTGCCTTATATATCACTGTATACATGATATTTACTTTTTTATTGCCAGTGTATAACCATCATGTCAAAACAAGAAAAGTGGGCTTCAAATGTCATGCTTATAAGGCACAGTGAAATGTGAATTATTTTGATCAAGTTAGATGGCAAAGCATTATATTTACTATACAATGACATGATAGTTGTGCCAAACAAGTACAATATATGTTGACATTACCAGACTTAGTGCTAATTACAATATTCCCAAGTCACAGGAGAGCAACAGTCAGAAAAAAATAGTAAACTTAAAATGGAATATCTTATCACAGCAAAATTTCTTCACAAAAAGAAAAAATGAAAATAAGGCTGGAACAAAATAAGTTCCCTACTGGCTCATTTGTTAACCAAGCAAGAAAAACCATTTACTGATGGTAAGTAATTAAATCGTGTTTGATTGCAGCAACTGAAGAAATATGTCCAGAAAAAATAAACTTGTTTACAACTTATCCATTTGATCTGAAGAGTTGCTCTAAGAGTTGAGGACATTGGGAACAATAGTAACTCAATTAAACAAGAAGGCAAGTGATTTGAAGTGGTTTCCCTTCACTCTTGATGGGTCAACTGATGTTATCAATACTGTTCAGTTGCTGATTATATGAGAAGTCAATACTGTGTTTAAAATGACTGAAAAATTGTATGAATATCCTGACTTGCCTTCCCCCAAAGCAGTTCAATGGCTCAGCGATGGTAAGTTTTTAATGCAATTTTTTGAGTTCAAGCTGAGACTGAATTTTTTCTCAAAGAGAATAACTGCCTTCAATTACTATTATCAAACACTAAATAGCTTTGGAAAGTAGCTTTTGCTGCAGACTTGATAATGTTTCTTAATAAATTCAACCTAAAACACAAGCCATAACCTAAAAAGACCCCTTTCTTTACAAACTTCTCTTTTCCCCTGCTCCACTACACAAAAGTGGGGAGAAAGAATGGAAGGAGTGATGAATTTGGTGGCTGGATCAAAGAATGAAAAGTAAAATAGATAAAAAAAGAAAGAGGAAAACCAAAATAATGATCTATTATACTCTTCTCCAAGTAGAGAAATGAATTCCCTGATAACAGCTACCATGAGGAGGGGTCAGCTTGAGGTCTTACACATATCATACCCCAGAGCATCCTGCCCCTTTGTGGCTCTCACCAGTACCCACAGACCCAAGGTCTTCAGATTCCTTCTTGTCACAAGCAAGAGCATACTTATTCCTGCAGTATTATAACTGGGGTTACACATGTTACATTTATGTATACTATGATGGCAGCATCAAAGCTCTAGGATAATTATGGCACATTTTAGTGTGTTAATTTTATTCAAGGTTTTAGAAAAAAAATTGTTTAAAATTTTTGCCCCATAGAAGGGTTTTGTGACACATGTGCAAGTAAAATCAGTAAAATTCTGCTTTTCCATGTCAGTCAAACTTGTGTTTACTTGGATTGTACACAAAGCTATTGGCTCCTGCCAACGAATTCAATTTCCTGTTGTAATCGCCATTAATCAAATGTTTTGGTATATTGAAATATTTATGGATAAATTAATATGACATTTAGGATTTGGTTCAAAATAATATGAGATGGGGAAAGTGGACTGGGAAAAGGCTTCACACTCAGGGTTGGCTTGCTTTGCATTAATAAGAAGAGGGATGTGACAGCAAAAGACAAAAACCTGGGTAGTCTGATTCAATTGTTCATCTTAATGATAAAGTCTTAATTGTCTTACTTAACAGCTTTTGGTTGGTCTATTTGAAGTCTGAACAATTCAGAAAACAATTGCAGAGCAAAACTGTTACGTTTTTTTTTTCTGTAATCAATAAAAGTTCTATAATAAAAATAAAGATTGAGAGATGCAAATCATGAGGACTACCTCATCTGAGATTCTTGATATATTTAAGTGTAGTGAAACTTACAAATTTAGCAAAATAGAAAACATCACTAGTCTTCTTTCTCCAATATAAAGGTGCTCTGACAAGAATTCCACGGAGACAGTTGAAGAGGTTGACCAGATCATTATGACATTGGTTACCAGGCCTGTAAGCAAGATGAAGCAACTACCAGGATTTTCTATTACAGGAACCTGAAAATATTGCACTATAACTTTCTCTCTAGCAACATTCAAAGAATATTTCCTCAGCATTTACACTTTTATAGCTCATAAAGCAGTAAAAACTGGTTGTCATTTTATTAGCATATTTTTGTGGATGCAGGTTCTAGAGATTCGCAGCTAGAAAAGTGAAAGTACCTAGATGATGAATCTGCATCGGCTGAGCCTCGGTTCATTCCAGCGCTCCGACATGGACAGAACCCTTGACAAGCAGCTTCTTCATCAAGCCAATGAGATAAGTGGAACACTTTCCCCCCCAAATTATAATTTAAAATATTTTACTATATTCTAAAATATAGTATTATAATACTATAAAATGGAAGATTCTTATGAGTTTTAATATTTGAAAAGGAAACTCCAAATAAATGTTATGATTTTACTGGCCACCCAATACCCCCAGACCCCCTAGGTATGCCTTTGCTGTCTTCTTCTAGTAAAGGTAACTGGTGGAAAACATTGAAAAGTTCTCATTGAACCGGTTTTCTCTTTTAAGGAAAGCTTAGGAAGGGATCAAGTCTCAAGTCTTTAAATTTTCTTTAAAACATATCTATGGGGAGAAATTTTTCTTTATTATTTAAAAATTAGGCTAATGGAATATTTTTACATAAACAGCAATTTTATTATTTTCTAATACTATAGTGTAATAATTCAAAGTAGGCCAAGAAAACGTTGACTAATAGAACATCTCAGTGAAATAGGGAAAAAATGAACTGATGTGATAGAAGAAGGCATGGACTTAACACCAATTGCTACTTAAATTGAAGTTTATTATTTGCATTTACATTGAAGATCATGTCTGACACCTTTAAAAAATTATGCAGAGTGTCCCATATAATTTTATAAATGGCCTTAATTTTCTATAAAAACAGTATCTCTGAGGTAAAGGGAAAATTTTAATTTTGTCCCTTCAGATAATCATAAATGATATGAAATCTGTTTTAGTGAGGACTTATTGTAACCTACACTGCACAGAAAGGTAGTTTTGGTGGTATTTGTGAGGGTGCCCAAAAATATGTATCCTTTGCTCAAAGCTGTATTAAGTTCAGCGTTTTCATCCAGACACCCTGTCCTTGGGCTCCAGGATACAGAGATGGAGGTTTTCAAATAGATTTCCTCTCTGCTGACAGAAACTATTTCCATAACCAGAGTTGCTGGCATTCATTGTGCATAGAATGAGAACAAGCTTTCGTACAAGATTAGAATGTCTTCAGTTCTGTGAAACCTTCTGAGAATTGCTCCAGCAGTGTCTCCCTTCTCTCTGATGCAGCAATATTTTGTTTCCTTTCTACTAGACATTTCCATTAATATACAAATATGGTATTATTTCTTCCACTTAAATATCAACAATGACAACAATCTGAACCTCAATTTGCCTTTAGCTTGCTGCTCTATTTCTGTTCCCTCTGCAGAAAAAGTCCTTAACATAATCATCTATCCTCCATGCCTGCAATTCTCCCATTCTCTCTTGAACCCACTCACTCAGGCCTCTACCCACTCCTCTCCACATAAACTGCCCTTGCTATAGTTACTAATGTCTTCCACATTATAAAATCCAAGGCACATCTCCGTTATCCTCAGTTGCCCATTAGTAGTGTTCTCAACAGTAGATCACTCTCTCTTCCTTCCTTGAAACATTTTGTTCCCCTGGCTTTCGGGATACCCTCCTCTCCTGGCCCCCCATTGCCCTCCGTGGCCATTACTCCCCTGTCTTCTTGGCTGGTTCCTTCTGTCTTTCTAACTCTAAAAACAGGAGTGCTCCTGGGCTCAGTCTTGTCTCTTGGTCTTAGACTCTATCCATGTTTTCTCCCTTGGGAGTCTCACGTGTGTAGGTGACTTCCATATTTATATTTCCAGT
Source organism: Hyaena hyaena (assembly GCF_003009895.1). Taxonomy (NCBI): domain Eukaryota; kingdom Metazoa; phylum Chordata; class Mammalia; order Carnivora; family Hyaenidae; genus Hyaena; species Hyaena hyaena. The sequence goes on along the minus strand of NW_024080991.1, from coordinate 949,440 downwards.
CATGACTTGTCTACACTCCTATACACAAATGCCTGCTCAGTGTCTCTACTGGGATGGGTAACAGGCATCTCAGTTTTCAATATCCCAAACTGAACTCCTGATCTTTCCCCCAAAACTCTTTTCCCTGAGTCTGCCTCTGTTTATTTAGTTAATTTATATTAATTAGTTTATTTACTGCCAAGTAAAAACTTTGGACTCATCCCTGACTCTTCAATTAATTAGTTAATTAATAAATTAGTTTATTTACTGCCAAGTAAAAACTTTGGACTCATCCCTGACTCCTCTCTTGCCCTTGCTGAAAGAAAAAGCCAAAGTGTGTTAATACACTGCTTAAAGACAAAGGGATAGAATTCTCACCACTGTCTAAAAGTCACAAAAGGGTTGCTGCTGCCTCTTCCTCTCTGGAAATGCCAAGCTTCCAATCACCAGCTACAATCACCCTTTGGACAGACAAGGAAACTTCTGATAACTGGAAAACAAATATTCAAACTGGTTCTGGCAGGAAGAAGGAAGGAAAGACACAAAGCTGGCCATCACGTTACCTCTTATACGCTCTACTTACATACATCTAAATACTTTCACACGTTTCTTTTATTCTCTACTCTCAAATGGTCATCTTTCCCAGCAAATGCTAAGGGGAACTCTGAAATATCAACTTCTGGAAAAGTTCTTTGCAGAGCACATAATTGTCATGGCTGCTGTAGGGTGATTGTATTGGAGAAAGAGGTAAAGTTGGCTCTACCTCCTCTGGGGACATAAAGGATTCTAAGAAATCGTGGTCATGGGGAAAATTGCTGCTGGAGGCAGAATGTAGAATCTAAGTCCCTCTGGGAGATTTTTAAACAGTAGGTGTCTCTTCTGCTTTTCACTTTTTAAAAAGTGTTTATTTATTTATCTCTGAGAGACAGTGAGCAAGGGAGGGGCAGGAGGGGGAGTGGGGGGACAAAGGATCCAAAGTGTGCTACAGGCCGACAGTGGAGAGCCCAATGTAGGGCTCAAACTCACGAACCATGAGATCATGATCTATATCATGAGTAGGATGCTCAACCAACTAAGCCACCAGGTACCTCTTCTGCTTTTTAAAAATCAGTCCCTCTTCAATTTCTTTGAAGACATGAGATATGTTTTCTACTCTTTTGTTGTTGTTGTTTGACCACACCAAAAAGTCTGAGTAAGGTGTTTTATGTTTGATGGATGCTAAAAAAAAAAATGTTGCTGACTGTTCTGAACTTTTTCTCCTCCTTGGGAACTGAGTGAGTTCCTTTTTATTCTTTAGGGATGAATCATATGTGTTGTATCACCAAGACCCAAAGAACCACCTACTTGCTGCACCAGAAGATAAAGATACACAAGCCCCAAAGAAGGAGGCCTTCATGGCAGTCTTGGAAAGTTGCTCTTGCAGTGAGGCATCAGTGAGGCTTTAAACCAGGGAGATAAGGAGAAGGGAATTTAGGGCAGACATGTGTTCTATACACTACCAGTTTATTAGGAGAAATTCTAAAAGGATTGTTAATTTATCACTCTTAATAGCTATAACTTCTCCCTTACAAATTGGCACTTGTACTCTGTTGTCATTCTTATTAATTGTATTTGGGACCCTCCTACACTGGGGAATGTTAACTGGTGCAGCCCCTCTGGAAAAGTGTGGAGGTTTCTAAAAAAATTAACAATAGAACTTCCCTATGACCAGCAATAGCACTTCTAGGAATTTACCCAAGGGATACAGGAGTGCCGATGCATAGGGGCACATGTACCCCAGTGTTCATAGCAGCACTCTCAACAATAGTCAAAACATGGAAAGAGCCTAAGTGTCCATCAACTGATGAATGGATCAAGAAGATGTGGTTTATCTATACTATGGACTACTACATGGCAATGAGAAAGAATGAAATCTGGCCATGTGTAGCAACAACATGGATGGAACTTGAGGGTGTTATGCTGAGCGTAATAAGTCAGGCAGAGGACAGATACCATATGTTTTCACGTATAGGAGGATTAGGAGGAACTTAACGGAGGACCATGGGGGAGAAGAAGAGGAAAAATAGTGGGGGAGACAGAGGAAGGCAAACAATGAGAGACTCTTGAATGCTGAGAACAAACTGAGGGCAGATGGTGTGGGAAGGGAAGGGGGGTGAATGGCATGGAGGAGGGAACTTGTGGGGATGAGCACTGGGTATATGGAAACCAACTTGACAATAAACTATTAAATACAACAATAGTGTGGTATTTGGGGTCTTAAATTCATGCAAATATGCTTCTTCCTTGCCCATAATCCACCATATGTAACGAATTATATTTTGACCTAAAGGAACCAGACATTATCTAATGGACATCTGAAAGACTTAAAATATTTTTAAGAGCTCCACTTGAAAAAATTGACAGAGAGGTGTGAAGAAATCACTTGGTACTCATATTTTAACTTTACTTTCTATTAAATGTAATTTTGAAATGTTCTTTTCTGGAAAAGACAAATGATAATGTTATTTTTTAAAAAAGAAGCTGCACAAAAGAAATCTGTTATAACTATTACTAGAAATCCCATGAACCCATGAAGAAATGCTTGCAAATAAATGCAAGTAATTGATGTAAATTAAAAACTCAATCCTAGGGGCAGCTGGGTGGCTCAATCAGTTAAGCACCCAACGTCAGCTCAGGTCATGATCTCATGGTTCGTGGGTTTGAGCCCCACAGTGGGCTCTGTGCTGACAGCTCAAAGCCTGCTTTAGATCCTCTGTGCCCCCTCTCTCTCTGCTTCTCCCCTGCGCACACTCTCTCTCAAAAATAAATTTAAAAAAATTTTTTTAAAAACCCTCAAATCTCAATCCTAGTTTCAAAGAAAAAAATTGCTAAAAGTAAAGATAGAGGAATAACCTTCCTTCCCACATTTCCATTTTACTGAGATATAGCTGACATATAACATTGTATAAATTTAAGGTGTACAAGATAATAACTTGCTATATGTATATATTACAAAATGATTATCACAATAAGTCTAGTTAACACCCATCACCTTAGTTACAAAGTTTTTTTCCTTGTGATTAGAACTTTTAAGATCCACTCTCTTAGCAACTTCCAAATATACAACAGTGTTGTTAACTATAGTCACCACAGTATACATGATATCCCAAGAGCTTATTTATAACTGGAAGTTTGTCCCTTTTGACCACCTCCATTCATTACTTCCCCCATCACTAACCCATTCTCTGCCTCTAGAGAATCTGTTCTCTGTTTCTATGAGTTCCTTTATTTTAGATTCCTCATATAAGTGAGATCATACAGTATTTGTCTTTCTCTAACTTATTTCACTAGGAAAAACATTCTTATTAAAAACGTTGTGTTAGTCAGGGTTCTCTAGAGAAACAACCAATGGTGGTGTGTGTGTGTGTGTGTGTGTGTATGTGACAGGGGAGGAGAGAGAGAGAGAAAGAGAGAGAGAGAAAGGGAAGGCAAGGGAGAGAATGAGATTGATTTTCAGAATTTGGTTCACACAATTATGGGGGCTGGCAATTCTGAAATCTTTAGGGCATACTGGTAGGCTGGAGACTTAGTATCTATGTTGCAGTCTTGAGGAGAATTCCTTCTCTTTCAGAAAACCTCAGTCTTTATTCTCAAGATCTTCAACTGATTGGATGAGGCCCACCACATTACAGAAGGTAAACTGCTTTACTCAAAGTCTACAGTTTTAAATCTTGATCACATCTGGGGTGCCTGGGTGGCTCAGTCGGTTAAGCAACCGACTTCGGCTCAGGTCATGATATCATGCTTCGTGCGTTTGAGCCCCACGTTGGGCTCTGTGCTGACAGCTAGCTTAAAGCCTGGAGCCTGCTTCAGATTCTGTATCTACCTCCCTCTCTGACCCTCTCCTGTTCACGCTGCCTCTCTCTCTCTCTCTCTCTTTCAGAAATAAATAAAACATTAAAAAAAATTTGAATATTGATCACATCTAAAAAATTTCTTCACAGCAACACCATAGCCTAGTCAAGTTGACACAAAGAATTAACCATCACAAAGAAGGAGTATTCTCTACTTCTTCAGCTGAGGAAGGAAAACAAATCTGATTTTTCAGGGACGTGATCAGGTACACTGAGAAAGGTCACCTAAGTTTATTCAAAATTAACAGACACCAGCCTAATACTGTTAAAGTCTCAGTGAAAGAAGTAAGAGGTTTTGGTACTTAATGAAGCTGCTAAAAGTCCCAGAACTATGGCCAGGGCTAAATAAACACAATAAAAATATATTCTCCTTCCTACTTAAATTAATCTCTAGAACTATACACTAGTATGAAATGGGTCAGTTTACTGGTCTGGGCACTAGTTTTGCTTTGGCGTCAGTTAATCAATTCCCTTGGAATTTACTTTATAAAGGATTCCTCCCCAGGTCCTACCTAAGGTTCCCCAGTGCAGAGATGGCTACTTGCATGAGCTCAGGGAAAACTGCTTCATCACTATTAACACATAAAGTGAAGTCTATTTTCTACTTGCAGATTTTCAACCTGAGGCCATTTATGTATTCAGCTAACTAATCACACAGATTTTTAAATCTAACTACAGAGGCTGAATTAGTTTATCTCTAAATTAATAGTTTTATTCCCCTATTGTAATGAAATGCAAGCCTTTTCAATATATTATTATGCTAGTAAATTATAAGTCTGCAGCAAGCATTCTAGACAGTGAAGGAAAGACATGGTGTTAACGATTTCTCTAAATTGAGTCCACTGAAAGAATCAGAGAGAACTGTTTACTTTCTTTTATTTTTTATTCAAAAATGGTATTCAATTGCAATTAGTTGGATAGGCCTTCCCATCCCCATTTCTGATAATGTCCAATGCTGGCTAAGAAATTGAAAAGGAGACAATGGTTAACTATCTGGGATGATGAGTAACAAAGTCTGAATTCAACCATCATTTCCCGTTAGGATTCTTTTATCAGACTTTCTTTCATGATTCAAAATTCTATCTTTTTATTCTTTGAACCCAGGAGACAAAGAAAAGCTCCAGGTGCCTTATTTATTAACTAATTATTGTTAATGCTCCTTCTACTAGAAAAGATAGTTGAAAGTTAACAGCCTAAGTGTGGGTCTATAGTCAAGAAAATTCTATGGAAGACACAGAGAACAGTTTGGCATTTGCAAGAAATGGGGGGGAGGTGGGGGTAAAGGAAGTGAAAGTACAAACCTCCAGTTATAGAATAATAAATAAGCCATGGGGATATTATGTATAACATGGCAACTCAAGTTATAATACTGTATTATACAAGTAAAAGTTGCTAAGAGAATAGATCCCAAATGTTCTCATCACAAGAAAAAAATTCTGTAACTATGTATGATGATAGATGTTAACTAGACTTATTGTGGTGTTCTTTCACAATATATACAGAATATGGAATTATAAAATTATTATATACTACTAAATATATGTCACATATCTCAATAAAAAAAGAAATTTTAAAAAAGAATGTTCTATGGACAATAATAACTTACATGTATAAGTTACTTTGTAATTTATAAACCCCCTGACACAACCATCTAATTTTTCCTCTTAATAGTAGACAGGATTATTAGCTCAGATTTAAAGATAAGATTGAAGCTCAAGGAAATTAACTGACCTGTTCAAGGTCACAAGGTCTAAAGGTGATAAAGATAAGAACTCAGATCTTTCAACACCCAGTTCAATGCATCACCACTATACCATACTGTCCTAGTGAAATGAGCTCTTGGCTGCTAAATTTACCTGCAGGATTAGCCAACACATGAGGTCTGTATTATAGAGGGCAGATATCACACACTTAAGAAAATAATTACTGGCAAAGTTTGCAGAAAGAACCAGCAACAGAGTTCTATAATATTCTCAGTAGGTTATTTCTTAAAAAAATAAAAGAGGTGGGGCACCTGGGTGGCTCAGTCAGTTAAGCGTCTGACTTCAGCTCAGGTCAGATCTCGGTTCGTGGGTTCGAGTCCTGCATTGGGCTCTGTGCTGACAGCTCAGAGCCTGGAGCCTGTTTTGTATTCTGTGTCTCCCTCTCTCTCTGCCTCTCCCCCACTCATGCTCTGTCTCTGTCTCTAAAATAAATAAACTATTAAAAAATTTTTTTAATAAAATAAAATAAAAGAGGTGCCATTATGAATAGTATAATAATATTAAAATGACTCTAGCACCCCTTCCCTTTTTGCCTGGGACCTCATTCTTTTTCTTAATTAGTTCTGAGATTAAATTTGCAGTTCTGAGTTTGATTAGCCAGTGTGGATGGGTATGCTAATACATTGTTATTCAAGGGGTAGTGAATGGATGATAGGTGGGTAGCATGGTTATCATTTGGGAGCTTGTAAGAAATGCAGATTCTTAAGCCTGATTCTCACCCCAAAATTACTTAGAATCTAAAATTTAACAAAATTCCCCAAGTAATTCATGTGCACACTTAAGTTTGAGATACGCCATTAGTATATACTTGCAGATATGTGTCAATATCATTCTGAAAAGAGGTGTTATACTAGTATGTGCATAAACAAACTAATAGTAAGGCTGCTTCAGTAAATGAGTAAGTGTGAAGTGACAGATAATCAGTTGGTCAAAGATGTGTGAAAATCAAGATATTTGACTTAGGTTCATGCTCAATCAGCAAATCCAAATGCCTGTAACATACTAAAATCATGCTGGTTATATTAAAATGTACTACTTTCATTCCAAATAATTTTCTCAGTTAGCATAAACAAAAAATATAGGATAACTTTCCATTTTCTTTTTTTTTTCTGTTTTATTTACTTATTCATTTTTTAATTTACATCCAAGTTAGTTAGCATATAGTGCAACAATGATTTCTGGAGTAGATTCCTTAAGGCCCCTTGCCCATTTAGCACACCCCCCCCCAACCTTCCAGTAGCCCTCTGTTTGTTCTTTATATTTAAGAGTCTCTTATGTTTTGTCCTCCTCCCTGTTTTTATATTATTTTTGCTCCCTTTCCTTATGTTCATCTGTTTCGTATCTTAAATTCCTCATATGAGTGAAGTCATATGATATTTATCTTTCTCTGACTGACCAATTTCGCTTAGCAAAAAACCCTCTAGTTCCATCCATGTAGTTGCAAATAGTAAGACTGCATTCTTTTTGATTGTTGAATAATACTCCATTGTGTATGAGTGTGTGTGTGTGTGTGTGTGTGTGTGTGTGTGTGTGTGTGTATCTTCTTTATCCATTCATCTGTTGATGGACATTTGGACTCTTTCCATATTCAATAGTACTGCTATAAACATTGGGGTGCCCGTGCCCCTTTAAGACAGCACACCTGTAGCTGGATAGATACCTAGTAGTGCAACTTCTGGGTCATAGGGTAATTCTATTTTTAATTTTTTGAGGAACCTCCATACTGTTTTCCAGAGTGGCTGCATCAGTTTGCATTCTTACCAGCAGTGCAAAAGAGATCATCTTTCTCCTCATCCTTGCCAACATCTGTTGTTGCTTAAGTTGTTAATTTTAGCCATTCTGACTGGTATGAGGTAGTATCTCATTGTGATTTTGATTTGTATTTTCCTGATGATGAGTGATGTTGAGCATTTTTTCATATGTTAGTTGGCCATGTGGATATCTTCTTTGGAGAAGTGTCTATTCCTGTCTTTTGCCCATTTCTTCACTGGATTATTTGTTTTTGGGTGTTAAGTTTGATAAGTTCTTTATAGATTTTGGATACTAACCCTTTATCTGATATGTCATTTGCAAATATTTTCTCCCATTCTGTCAGTTGCCTTTTAGTTTTGCTGGTTGTTTCCTTCATTGTGCAGAAGTTTTTATTTTGATGAGGTCCCAAGAGTTCATTTTTGCTTTTATTTTTATTTCCCTTACCTCCAGAGACATGTTGAATAATAAGCTGCTGTGGCCGAAGTTAAATGGGTTTTTGCCTGCTTTCTTTCTCCTGTAGGATTTTGATGGCTTCCCGTCTTATGTTTAGGTCTTTCATCCATTTTTAGTTTATTTTTGTGTGTGGTGTAAGAAAGTGGGCCAGATTCATTCTTCTGCATGTTGCTGTCCAGTTCTCCCAGCACCATTTGCTAAAGAGACTGTCTTTTTTCCATTGGATATTCTTTCCTGCTTTCTCAAAGATTAGTTGGCCATATGTTTGTGGATCCATTTCTGGGTTCTCTATTCTGTTCCATTGATCTGAGTGTCTGTTTTTGTGCCAGTACTGTACTGTCTTGATGATTACAACTTTGTAATACAGCTTGAAATCCACGATGGTGATGCTCCAGCTTTGGTTTCTTTGTCAGGAGTGCTTTGGCTATTTCTGTTTGTTCTAGCTCTGTGAAGAATGCTGGTGTTATTTTGATGGGGATTGCATTGAATATGTAGATTGCTTGGGGTAGTATTGACATTTTAACAAATATTTGTTCTATCTATCCAGGAGCATGGAATATTTTTCCACTTTCTTGTGTCTTCTTCAATTTCTTTCATAAGCTTTCTATAGTTTTCAGTGTATAGATTTTTCAACTCTGGTTAGATTTATTCCTAGGTATTTTATGGTTTTTGGTGCAATTGTAAATGGGATTGATTCCTTGATTTCTCTTTTTGTTGCTTCATTATTGGTGTATAGGAATGCAACTGATTTCTGTGCATTGATTTTGTATCCTGCGACTTTGCTGAATTCATGGATCAGTTCTAGCAATTTTTTGGTGGAATCTTTTAGGGTTTCCCATATATAGTACCATGTCATCTGCAAAGAGTGAAAGTTTGACCCCTTCCTAGCCCATATGGTTGCCTTTTATTTCTTTATGTTGTCTGATTGCTGAGGCTAAGACGTCCAATACTATGTTGAATAACAGTGGCGAGATTGGACATCCCTGTCTTGTTCCTGACCTTAGGGAGAAAGCTCTCAGTTTTTCCCCATTGAGGATGATATTAGTGGTGGGTCTTTCATATACAGCTTTATCCTTCTATCCCTACTTTCTTGAAGGTTTTTATCAAGAGAGGATGCTGTATTTTGTCAAATGCTTTCTCTGTACCTATAGAGAGAATCATGTGGTTCTTTCTTTTATTGATGTGATATGTCACATTGACTGTTTTGTGGATATTGAACCAGCCCTGCATCCCAGGTATATATCCCACTCGGTGGTGGTGAATAATTTTTTTAATATCTTATTGTATCTGGTTAGCTAGTATCTTGTTGAGAATGTTTGCATCCATGTTCATCAGGGAACTTGGTTTGTAGTTCTCCTTTTTAGTGCAGTTTTTGTCTGGTTTTGAAATCAAGGTGTGGATAGGTCTGCTGCAAACCTGATCTGTCTCCCATGTAGGTTAAGGACTTTTTTCCCTTGCTGCTTTCATGATTCTTTCCTTGCCTGAGTATTTCGTGAATTTGACATGATATGTTTTGTTGATGTTCGGTTTTTGTTGAAACTAATGGGAGTCCTCTGTGCTTCCTGGATTTCAGGTCTGTGTCTTTCCCCAGGTTAGGAAAGTTTTCTACTATGATTTGCTCACATAACCCTTCTACCCCTTTTTCCCTCTCTTCATCTTGTGGGACCCCTAAGATTCTGATGTTAATCTTTTTTAATGAGTCACTGAGTTTTCTAATTCTTATATTGTGCTCTTATGCCTTAGTCTCCCTCTTTTTCTCTGCTTCATTGTTCTCCATAAGTTTGTCATCTATATCGCCTATTCACTGCTCTCTTTCATCCATCCTTGCCGCTGTGGCATTCATTCAAAATTGCAGTATTTTTTTTTATTTCATCCTGACTAGATTTTACTTCTTTTATCTCCACAGAAAGGGATTTTAACTGATTTTCAACCCCAGCTAATATTCTTATTATTGTGATTCTAAATTCTGGTTCACGTATCTTGCTCATATCTGTGATGATTAAATCCCTGGCTATTCTTTTTTCGAGTTCTTTCTTTTGGGGTGAATTCCTTCACTTTGTCATTTGAAGGAAGAAAAGGAATTAATAAAGTTAAAAAATAAAAATTAAAAATAACACAAAAAAATCAAATAAGGGATGCTAGATCCTAGGTGTGTTTTGGTCTGATTGTTGAAAGGAACCTGATAGATTAGAGAAAAAAGGGAAAGAGAAGAAAAGGAAAACATTGAAAATTTGAAAAAATGAATACAATAAAATAGAATAAAACAAAATAATAGTAGTAAAATGGAATCCAAAAATTTACAAAAAAGTAAAAAATATAATAGGAAAAATTACGGAAAAATCTTTTTAATAAAAATGGAAAATAAAAATGGTTCAGGTTGTGCAGATTTTTGTGTTAATCCTCACATCAGTTTCTAGGTGAGCAAGATGGTTTAGTGTTGATCTGGCTGCATTTCATGGACAAAAGAGGCAAAAAAACACTTCCACGGTGTCCTGACATCTTGGCCCCTCCCTCTTCACCTGAAACTTTCCATTTTCATATCCCCTTTATAATCACAGAACAAGGAAATGTTGCCATCTATAAAGGAGCCCACCATCACCTTACTGCCTATTTCTCTGCCCTGGCTGTAGTATATGAAAATAACCTGAGGAGCTTTTAAAACCTATGGGAGCCCCATTCCAGATGGTCTGGTTTATTATCTAGGATAAGGGCCTGGGCCCTATGTTCTAAATATATGTCAGGGTTTTGAACCACTGAATACCAAACCCCTTCATTCTATAGATGAGGAAATTGGGGTTAATTAAAATTGTGCCAATATAGCATATTTAAATTAAAATTTTTTCATAAATAAGTAAGTAATGATTTATAAAACCTGCAATTTGTTGAACAAGTGAAGCTTAACTATTCAGAGAACTGTTTACCATCTTTCTCTTGTTTCTTCTTTTCTTTTTCCTTCAGGAAGTAAAGGTCTTCTCTATCTCTGCTTTAACTCTGTAAACACAGGTTAACCCTTCTAACCTTTCTTTGGAAAAATTATCAGCAAAACATTTACCCACAGAGCTGACACAGGCAAATTTCAAAAGAATAAAATTTGAAACAACACAGTTGGCTCCCACTTTTTAACCTGATCTCACAGAACTTCAGCATGCATTCACATATGTGAGAAGAGCTCTTTTAAGTAGCTTACACAATTAAAAACCAAACAAGGATTAAAATCTGAGAGGTAAATGAGTGCTATGGTAATTTTCAAAAAAGGTTGTACCTTTTTGACATACTTCCCACCAAGAGTGGGGCTCCCATGACACTGAGAGGCTGTGATAGTTTTAACTAATAGAGCAAAGCTCAGCACACCTTTCTGTAAAGGGCCAGATAGTTAATATCTTAGGCTTTGCAGGCCTTCAGGTCTCTGTTGCAACTACTCTACACTGCATTGTAGCACGAAAGCAGCCAGAGACAAAATGTAAACAAATGGACATGGCTATGTCCATTAACACTTTATTTACAATGACAGGTGGCAGGCTAGATTTGGCATGAGGCCATAGTTCACTGATCTCTGCAATAGAATATGGAAGAAAGGCTATGTGACTTCTAAAACTAGGTCATAACAGGCTCTACACCTTCCACCTGTGTTTCTTGGAACACTCTCAGAAAGCTCCCTCTTGGAACTTAGCCACCAACCCTGTCAGAAGCCAAAGCCAGAGAGAAAGGCACTATGTAAGTGATCTGGTCAACAGCCTGGTTTTGCCCAGCCTTCATGTCATCCCAGCCTATGTGCTGGCATCTGAGTGAAGAAGCTTTGTGATGATTCCAGTGCCCAGCTGTTCAAGTCACCACTCAACACTAAGTCTTCCTAGCTGAGGCCCTGCACAGAACGCAACAGAGACAAAACATTCCCACCATGCCCTATCGGAATTCTGTGAGAATAGTAAAACTGTTGTTTTCACGTTGCTAGATTTGGAGGTGGTTTGTCATGCAGCAATAGATAACTAGAACAGAGGATGACTAACAAAACCTCTTACTATCACATGTGGAAGGCTAAAAATCTCAGAAGAGAAAGCTGGAGTAACAAACTCATTTGAAAACATTTACACTTAAAAAATTGTAACCTAAAGAAAAATTAAATCCAAAGAAACTTGTAATGCTTACATTCTGGAGTAAGGCATGAAACACAGTTGCCCATCAATTTGGGATTGTCCAATGACAATGGTTTTATGGTCGGTTGAAAAAATACAAATCTGGGACTAGTTACCAACTAATCATTAAATTTGGTTGAAAATAGTCAACAATTAGGATCAGCTAATTTAGTCCAACTGGCCAAACCAGTTTTTGTGTATGTATACAATGGTGAATGCTCCACTATGCGGTGGTTCCAGACACTTTGTACATAATACTAAAACAAAATTCATGAAGCTAGTCAGTACTAGAAAAGCTTTCTAACTTTAAGTAATATGATCTGTGCTATAGTTGCGGGTAAATTATTAAAAAATCTTACCTACTAGATATTCACTAATGCTGAACTTCAGAAATACATGGATTAATAATTTGCTAACAATTTGGTTATAGGTGTTTAAACTCCCCCTGCGCCCAAACCAACAAGCCCCTGGATATGGTACTGTCAGGATTATCCTAAAAGGCACAGAGTTTAGGCTGAAGCAAATGTGCAAGCATTACTGTGAGGCACAAATAAAATCAAGTCTGGCATTGAAGAGACAAAACCAGGCATGAAGCAGGGTATAATCTTAAGCCACCAACACAGAATGAATATTTATAAGAGAAATTAAAAATTCACTGGGGATACCTCCAGAGTTTCTGGAACACAGCTGTGGGGACTTTTTCTAGGTAAGTAAAATGGTTCTAAAACCAATTCTGACATGTATGTGGAGGAGTTTCCCTCCCACGCCACCACACAGTGTTTAGGACACAAGGTAGGTGTTCTATGGAGTTCAACTCAATTCTGAACTGTCTACCCAGAGATAGCATCAGACTCCAAAGGGACAGGGCTCAGTCCCAAAAGACTACTCTCTACTTGAGAAGCCAATCACAAGCTCAAGTTGACACCTATGCTGATAAACAACCAGCTATAGATTGGAAGTTCCAAAGATCCACACCTTGGATTTCAGATGAGAGGTGCAAGTCCAGGTTGTTAGCTGTGCTTCTTCTTAGCAACTAGCTCTAAATCAGAGGTTCTGACCTCTACCCTTTCAGATTCAAATGATTAGCTAGAGTAGCTCACAGAACTCAGGGAAGCACTTACTTACATTTACCAGTTTATTATAAAACTTTATGATAAAGGACACAGGTGGACATCCAGATGGAACAGACACATAGGGCAAGGTATATGGCAAGGGACACGGAGCTTCCATGTCCAGCCTAGGTGTGCTACTCTCCCAGCACCTCCAACTCTCCCAGTTCACCAATCTGGAAGCTGTCCAAACTGTCCATTTCTAAATTTTTATGGAGGCTTCATTACACAGGCATGGCTGATTAAGTCATCAGCCATTGGAAATCGATTCAATCTCCAACCCTTCTCCCCTCCCAAGAGGTATAAGGGTGAGACTGAAAGTCCCAACCCTCCAATCCAGCCAAACAGCCCAATTCTTAGGAGACCCAGGGGCATTCCAAAATTCACCTCATTAACATAATAAGAGGCACCTTTATCTCATTCACCACTTAAATTCCAAGGGTTTTTAGAAGTTCTGCACTAGAAACAGGACAAGGGCCAAATATATATTTCTTATTATAATTCATAATATCACAGGAAGGAAGCTATTAAAAGATGATATTGCTTTTTAAAAAAGGAATTATGGACTCATTCTTGCACTTACTTGCTGTAGCTAACAGGTCTCATGCCCTTATTAGCCTCCCATAGTTAAATTTTTACAACTAATTGTTATCTAGCAATATTCTATACTTTGCCAGCCTTAACAAACAAAAGGTATATAAGCAAACTACCCACAGGTGGGGACGTCAACCACAAGTTGAAAAATCAAACTATTACAACTTAGGTACTATTGACATTCAGGTGGCATTGTCTGACATAATATTTTGTTGTGGGGTGGTCCTATGCATTGTTAGGATGTTTACTGGCATCCCTAGCCTCTACCCTCTAGATGTCAGTAGTGTCCCCAGACTCAAGTAATGCCAATCAAAAATGTCTCTAGGTGTTGCTAGATGTCCTCAGGAGACAAAGCTGCCCCCAGCTGAGATCCCCTGGATTAAAAATAGAATTATCCATGTGGTGTTTGTGTTCTCTCTGCTTCCTTTCTTAGAGGACATACTAGGAGATCTAGGGGATTACTACTAGGGGAAGTCATGATTATTCTTTTTGGTAATAGACTTAAAGTGTTTCCTATTGGACTGAGGTCCTCAGATCCTCAGGAGCAAATGGCCAGACGCTTCCTTTGGTTTCTTGCTGCACTGACTTTTTCATGGGGTGGCTCATTAAGAAGATGGTTGATTTCATCAGAACAAAGAAGCAAGAGAACAAGAGAAAATGTAAGCAAGACCAAGGCAGTCTTTTGTAACCTAATCTTCAAAGTGCTATCCATCAACTTTTCCTATTCTGTTCATTATAAGCAATGAACTATGGCTAGCTCATACTCAGACAGAACCACTGGGGTGATTCTTTAGAAGTTCTTTAAAGTGGTTCTTCTAACCACTTTAGAAGCCTGACTACACCAGAATGCAAGGGAGGTAAAGTTTTTTTGAAAGTCTGCATGTCTAAAAAAAGGTCTTTTTTTCTACTTGCATATTTAATCAATAGTTTCAGCATAGAATCTCTGAAGGTGCTGGGCTGCCTCCCCTCCCTGACCCCCAAGGGCGGGCTGCCCTGAGAAGATAGGAAGGGGAAAGCGGGACCTGCAAGGTAGGGACACCTAACCCCTTCACAGCCCCCACTGCACCAGGAAGAGTCAGATCAGAAGTAGCTGAAGATTATAGAAGAGCAGACTTAAAAGAGAAAACGTAGAAGAGACAGTATTACTGATTATGTGCCAAACACTTTGAGACTCCTACGATCTGCAGAACTAGTCCTTACAGGAAAAATTTTTATCTTACAAGTTGTCTGAACAATCTGCATAGTAGACACAGAAAGTGATAAGAGAACTGAATGAAGATGAAATTAGGGCACTAAAACATTTTTAAAAAATGAGAAAAAAATTGACAAGCCTTCTGTCCAGGAACAAAACAATAAAGACATAGACAGCTATGCCTAGAACCCCAATGCAGGAGGTAAAGAACTGGATGAAAACATTTTACCTTTAACCCTTGAAGAGAAGGAAAATAATACCTAAGATCTTTATTTGAAAATTTGATTCTTATGTAAATAAAACCTACCTCTGGAAGGACCTGAGGCTGATAAAATCCCATAAACTCTCTAAACTCCTGTATCTTTCAAGCATTGCTGAAGTGCAGGATAAATTCTGGTGAAGTGGTCCTGAGAAAGCACTAGGAGGCACCATCTAACAAGTTCCATTGGAAAATAGCAAGAGCCAGACGCTAGATCTGTTCGGGAAGAACCCATCAGGCAAGTGAGACCCACTCCCCCTTCATGATCACTGGTGTGTGGACATAGGGGAACATCCACCAGTGTTGGCAAGATCTGTTGATGAATCCATACCTGGGAGAAGAATCTGTGGGCTTCCTGCTCTATGAAGATAAGGTGGAAATTTGGGGTGTGTACTTTCACATTGTAATAACCGGGAAGTAGGGATTAAATATGGAGTACTGTGGCGCCAGGAATACCATATGTCCAGTAGATTTTCATCAAAAATGAACTGCTTCTCTCAAGACTTTTAGAGAAATAGTCCTAAGCTCTCTATACACTCTGCTCTTCCTATGCCTTAAATAATGCAGTTAGCAAAATCAGTGCCTGTTATGGCAGTTAACTATTGTACTGGGAACGACTGAGGAAGTCTGTTCTTTTATCCATCAATCACAGCAACTCATATATGACAATGTAGTTTCTGTCTTTTCTCTGAATAATGAAGAAAAAAGTAATGACCTGAAGGAAATTTGTCATTCTCAAATTGAGAGACAAGCATGGTGTTTTTGAAATTTTAATACATTTCCTACAAGCACTTGTTTTATGTTTAGATGGCATAGTGACACAAATACTAGATGGAATAACCGTGGCTGGCTGAGAAGATGTCCTTCTGCCATACATCAACAGATTTTTTTATTTTATTTTTGTCATTGTTGTTCTTAAAAATAGCCTATCTTGGGGCACCTAGGTGGCTCACTCAGTTAAGTGTCCAACTCTTGGTTTCCGCTCAAGTCATGATCTCACAGTTTGTGGGTTCACACCCCACGCTGGGCTCTGTGCTGGCCTGCTTGGGATTCTCTGTCTCCCTTTCTCTGCCCCCACCCCTCATGTGGTCTCTGTCTCTCTCAAAATAAATAAATAACCTTAAAAAAAAAAAAGTCCTATCTTTTACAAGAACCCTTGGACAAAATCCCCACATGACAAATCTTAGATGTTTTGTTTGCAGCTAGCAGCTTCACTATAGTTTTGCATTCACTAATAAGGTGATGGAAAACACTAAATTAACCACCGATTTTGGTTTGAGGAAACCATAAATTTGATAACCAACCTAATATTCAAATGAAATTCCCTGAGAAATTCCACAGAGCACAGCAAGGTGACTTGGAATCTCAACTAGCGTCTGAGAATTACTATAAAAGATCCCTAAGTGTTGCAACAGGGCAAGGCATTACTCAGAGACTTAAAGATATATTCTCAGAACAACACCCCAAAGCCTTTAAATACTTATCTCGGGTATTTTCTATCATGGGACAGCTCAAATTCAATGAAACAGAGGTGCCATGCTGACTGCCTTGTAGAGAAGTGACTCAGCCAATCCTGACACACTCTCAGCTCAGTTTCCGTGTTAGAAAATCAAGTAGAAACACAGAAGGAAAGAGGTAGAGCTCCCAATCACCACTTATGAAGCCCTCCATCTGCCTCGCTTCAAGTTTCTTCCTCATGTTTATGCATTGCTGAAAGTCTTGTGTATTCTTCCTGTGATTTGTTTGAGGATGAGTGCTGTGAATACACTCAAATGCATCTCAAATGCCTTCCTGGGGAACACTTTGAAAGAATGAAGGTTAAGGAAGTTGGCTTTGCCTAACATAAATGTTTTATATAAATCATCTGGATTTAATGGTAGATCCATACATCAAACTCTACACAAACAAGTCAGTGCTACACAAACAAGTCAGAATTGCCTACAGATAATTAATGAACCATTAAAAATACTTAAGAAAATGTTTAAAAATAGGTTTTTTTCCTATGTTTAAAATTTGGAGGCAAAGTTGTAAGGTGTTTGTAGGCCACTTAAGCACTAAATACCTTTGCCTATGGGCCTCTTACTGAATATATTAGCCATTGCTAATCTATCTGTTTAAATAACCACTTATTTTAATGCTCACACCTTGAGGATTTATCTGTTCTTCCAGAAGATAGTATTGAAAGTACCATAGTTCATTTCTGCATGATCTCTGGCTCTGGCACTCTAGAAATGTTTAAAATCATTTTGGATATAGCATTATTATCGCTGAGGATCCAATTGTATGGAGTTATCACTTCTTTGAAAGAATAAATTTGAGGGATGTTAGAGAGGAAAAAATAGATTTTATAAAATGTTACAATGAAACAACTGACCTTTGACTAGCTGGGGTTTTAAGTATATTGTTAAAGATTTCTAATGTACAGTTAATGGAATTATCAGAGAGAGGGAAACGGTGAGCTCATTAAATAAGAGTGTCAGTGCAGGTTTTGTCTTTATTAAGTGAACCTAAAGGAACAAGTTACAGTTGAAATTCAAATGTAAGCAACTCGCATTCTTGTTCCATATCTGGTTGTTGCTATTTGTTACTTTGTTGAGCCTACACTTTCCTGAGTCTTAAGCTTTTAATCAGGTATATGTTAAACACTTCTGTTTCATGATCAAACCAGAATCAGAGGCCATGGATACTGACAATTGATCTATCTATTTTCTTCTGTCTTTTCCTGTGACTGTATCTACTTCTTCATTTTGATCTGGAAAACTTATAAAAATAAGGGGTTTGTGGTTTATCTAGGATTAATGCAGAAAATATGGCTATTATTTTTAGTGAGGAAAGTCAATTTTATTTCAATCTAAGTAATAAACTTACTTCAATCTAAATAAAATAAGTTTTATTTTTCAAAATTGTTTTAAAGAAAACAGTATTCCCAGATACGTTCACTAGTGAATTCTACCAAATATTTAAGGAAGAAATCACACCAATTCTCAATAATCTCATCCTAAAAATAGAAACAGAGGGAATATTTCCTAACTGATTCTATGAGGCCAGAATTACCATGATACCAAAACCAAAGACATCACAAAAAAAGGAAACTATAGACAGACTCTTATGAATACAGATGCTAGAATGTTTAACAAAATATTAGAAAACCAAATCCAATAATGGATACAGAAAATTATATACCATGGCCAAATGGGATTTATCTCAGGTATGCAAGGTTGATATACCATTTGAAAATCAATTAATGTAATCCATTACATCAATAAGTTAAAGAAAATTACATGATCACATCAAAATGCAGAAAAAGTATTTGACAAAATCTGACTCCCTTTCCTCATAAAATCTATCAGAAAACTAGGAATAGAGGGAAGCTACCTTAACTTGATAAAGAACATCTACAGAAACCTACAACTAACACCATACTTAATGGTGAGAACTAGGCACTTTCCCATTAAGATCAGGAACAAGGCAAGGATGTCCCTTTCCACCTTCTTTTCAACATCACTCTGGAAGTCCTTGCTAATGCAACAGGGCAAAAAAAGGAAATAGAAGGTAAACAAATTGGGAAGGAGGAAATAAAATTGTCTTTGTTCACAGATGATGTGATTGTCTATGTAGCAAATCTAAAAGAGTCAACAGAAAAATTCGTAGAACTATTAAGCAATTATAGCAAGGATGCAGGATACGAGATTAATATACAAAAGCCAACCCTTTCTTTATATACTAGCAATGAAGTGGAATTTGATATAAAGCAAGGTTCTAAATGGCTATGCAATTATCCCAATGTCATTTATTTAGTAATTATTTTCCACATTGATTTCAAATAATGCCTGCATCATACAAAAAATTCTCATATACATTTCCAATTTTTAGACTCTCAAATACTATTGTATTTAAGTGTAGATTTCTGCATAATATACAAAACTGTTTTTATTGTTGTAACTCAATGATTAAATATCTAATTGGGTCAGTGTATTAGTAATTATTCCTGCATAGCAAATTACCCCCCAAACGGTAGCGTCTTAAAACAACATGTATTATCTCACACAATTTCTAAAGACCAGGAATCCGGTAGCAGCTTAGCTGGATTGTTCTGGGTGTCTCTTACAAGATTACTGTGGAGGTCCTGGCTGGGGCTGCAGTCATCGCAAGGCTTGACTGGGGCTGAAGAACCTACTTCTAAGCTCGCTCACATGATTGGTAGGCATCAGTTCCTCACTTAATGTTGGCCAGGGTTTTAGTTCCTTGCCAGGTAGGTCTCCCCATAGGGCTGCTCACAACATGGCAACTTGCTTCCTCCAGGGAAGAGGCCCAAGACAGAAGCCACAGTCTTATAACCTAACCTTGAAAATGATATACCATTACTCTTGTCATAGGCTACTGGTCAGACCAACACTGGTTTAATAGGTTTCAGACTCTACAAATAAAAATATAGTATTCCCACTTAAACTTGATTTTCAGATAAAAACCAAGACTTTTTATTATAACTGTGTCCCATGAAATATTAAAGATGCACCTATACTAAAAACTATGCATTGCTTGTCTGAAACTCAAATTTAATTGGGCATTCTATATTTTATCTGTCAACCCTACCCTGGTACAGTGTGGGAGGGGACAACACGAGGGTGTGAAAACCAAAAGACAGACAGAGATCATTAGAGTCCTTCTTGGAGGCCGGCTACCGGAAGTAAGTCTTGACTTTTAAGTCTTTTTTTTTTTTTTTTCCTGATTAGTTTCGTGTAATTACTCTTCTAGTTGAACTGAAAATTAAGTTATCAAAAAAATGCAGTTATAGTTTTGGGGAGATTTCATTGAATTCATAGATCAATGCAGTAAAAACAGATATATTTATAGTATGGAGTTTTCTGACCAAGCCTTTTACAACCTCAGGGCTCCCTGGGTTGAGCGTCAGACTTTGGCCCAGGTCATGACCTCATGGTTTGTGAGTTCAAGTTCTGCATTGGGCTTGCTGCTGTCAGCACAGAGCCTACTTTGGATCCTCTGTCCCTCTCTCTGCCCCTACCCAGCTGGTGCTATCTCAAAAATAAATATTAAAAAAAAGAAGACATTTTACAGCCTCTATGAAGTTTTATGTTTTCTTCATCTAGATTCTGCATATTTCCTATTAGGGTTTGCTGGTATTGTTGTTTTGATTTGTGATTGTAATAACTTTACCTATAATATTTAAAAAAAATTTTTTTAATGTTTTTTATTTATTTCTGAGAGAGAGAGAGAGAGTGAGCAGGGGAGGGTCAGAGAGAGAGGGAGATACAGAATGTGAAGCAGGCTCCAGGCTCTGAGCTAGCTGTCAGTTCAGAGTCCAACGCAGGGCTTGAACCCATAAACCAACCGTGAGATCATGACCTGAGCTGAAGTCGGATGCTTAACCAAATGAGCCACCCAGGCGCCCCTTACCTATAATATTTTTGAACAGGTTGTGGTTTAAATACAAAAATGCACTGATTTTTATATATTTATTTTCTAAGGCTGCCTTATTGAATACTCCTTTTATTTCTTCTTTAAGTTTTTTTTATTTTGAGAAACAGAGAGAGAGAGAACGCAAGCATGGGCAAGGGAGGGGCATAAAAGAGGGAGAGAGACTCACAAGTAGACTCCATGCGGTCAATGCAGAGCCCAAGGTGGGGGCCTGAACTCACAAACTGTGAGATTGTGATCTGGGTCAAAATCAAGAGTTGGTCCCTCAACCAACTGAGCCACCCAGGCACCCCAAATACTCATTAATTCTAATAACTTTTAAGTTGATTCCCTTAGGTTCTCCAGGTATATTATGTCATCTGCAAATAATGATAATTTGCCACCTCCTTTTCAATATTTAAACCTCTTATTTTGTTCTTTTGATTGCACTATAAAACAGTTATCATTCTTCTGAAGTGGGTAAAGTAATACATAGGAAAACTATTCTACACATTTTATTATTTAAATTGAGGTGTAAATGTGCTGTACTGTTTCCAAATTACCCCTCCCCAAATGCTTAGAATCAAAACTAGCTACATTAAAAGCTTCCTAGAATTTTAGTTTGTTTAAATATCCCATATCTGCATTGCAACAGAGTCTGGCTTCCAGGCAGCAGACTGACTTTTTCCTGACTTAACATTTCAGGCAAAATGCTCAAAGAGGACTTTTCACAGTATGTCACAGACATGTCACTTCCCAAAGAATTTACTACGTAATAAGCTTTGAATCCGAATACACTTGTAAAGATAAATAAGGGCAGAGTCCTTTGAAAATCCAGAATACAGGCCACAGCACAAAAACAACATAACCGAAGAGGGGAAGGAAAGACAAGGAAATGGGAGACGCAGCCTTCAGGGGAATGCTACATCCTTTGCCAAGCATTCGCTCCCATTCTTTTTTTTTTTTTTTTTTTTTTGGCTCCCGTCTTTTACAGTTGTTAACAATCTCTTGAGCATTGGAAGTGTCAAGTTTCTTTCCCTGTGAACCACTTAGGATTCTGGTGGAAAGGGGGAGCTACAGGACTTGTCTTAACTTCATGTTGCTTCTGCACACTGTTTTTACTTAGATTGCATGCTACACAATGATAAAAATAACATGTTTTCTAAAAACACATTTATTTGGGGCACCTGGGTGGCTCAGTCGGTTAAGCGTCCAACTTCGGCTCAGATCATGATCTCATGGTTCATGAGTTCCAGCCCCACATCGGGCTCTGTGCTGACACCTCAGAGCCTGGAGCCTGCTTCGGAGTGTGTGTCTCCCTCTCTCTGCCCCTCTCTCCCACTTGTGCTCGCTCTCTCGCTCTCTCTCTCTCTCAAAAATAAATTAAATAGGGGCGCCTGGGTGGCTCAAACGGTTAAGTGGCTGACTTCAGCTCAGGTCATGATCTCACGGTTCGTGAGTTCGAGCCCTAGGTCGGGCTTTGGGCTGACAGCTCAGAGCTTGGAGCCTGCTTCAGATTCTGTGTCTCCCTCTATCTCTGCCCTCCTCTTCTCATGCTCTGTCTCTCTCTCAAAAATAAATAAATGTTAAAAAAAATTAATAAATAATAAACATTTTTAAAAGATGCTTTTATTTGTAATTCATAAACTTTTTTCTTTTTATATATTAATTATGACTCTGGAGGAAGGTTGCAAGGTTTATGAAAATTGGTGGGGGTAGCTAAAGCTCTCCTAGGCCACTCCTTTGTGTTACCAAGGCTATAAAATTACACTTTTTTTAAAAATTTGTTTGTTTTGAGAGAGAGAGGGAGAGAGAGCAAATCCCAAGCACCCTCTATGCTATCAGCGCAGAGTCCAAGTGGGGCTTGACCCCACAAACCCCGAGATCATGATCTCAGCCAAGAATCAAGAGTTGGATGCTTAACCGACTGAGCCATCCACGTGCCCCTAATGTAGAACTGTTCTAAGCTGTATAAAAGTATGAAGCTTAAAAAGATAGAATTCTCACTTTCAAAAAAGCACAGTCCAAAGGTGCAAGCAAATAGGTACAGAGAAAATGCAAAGTGAACAAAGAAGGTGAGTCAGGTAACTGTGGATTATAAGCACAGTACAGAAAACTCAACCGCTCGGGTGCAAATGAAAATATTGATGCCAAGGTCTAAGTTGATTTTTAAGCTCTGCCTTAACACTGTGTTGATGATGCAACATATTCCTGTGCAGTGGAGGATAGGAAAAAGGAAGGAGATGTGCTTGTTTCTACCATACCCAGTGATATGGTCCTAAGCCATGGTGAGCCTGGAGAGGCATCTACTCCACAGCTCATTATGTAACAGCTTTTTGGGAAATGGGTAATGGGGGATATTTCGAGTCCTATGGAGAGTTCAAATGAGGTCTGAAAACTGGAAAGTGATCCAGATGGAGAGGCTTCAATTCAACACGTATTTATTGAGTACATATGTATCAGGCGCTGTGTTGGGGACAAGACACGGTCTCTATCTTCCAGTCATGGGAAGAAGTTTTCATCTCTGTCATCTCAGAATCACACTCAGGATCTTACCTGTACATAGCAATTTGAGAGGATCCACCAAAATAAGTGGTCTTGCATTTCTAGAAGCTTCTTGTCTTTAAGATCGTGTCCTCCATCTGAACAGAGTACAAAAAACAAAATGTAAAATGTGCTCTGTCCTGTTCTCCTTAACTCTCAAATACCCAGCCCAGAGAAAAACACTGAAAATTTAAGCTGATTTTGCTACTGTGCGGTAGAAGGGCTGAGTTAACAATATTTAACTTAATGAATGCCAACTGTGAGCTAATTTAAACCAAATATGCCAGTACAAGCCACTCTATTGGGCAATAGAGATTGGAGCAAACTCCTAGAGACTCCTAGAGACTGGAGTCACCCTGGTTAAGTGACATCCACCAGAATCCAAATGCCTGGAGAGGAGCAATTTAATTAACATCCTGCACTGAACTCTTGATTCTTACCCATTATTCTGTCCTCCAAAACCTCTCTCCCCTCATCTTCTCCACCCAAGATAATGCCAACCTGTGCACCCAGCCACTTGCTCAATCCAGAGATGTTAATGCATCTGCTGGATTCTGACCTCCCGCATCTGATGACCAAGTCCTATCAGTTCTACCTCCAATATATCTTGAAATTATCTACTTCTCTTCCCCCTAACAGCACCCTAATCCAAATCATCGATATCTCCCACCTACAAAGCTAGTGTCACTTCAATCCTGACCTCTATCAAATTCCCAAGATAGAGATGTGATTTAACTTGGTTTTTTTGGATATTTCTCCTCTTGGAATGTAAGCTCCATGAAGACAATATCTGATTTCCACCCCCTGGGTTATCGGTAATGCCTAGTATATAATAGGCATCAGTAAAACTTGAGAGGCACCTAGGTGGCTCAGTTGGTTGAGCATCTGACTCTTGATTTCAGCTAGAGTCATGATCCCAGAGTTATGGGATCAGGCCCCCAATCTGGCTCCATGCTGAGCATGGAGCTGTTTAAGATTTTCTCTTTCTTTCTGCCCCTCTCCCCTGATTGCGTGTGTGTCTCTCTCTCTCTAATAAAAATTTTAAAGTAAATAAAAATAAAAATTGTTGAAGGAATGAATGTATGAATGCTTTGTAGAATCCCTGCATGACAGAAGTCCTCTTTTCTAAAAGAGTTACAGCTCAGAACCCATTCTCTTAAGTCTTTTTTCCCCTCAGAGCCTCATGGAACCAATTCTTCAAAGAGAATTGAGTCTTTTTTTCTTCTTTCAGGGTGACTGTATGGAGACCTTTTGGCAGAGCCTTTTAGAAAACTATCAGAGTAACAGCTCTGATAGAGCATGATTAAGAAAATAATCCAGGGGTGCCTTGGTGGCTCAGTCGGTTAAGCGTACGACTTTGGCTCAAGTCATGATCTCACGGTTTGTGGGTTCGAGTCCTGCGCTGGGGTCTGTGCTGACAGCTAGCTCAGAGCCTAGAGCCTGTTTTAGATTCTGTATTTCCCTCTTTCTCAGACCCTCCCCTGTTCATGCTCTGTCTCTCTCTCAGAAATAAATAAAACATTAAAAAAAATTTTAAAAAGGAAATAATCCAGACTGAGTCTACCTCTTTTCTAAAGTTGGAAAGAGACAGAGACATTTCATTAACAGAAAAAAATTAAAAAACAACCCCACAATATTAGAAATAGATCTTTTGAGACAATACTGCCATCTGGTGGCGATAATCTTAATCTGCAGGCAACCAAAAGAGCTCCCCTTTGCCTTTGTCTATAAAGTTTTCTGAAATTTTACAACCATGGTTCTAACCTTGGTATGAGTCTTCTTTGATCCATCACACCTTCTATTCTGGAAATGTATGCTTTTCAGTTCTGGTAAATTTCCTTGAATTATTTCTTTGATGTTTTTCTCAACATTTTCCACGGTTCCTGCTATGTTTGGAATTTCTATAACTTGGAGATTAGATCTCTGGAATTGATCTTTCTTATCTTTCTTATTCTTTTTCTTCCACTTTCCTATGTGTTTTTTGTAGAGTTTTTTTTTAATGTTAATTTATTTTTGACAGAGAGACAGAGCCCAAGCTGGGAAGGGACAGAAAGAGAGGGAAACACAGAATGTGAAGCAGGCTCCAGGCTCTGAGCTGTCAGCACAGAGCCCGATGTGGGGCTCAAACTCACAAGCAGTGAGATCGTTATCTGAGCAGAAGTCGGACAGTAAACCAACTGAGCCACCCAGGTGCCCCTGTACTGCTTTTTAGGAAGTGGTGATTTTGGCTCCACAAAAATATTGTTGAATATCCTGTTGATAAAATAAAGCTGAGTTTATTCCTACTAAAATAAGGGAGAGCACTAACTGGACAGTCTACTAGTAGCTTCTCAGAAGCAGAAGGGCAAAGTTGAGATATCTGTGAGGTTTTGGAGTCTGGTTTAAAGTGGGTCTTTCAACGCTACCACTTGATTAGGACTGAACAAAAATAATAGTTTAGGGATGGAGGACACAACAAGCAAGGATTTTGAGTTGAGGGATCAAAGAGTCTTGAGGGATAAACTGTCACCTGATGCTATAGGTTAGCTAACCCATTTGATGTTCATTTAAATGGGCTTCCTGGGCAAGGAAATTCCCAGAACAAAGTTATTTCTATCTTTATTGTCCGGTGAAAGAGTTCTCTGTAATAGTTATGTTGGCAACAAGATTGAAATAGAAGTTTTATAAATGTAAACAGTAAGTTGTGTGAATATAACCAGTTTCAGTTCTGAGGGGGTCTCCTCACCTTATTTTCCTTCCTTTTTGTTGAATTTTTCACTTCTACTATACTATTTTCAATTTTACAAACATGTTTTTTTCTTCTGAATGTTCCTTTTGAATATGTTCTTTCCTTTGTGGGACAAGGATAGCTATAAGGATAGACAGTAGGGTTTTTTAAACAAGTTTTCCTACCGACTTCATTATCTCTAGTTTCTCAGAGTTCCTTTTAGTTCAGTTTGGTCTCTTTCTTGCTGGAGGCTTTCCTGGATTGCCTGAGGGTAAGCCTCAGCCATCTATTTATGAGAGGAAGACCAATGGGGTGAGGCAGGGTAGGAGGTTGGGTTGGTCAGTGTCGGATGATCTTATTAGGATTGCAGGATTTTGCCTGTCTAGGGCTACCAAGTTTTCCCAGTGAGGAAAGTATCCAATCATCTGTGGATGGACGTGGGAATGGAGTAAGCCTGGTTGCCAGCATTCTTAGAGAGCTGAGTTGAAGACGGAGCTGATAGGTCTCACCATATAATATTGACTTTCACGTAATTCCCATTTTCAGTACAGTATCCCTGCCCTCAGCTACCCCTCATATTTTTTCTCACTCACACTCTTCCTTTCAGAGATACCTAGTACCTCTAATGCCTAGGCTTTCCTGTGAGTTCTGAGAATTGGCTTGCTCTGGCTTCCCTACTAACAGCTTAGTGAGTTTCTACTCTGCAAAGTCAGGTCCCACACTTCTACCTGCTTTACAACTTCCAAATGTGGTTGCTGTCATCTGTTCACCAAAAAATTATGCATTTTGAGCTTATTGTCTTTTTAGAGGATTTTGGATAAGCAGCAGAAATAAATGTGTTCATTTGATCATATTTAAGTAGGAGTCTGCATTATATTCCCAAGGCCCCCTCTAATTCTGAATTCTTTTTTTTTTAAGTGCATTTTCAGTAAAGCAAATTACATAGTTGGAATGATATTGAAACAAGCACCACTCAGGAATCCCATGTCCAAATTCATTAGGAGGAGATAATTTTTCTTTTCAGTTATCAATCTGGAGAGGCTTAAAGGAAGAGGCAAAAGGTCCTCCAAGGACCTACCTTGGAGGCATTGTGTCTCACAGGGATGTTAGGTCTCCTTCAGAATTTCATTGCAAAGTGCATGACTCACCTCTTCACAAAATAAATAGAAGTATAAAGAGAGAGAGAGAGAGAGAAAGAGAGAGAAAAAGAAAGAAAGAAAGAAAGAAAGAAAGAAAGAAAGAAAGAAAGAAAGAAAGAAAGAAAGAAAGAAAGAATATGAAAAGATGACCCACAGAATAGGAGAAAAGTATTTGCAAATCATGTATCTATAAAGGGTCTAGTGTTCAGAATATGTTAAGAACTGTTACAACTCAACCACAAAAAGATAAGCAACCAAAATTAAAATTGTGCAAAGAACTTGAATAAGCATTTCTTCAAAGAAATTATACCAATGGCCAACAAGCACAGGCAAAGATGCTCAACATCTTTGATCATTACAGAAATTCAAATGAAATACCACTCTAAGCCCATGAGTATGACTATTTTTAAAATGGAAAATAAGTGTTGATGAGGACTGGGAGAAATTAGAACCCTTGTGCACTGCTGGTAAAGACGAAAAATAGGGCAACTGCTATGATAAACACTTTGATGGCTCCTCAAAAAGTTAAGCACAGACTTACCAGATGATTCAGCAATTCAACTCTTACATGTATACCCAGAAGTTAAAACAGGGGCTCAAACAAATAGATGTACACACATTTTTTCATACCAGCATTACTCACAATAGCCGAAAGGTAGAAACAGTCCAGATGTCCTTTAATAGGTGAATGGATAAACAAATTGTGGTACATGGATACAATGAATTTTACTCAGTCATAAAAAGGAATGAAGTACTTATACATTCTACAATGTGAAGGAACCTCAAAAATACTAGCCTTGGGACATCTATGTGGCTCAGTCAGTTGAACGTCCGACTCTTGATTTTGGCTCAAGTTGTGATCTCATGGTCTGTGAATTCAGGCCCCACATTGGGCTCCGTGCTAACAGTGCAGAGCCTGCTTGAGACTCTCTTTCTCTCCTCCACAGCTCTCACCCTCTCTCTCTCAAAAATAAACAAACATTAAAAAAAAAAAAAAAAAAAAAAAAAAAATAAAAAAAAAAAAAAAAAAAAAAAAAAAAACGCCACTAGGATTAGTTAGTGGAAGAAACCCAACCCTAAAGGCCACTTATTATATGATTTTCCTTACATGAAATATCCAGAACAGGTAAATCTATAGAGACAGAAAGCAATTTGGCGGCAGCCAGAGACTTGGGGGAGGGAAGAGTGAGGAGCGACTATGGGTACAGAGTTTTCTTTGGGGATAATGAAAAGGTTCTGGAACTTGATAGAGGCGGTGATATAACATCGTAAATGTTCTAAATGTCACTGAATAATTATATATTTATAACGGCTAATTTTATGTTATGTGAATCTCACCTCAATTCTTTTTTAATGTTTTATTTATTTTTGAGGGAGAGAGCGTGAGCAGGGAAGGGGCAGAGAGGGGGACAGAAGATGCCAAGTGGGCTCTGTGCTGACAGCAGTCACAAACTGTGAGATCATGACCTGAGCTGAAACCAGAGGCTCAACCGACTGAGCCACCCAGGCACCTGTTTTTAAAAATTTTCACCTCAATTTTTATTTCACCTCAATTTTTAAAAACTTGAATGGAGATACTGAAGGACTCCTGGAAAAAGCCTTAGGGAAAAAAAAAAAAAACCAAAAAAAAAAAAAAAAAAGTGAAACAAATACAAATATAAAGCAAAAAACAAAACAAGGAGGCATGAAACAGAATTTCTTCTTGGGAGTAATGATGGATGTGAACATTCTTTGCTCAAAAAAAATGGGAGCAGAGTGTACATAGTCATAAAAAATGCAAATGAAATAATTTTCGAATTAGCAGAGCTCTGGGAAGGCTGGTTGGATAGTGAGATATCTAATTATCATTTTAAGTTCATTAAGATACTAAAGGGCAATAAATCTAAGTGGGATAGAGACAGGGAAGAACCTGCTTTTCTGACAACTTAATTTGAAGGAGAGAGCTCAGATTGGTTTGAAAGTGGATATAGAGTAGCCTAGAAAAGAAAAACAATTGAACTAAGGATCAGGACTTACAGAGCTATAATGTAAGATAGGAAGACAGTGAATACCTAACAAAGACTATTAACACTTTAAGACCTACACCAATCTAAGTAATTTGAGAGGAAACCTGAACTGTATCACAACTACACATATGTGTATACAATGTACAGCATATACATATACTGCAGTACATGTGTTTTCAAGCACCACAACAGACAGGAAAATCTGAGGATTAATGAAGCGGTAATCTAACATCTTATTCTCAGGAAACAGTATTGAAAGGTTAAGGTAATGCGTGTATAACGGTATGCATACAAATGTTCACTGCAGCATTGATTGTCTTACCCAAATAATTGATTCAAAGTAAACATTCACTAGTATGGGAATGGATAATTTATGGTAACCATACAATCAAATATTATGAAGACATTAAAAAGAGTGAGGTAGATTTTTATATATTGGTTTAGAAAGAGGTTTAAAACATAATGAGGCGGGGAGAGAGCATATTGTAAAGCAATATATGGAGGCTTCCATTTTTTGTGACGCCAAAGAAAACAAAAAGCCCCACGGAATAAAATTCTATAAATGTTTGTGTCAGCCTAGAAAAAAAAATCTAGAAGACTGCACACCCGACTGTAAACAGGTGGTAGTTACCTCAGGTGGTAACGGCTGGGAGATTGTACTTAACATAAGTAAAACCCTTAAAACAGTGCCTGGGGCGTAGCTGGTGCTCATTATGTGTTAACCACTATCATTTTTCCTTTATATACTTTGATACTGAATTACTAAGAGATTACTTTTGTAATTTAAAAAAGTGTTCACAGAATAACAGAAAAACAAATGGCCAAAAACATATAAAAAGAAGTTCAGTCTCATTTAGAATCAAGAAAATACAAATTAAGTAACAGTATCAGGGGACCTGGGTGTCTCAGTCATTTAAGCATCCAACTCTTGATTTCAGCTCAGGTCATGATCTCACGGTTTGTGTGATTAAGGCCCGCTTTGGGCTCTGTGCTGACAATGTGGAACCTGCTTGGGATTCTTTCTCTTTCTCTCTCTCTGCCTCTCCCCCATTCATGCTCTCTCTCTCAAAATAAAGAAATAATCATTTAAAAAAGTAACAGTATTGGGGTGCCTGAGTGGCTTAGTCAGCTGAAGTTGGACTTCAGCTCTGGTATGATCTCACAGCTCAAACAGTGAGTTTGGGCCCCACACTGGGCTCTGTGCTGACAGCTCAGCCTGCTTCGAATTTTGGGTCTCCCTCTCTTTCTGCCCCTCCCCAACTCATGCTCACGTGCCTGCGCACACTCTCTCTCACAGAAGTAAACATTTAAAAAAGAGTAACAGTACCATTTTCTGCCCATCAGACTGGCAAAAAAAAAAAAAAAGGTTTATAATATCCATTTTGGTGAAAACTTGACTAAACCAGATTATACACAAGAATATCAATTTGGAACATATCTGGTAAAGTTTAAAAAACGTATATCCTGTAATCCAGCAATTTCACTTCTAGAAATCAAACCTAAAGATATAGTTGCCATACAAAGTGATATGTATAAGGCTATTCACCATTTAGTAGTGAAAAACTGGAAATAGGCTAATGTCTACCAGTGAAATGAAGACAAATGGAATTATGCAATCATCAAAAATAAGATTTATAAGTATCAACATGGAAAATTCTCTAAGAAGTGAAAAAAGTTAGTTTCATATCTGTGCCAGTCATCAATTTATTGTCCCTCAGCTTCAAATCTATCCTTCATTGCCCTGTTTTGTGATACTAGAGAATTACACCTTTCCTTTGCCAGCTGATGGTTTTAAGCTCTATCAGTAGGGGGTGCTAGAGGGACCCTGCAGGAGGAGGGGGGATTCTCTTCCTGGTTCCTACATGCTTTCCTTGTTTTGTTTTGTTTTGTTTCTTTGTATTAGGTGTTTTTTTTTTTCTTTGCCCAATGATGCTTGCCGACCATCAAGTTTCAACAGCACCCCAACCAGGCAGCTTCCCACTGAGTTTCAACAGCATTCTTGTGTCTTCCCATTTAATTCTGCCAGCATCCTTGTGAGCTGTTTCCTGGAATCTCAGTGGTTTCCTAGAGTTTGCCAGCAGTCCAAATCCACAGTCCAGCCTGCAGTTTCCTGCAATCCAATCTCAATGGGCAGCAATTCATCAAACTTCATCATCCAGTGACATTATCTGTTGTACACTCTTCCATAAAGTCCAATTATCAGTCTTGGAGGAAGAAAGGGACCTCTTCCAAATTCGTTCCTTCCTTGAGCACTTTGCCTCAACCTTAGAAGCAGGGGCTGCTCCCTATATCTGCTATTGTATTGTTTTAGAGCTCTTTTTACCCCTTACTAGTTAATCCTTTTATTACTAGTTAATAATTGTTCATATTGAACTTTCCCAATTTAATATGTGGTTTCTATTTCCTGAGATCCTAGTTGACACAACATCTGTTATGTTTTTAAAAACTGTGTGTGTGTGTGTTTGCTCATACACACTTATGTAAATATATAGATGACACAGAAAATACCAAATTACCACCAGTGATTATTACAGGAAAATGAATGGGACTACAAGTGTAGGATAGAAGAGGATTTTCTTATTTACTCTATATACTTCTCATTTTAATTGTTTATAATAAACATTAATTCAGGTACCATATAATTCAAAACAAATATATATGTATTTAGTATGTAAGATACATATATCATGCCAATATCTAAGGATTAAAACATAATATTAGAGTATTGCTTCATGACTGAGGTTTCTCTTGGAAAGATAAACTAATTATAAACAGAAAAGATGATAAATTGGAACACATGGCTGGCTCAGTCAGTAAAGCATGTAACACTTGATCAAGAAGTTGTAAGTCTGAGCTCCATGCTGGGTATAGAGATTAAAAATAAAATCTTTGGGAAAAAAATAAAAAGTGATAAATTACAAAAAGGCAGTGACTGGTGTGAAAAAAGACAAATTCTATGTGATAAGGATTTGAGATTACAGCATAATTTTATGAGATGCCAGAAGCTGTGGCACTGCTCGCTGGGTCAAGGGTTGCACATGCAGCAAAAACGGTAACAGGAAGACAACTAACTCCAGTTTCATGGTATCCTTAAGCAGAGGTTAACACTGAGAGTCTAAGGTGATTATTTATGGGTTTAGAGCTTGCCCAAGCCACTCCTAAAACTTAGAGGCCTTGAGTTTAGAGGAAGCCAATAGAGTAAGCCCTGAAGTGCCAGCAATTGTCATTTCAATAATTTCCAGCTTTATTTCTCAACTGCTTCCCACCCCTGCCTAATTACCTATTCCACAGCAGCCATGGCAAAATCTACTGCCACAGTCAGAGCTGTAAAGTCAGCATTCCCTAAGCTAGCAAGGAACCCAAAAATATAAATTTCTCTTAAAACTGAAGTGTTTTTTTATAGATCCAAACTGAGGGAATAAGCTGGAGGTAGTGAAGTAGATTTACATGCCATTCATATACAGTATAGATAACTGAACTTGCAAAACACAGAAAGAGCTTTAGACTTAAGAAATGGAAACTGTAGTGTGATTAAAGGGGGGGGGGGGAGGCATTCAGCTGAATTGGAATCACAGTCCTAGCACTATCTAGTATTACTTTTTACTCCATTAGTTATTTGAGTTTTAAAGTCAGATTCCTTGGGATGAAATCCCAGCTCCATCACACATTAGCAGGTTAATCACTCTTGGCCTGTTTTTTCATTTGTAAAAAGAGGACAAAAGTACCTACACCCTAGGTTTTTGAAGAATATATAGAAGATATACACAGTACCTGGTACTTACTAAGGTGCTGATACTGTCACTTTCACTCACTTTTTAAGTCTCAAGGGTTTCTGTTTGTCTTACCTAAAAATGAGGGGTCCCTGCTAGATTATCCCAAAAGCCCCATTCCTGCTTTACCAGTCTATAAGTCTACAGATCAAGGATAGGTTTCCTAGGTGGAGGTGGGGTGGAGGGAGGTACTACTACAGAAAATAGTTTAAATGAAGGTCAGTGAAAGTTTTATCAGAAAGTAGGCAGATAATTCAGTAGAAACTGTCTTCAGGGAGTTTATGTCAGAGAACGCGTCACAGGAGTCAAAGTGCCAGGTATCCTGTAAAGGCAGAAGTAAGGAGAGAGATGGCCTTCTCAAAACGAGGATGTGAAGGTGATCTTGCAGTAACTCAGAGGATGCATCTGCTGATCTGGTTGTCTAAGCCCAGTCCTTTGAGAAGACTGACTGGCCCACTCAGAAGGGCTAAGGAAAACTCCCTGTATCAGTCACCTCTTAAAGGGCCAGACATCACCTCTGCACTCAAATTAATTTTCGTGCCAATTAATACAAAAGGGGTGGCTAACTTGGTGATCAGACGGGCCCAGGCAACAGCTGTCTTTCAACATACCCCCAGACTTTGCTTTACTACCCTACTCGGGATGAACCCCTAGGGAATCCCATGCTCGGGGGTTGGGGGAGACGATATACTACTCTTCCCCCTTACCGGTGTTCGCCCTACACTCTCCTTTTCCCGTCCCTAAGTCTCCTCACCGCTCCTCTCTCCCCGCCTCCCTCACTCCTCCTCCCCATTTCTCTGGTCCCTCCCATACTCCCATCCTCTCTAACTTTCTTCCCTATTGCTTCCTATTTCTCATCTCCGACAGTCACATTTTCCCTCTTTCCCGTTTCTATCCCTTTCCCCTCCCCGTTGATGCACTTTTCCCGCGCTCACCCTTCTCTGGCCGACCGCAGCTCGCGGACCCAAGCGGAAATCAAAGGCTGAGAGGCCAACAGCGCTGAGGCGGGCCCAAGGTGAGTGGACGTCCCGATTCTCCCGCCCCCTGAAGGCGGATCCCGAGAGCGATTGGTCCCCACGGTACACCCCCCAGAGCTCTTCCCAGCCAACCTGGGCGTGTCCAGACCATTTCCGCCCCTCACCCGGAAGGGACTCCTTCCACGCCCGACTCTGGCTCCTCCCGGCTGTGCGGTTCCTGCCCGCTGTCCGGTTCCGCTGTACCTCTTACAACTTTTCAGTCTATTCTGCAGGCAGCGTTTCTAGGATCTATGCTGTTTCTTTACTGCCGCCGAGATTTGCTTTAAATAGAAGGCAATCGGGGCGCCTGGGTGGCTCAGTCGGTTAAGCGGCCGACTTCGGCTCAGGTCATGATCTCGCGGTCTGTGGGTTCGAGCCCCGCGTCGGGCTCTGTGCTGACCGCTCAGAGCCCGGAGCCCGTTTCAGATTCTGTGTCTCCCTCTCTCTCTGACCCTCCCCTGCTCATACTCTGTCTCTCTCTGTCTCAAAAATAAACGTTAAAAAAAATCTTAAAAATAAATAAATAAATAAATAGAAGGCAATCAGCATTAGAAAGCCGGTCCTTCCTCTCCAAGTGTCTTCCTTGTTCACTGAGTGTTGGCCAGATTTCTAAAGCCCAACAAACTGATTCCTAGCGGTAGACTGAGCTCCATGATAATAATAGTAACTAATACTCCAAGTTTACTGTGCGACAGCTACTATTATAGACGTTTTGTAAGAATTAGCTCCTTTCTCTGTCAAATGGATGTATATCATCCCCGTTTTACAGATGAGATAACCAAGTTACAGAGAGGTTAAGTATCTTCCTCAAGATCAGCTATTAATGCAGCTAAAAAGTGGCCGTTAGAATTAGAACCATGTAGTCGGACTCCACTAAGCCACACCCACTCTAATAACTGTCTCTGGGACCCTAGAATAAATCCCGTTGCAACTCAAGAAACAACTTTTTGAGACTTACCTCTTCCTCTGAATCAGGTTTAGAAGACATGGAGAAGGAAGGGTGAGGGTGGGGAAGACCAAAAGATCCTTTGTTTTAGCTCTATGTTCTCTGGGCTTGGTAAATTGGAAGATAAGGTGGATTCATTACGTGGCCATACAGTGTATGGATATCCCTTTGAAATCATTCTTAAAGGTAACTTGCTAAACTATTAAGGGGAAAACACTATTAAATGATCATTTATTAAAATGGGAAAAACATAGTAAAGATCTTTAAGGAGTGGGATATTTCTTAGGAGCTTGTAAATAGTATTTTTGTTTATGTATTAAAGAGATATATAGCAGCTGTGCAAATGTGGGGGGGGGGCTTGCCCTCTAAGCTTACATGCACCTTTCAAATGATTGAGAAGTCATATAATCATCACATAAATCTCCGCTCACTTGTCGAAATTCCAGAAGCAGAGTTTTTCTCCACAAGTACTATTACTCACCATACCACATTACATCATATAATTTATAGAATGACTGCCAGGAACAAAAATGCCAAAAATTTATTTGATATACTTATCATTTCAAATATAAGTTCAGGTAAAGTCCATAGACAATTTCAAACATTATTATTCAGTAAGCTTTTCTTATTAAGATATAGTGAACAAAATAAACATTTTTATTAAAGATGTTGGTAAGTTGATTGTAGAGCAGGAATTCAGCTAGCTTTGCCAATAAAAAGGTAGTCTGAATAAAAATGGTGCATAAATTGATTCAGTCTTAGGCACAGTAATCTACTTAACCACTGAATTCATTTCCACTTAAGGACTGGAAAAGAAGTCCTTAGAGAATACTGAAATGAAAAGGCAGAGGAAACATAGCCGTTCAACTAATACAGAGCAACAAAACTGTGTCAATATGTTATGTAGCCAGAGGGGAAGCCTTCAACAATGACTCAGTGAGTAAAAAGTGTATTTTTCCTCTCATACCTCAAAGTACACCAATAGGGAACCTTGGAAGATGTGTTAGAACTAGTTTCTTTCCTGTCTTCTTCCATGCTTCATACTTAACTCTGCTCCTATTGGGAAACTCACTTCTCAAGCTTTGTAGCAAATCAGTTCATGCTTTGCCAAGTAATTTCTTTGGTGGGCCTCCATCCTAAAAGTTGAGTCAGGTATCCTCAGGTCTCTCTACTTTTGGCGGAGAGAAGATAGAGACTGAGGCTTAATGTCGAGTATCGACTGACTGGGTAAAAGTCATTCTTCCTTCAGATTCTGGATATTAATGGCCTTTAATATGGAAATGTAGGCAAAGAGTTAATTCTGGCTCTGAAGGAAGTGATTAAGAAACACTGAATTTTTTAAAAGTATTTATTTTCAGAGAGAGAGCACACAGGGGAGGGTCAGACCGAGAGGGAGAGAGAGAATCCCAAGCAGGCTCTGCATTGTCAGTGAGGAATCCAAGTTGAGGCTCAAACCCCATGAACCACAAGATCATGATCTGACCCGAAATCAAGAGTCAGACACTCAACCGACAGCCATCCAGATGCCCCAAAACACTCTGCATTTTGTTCATTTGGGCATAACAATAACATAACAATATAGTTGCATCAACGATGTGACTATAACTCACTGTGAACAAAATGGTTACTTTTACATTATTCTTTTACTATTTGGCCCTAATGATGACACAGAGCCACAACAGGATCAACAGGAAAGGGGAAAAAAAAAAGGGCCAGGTCAAGATCATCCAGCTCAGAATTCTAACAACGGACCAAAAGGACTAAATTGGAGAACTAGATTGCCTTCCCCGATGTTAACTTGGAAATTCAATAGGGTAGCATCCTATAACTTCCTCTGTATAGAGCCAGGATGGTGAAAATGATACCTCTATTGTGATACCTCTATTGTGTCACTTATTTGCTGTTAGCTCAAAAACCTACATCTCCAGCTCTGATTTCCTATCCTGAACTCTAAACTCCTATGGTCTTTTTTTTTTTTAACCTCTACTTCGATGTCCTGGATACTCTGCAAGCATCTCAAGTCCCGCCTGTCCAAAACTGAGTTAATTCATCTCCTCCCTCACCCACCCCAGAACTATTCCCCTATATTTTGGTGAATGAATAGTACCCTCTTAGGCTCAAGCCAAAATTAGAAAACATTCCATATCTTTTCCTCCCCTCACCCCTCCTTCTCACTCATCTAATTAGTGGTCAATCACACTTGATCAATTCTACTTGGCTCAATGTACCAGGCATCTCCATCCTTATAAACAGTTAATACTGGTTGTCTTAGTTCTGGTTCCCTAGAAGGAGAGTCTAGAAGAGGATTTGGGATGTACATCATCTATTGGGGGAATGAGTTTCAAGAAAAACCTACTACAAGGGAGGGATAGAAGCAGACTAGGGAAAGGAAAAGAGCCTGACAAGCATGTAGTCTCGGGTACAATCTAGTCTGGCCTGATCCACAGATAAGGTACTTGAAGCATTAACCACACAGCAGAATTATGACCTCTGAGGCAAGGGGACCAATTTCTTATACCCTCTAGCAGCCATTGACTGAGGGCAATGGTTGGCAGGAAGTGGGCATCATAGTTTGTTTTTTGGGTGAGGTTGCTGCAGTCAGTGGTGGTTGATTCTCTGGAGAAAGGGTCAGCTGTGAGTTATTAGCATCCATAGTCACTATTGGGGATAGGGGCTCCCACTTGGGAAAAGCAGTCTGGGCAGGACACCACATTGTCTACCACACCAGCCCTCACCATCTCTCATTTGAACTACTACCGTAGCCTTCTTGTTGGAATTTCTACTTCTATACTCAACAATTTTTAATTCACCATCCAACTAAAATGATCTTTCCAAAAAGAAAATCTGATCATGCAGCTATTCAAAATTATAGAGGGAAAAAAGCTAAACTCATTAACATTTCACATCAACCTTTCGTGTTAAAACCTTACACCACCCTCCTAGTTTTATTTCCTATAATCTTCATCCACTTACACTTCATGACTATCTCATACTCACACACACATACACACGCGTGACTTGCACTCATGCACACACTCACCTTTGCTCTAGAAATATCAAATGCAAACACTCATACTTTCCCATGTTACCATGCTTTTACACTGCTGCTTGATCTGTCTAGATCTTTCTCTGCCCATTGCCACTTACCTACCTGAGAAATTCCTGTTCCTTTCCAAAAGTAATTATAGCAACACCTATAAAGCCTGACATAATTTCTTTAGTCAGACCCAGCCAAAGTTCTAATAGTACCAAATTACAGCACATGTCACGCTGTACTGTAATTGTGTGCTTAAGCATATGTCTTCCCAATTAAAAGTAAGCTCTTCATTTTACCTCCTGGGATTGGCTTGGGGCTAAGGCTCAATAAATGTCCGTTGTTGATCTTTCAGCTTTATCACCGCTTGAATAACATGCTCCATTAGTTTAATAGTCACTGTTCATGTGATCCTTCCTTACATGCCCCCAAACTGTCTTCTTGAGGCTCCATGACATATCCTCCTTTTCACATTGTAGAATTTGGTAAGCAAGCCCATGCTCATTCGTGATTTTACTAACTTCAATGTCATTTTCCAGGAGTCTTCTGTTCTAACTAATACAATAACTTATATTTGAGCTGAGTAAGCTTTAAAAACTGAGTACAGTTCCTATAGATGAGGAGTGAGAACGTATCCTTCGAGATTTAAGAACCAGCATGGACAAAGGCAAAGGAATGAGAGTGCTGGTCAGTCGGAGCACTAACTACAGTGTCAGGAGGACAGACGGGCATGATGGAGAAGAGAGTAGAGACCAGTGGGTATGGAGCCTTGAATGCCTCCCTGATTAAGATGCAGGGCACAGGCTGTGTAGTCGGAGGGTGCATAAGTCCTGGCTCTGCCACCTCTTAGCTGGTTAATCTTAGGTAAGCATCTTAACCTCTCTGAGCATCATTTTCCTCATTTGTAAAATGAGAATGCTATGAAAAACTTTAAAAATATGTAAAACCTAATTAAACTGTGCTGACTGAATGCTAGTGGGGGATGGCTGACAGAAGGGAAAGAGAGAAAGAACAATTCCAAAGAAGGGGGCGAGCTGGCTGGGATCTGGGAGGACTCCATCACAGCTGTTGGTGGCCCAGCATGGGCAGACGGAAAACAGAAAGATGGAACTGATTCCCTGGTCAGACTGAAACAAAAAACAACTCAAGAGCTGCTGTAGACTAAGGCCCAGCTATTGCCCAAGCAGATTAACTTCTTTTTTTATTTTTTTAATGTTTATTTTTTGAGAGCAAGAGAGACAGAGTGCAAGTGGGACAGAGGGAGAGGGAGACACAGAATCCGAAGCAGGCTCTAGGCTCTGAGCTCTGAACTGTCAGCACAGAGACCAATGCGGGGCTTGAACTCCTTAACCAAGAGGTCACGACTTGAGCCAAAGTCTGACACTGAGTCAATTGAGCCACCCAGGAGAGCCAAGCAGATTAAGTGCTTAAGAGAGCTCTCCCATGTGGGCTGAGAAAAAGAAAAGAAGTGGGCCTTTCCCAACCGGGAATCAGTTTGGGGGAGATGACCCACTGATTCTGACTCTGTACCTGGCACAGAGTTGCTTGCCTGAGAGTTGACAGCACATGCAGGTAGTAAAGAAGCAGCATCAACCCCAAGAGTGTCCACACCCATTGTAAGAACAACACATTGGTCTCTGTGGGTGGTAGGATTAGAGAAGAGGAAATCCCAGGCCACTGCATGGCTCAACTGCACACCAAGATAACTGAGGAGCTCCTGAGGCAACCCACCAACACATGAAAAACAAGAGGTTCCTCAAAACAAGGCTTTTGAGGAATAGCACTTAGGTTCAGTCTTTGTGTTTCCAAGTAGAGAGATTTATGCTAGAAAGAGGTTCCCCCTGCTCACTCCTCTTTGGGGTATTTGTATTTGGGATGCGCTAGGCAGAGACTCATGTAAATGACGAGTTTGGAAGAAGGGACAGGGAATATAGACTCAGCCTCTATCTTTGGGTCCTCTTTGGAACCCAACCTGATCTTAGGATGCAAATACTTTAGTCTGTAAAGACACTTTGCCTCCAAGGAAAAACCTGAGGTTGTCCTCAGTTATTTGCCCAGTGTGGAAGAGTGCTGTATGTTCTTCAACTTAGCTTTACTCAGTCGAAAGAAGAAAAGAAAAGGAAAGGAAAGGAAAGGAAAGGAAAGGAAAGGAAAGGAAGAAAGAAAGAAAGAAAGAAAGAAAGAAAGAAAGAAAGAAAGAAAGAAAGAAAGAAAGAAAGAAAGAAAAAGAGAGGGAGGGAGAGAGGGAGGGAGGGAAAGAGGGAGGGAGAGAGGGAAGGAATAGAGAGAGAGGGAGGGAGGGAGAGAGGGAAGGAATAGAGAGAGAGAGGGAGGGAGGGAGAGAGGGAAGGAATAGAGAGAGGGAGGGAGGGAAGGAAGGAAGAAAGAGAGAGAGAAAGAAAAGGGGAGAGAGAGAGAAAGAAAAAGACAGAAAGAGGAAGGAAGAGAGAAAGGGAGAGAAAGAGAGGAGGGAGAAAGAAATGAAGGAAGGGAAAAGAGCTGACATTGCTTTTAATTTTTTAAATAATTTTTTGAAATTGACAAATTACTAACTTTGTTGAAAATAAATATAATTTTATTTTCAAACTACCAGAATATTTGTAAATATTCCCCTCATCCAGATTCCTAATTGTAAATACCTTATTGCATTTGCTCCATCTCTGTGTACATGCAATACATATTCAATATGTTTATATGTTATATCTAATTATAAACATGTATAAAATAATTAGTTGTTTTCTCAGCCTTTTGAGAACAAGTTGCGTCAATGATGCCTATCGCCCCTACATACTTCAGTGTGTATTTCCCCAAATCAAGAACGCTTTGCTACTTACCTACCATATAAACTTCCAACATTAATACAACACCATCATCAAATTCACACAGACTTATGTGTGTGCCCCCTCTGCCCCCACCGCCATTCAAATCTCCCCAACTTCCCCAACAACTTTTCTTCCTTTCTGGCACACTGTTCCTTCCAGGAGCACATGCTCCTGTTGTTAAGTCTCTTCAGCTTCCTCTAGTCTGAAACTGTTCTCCCTTTTCCCTATCTTTCATATCCTTGGCAGTTTTAAAGAATACAGGTCATATACTCTGGAGAGATGACCCTTAACCTTAGTCAGTTCCGTGTTTCCTCATGACCACACTTGGGTCTGGCTTTCTTGGCAGAAATTCCTAAGAAATGATGCCATGCGCTTTTTAAGGCTTGAGACAGGGCATGTGTTGTTAATCCATCTCACCACTAGTGATGTTACCGTGAATCACCTGGTTATGTTGGTATTTGCAGTTTTCCTTTTGTAGTTGACTAGTACCTTGTGAGGATATGCTGCAAAACTGTGCCATCAAATCTCCAATTAACAATCCTAGCCTTCCCAAACAATGAACCGCTACTTCACCTGAAGTTGACCTGAATGTTCCTGCTACATGCATGATTCCTGCATTTATTTGTGGATAGTCTACTATAAAGAAGAGCTTTCTCTTCTCCCCATTTATTCTTTCATTTACTGATTTATATCAGTGTGGATTCGCAGTTTTCTATTTTATTCACTGGTTATAATTAATCACTATCATTATTTTCATGCATAAGTTGATCCAGGTTTGGCTGATGGGATTTCCATTAAGGGGCTGCCATGATCTTTTGACATGTCTTCATCATTTTGTGAATACTTTCTTGCTTTTTGAAACAAGATATTCCAGAAATTTTTTGTCTAATGTTCCCTTCCTCACCCCTGGAGTCAACCCTTTCACCAAGCAGTCCTGGTATTTTATAGAAGATGGTATTTGAAAATAAGATCTGGCTATTAGATGTGCTCATTGCTACTAGAGTGTCATGGCTTCTAGACTTTTTTCAGTGGACAGACTAAGGAAGGGTATGTATGTATATACATATCCCTGAATTTATATCAATACTTCTAATGCCAGCACATTTCAGGGTTCTTTGAAACATTGCCTCTTTTCATGTTTTACCTTCTCCAATGGTGA
The DNA here is from genome assembly GCF_003009895.1 of Hyaena hyaena. Lineage (NCBI taxonomy): Eukaryota > Metazoa > Chordata > Mammalia > Carnivora > Hyaenidae > Hyaena > Hyaena hyaena. Next base: position 907,755 of record NW_024080991.1, on the reverse strand, counting down.
GAAACCTGGCTCTCTAGTCCTAAACATTTAATTATTTGCTCAATGAATTTTCTTATTTACTTATTGTAAACAGTCTCCCAACCACGTGGCTTGTCTCCCTCTGTCTAAATGCTGTGTATACCTTCTCTTCATTCTTGGGCACCAGTGGGCACAACACTGATGTGCTTCTGTGCAGCCTCTTCCCTTCCACGTCAGTGTTCTGTGTCCTTGGATGTAAGTGGGCGTGCTGCCAAATCACCTCCAAGCAGCTCACCACTTCCCGCCTCGCTGCCTCTCTGCCAGGGAGGAAAGAGAATGACAAAGAAAAGAAGAGGGGAGGAAAAGGAAAAACTGAAGGAGAATGGCAGATTTTCTCTCATGTTAAAAATATCCATCTGACCAACTCCTTTGTCTTTCAGTTGACTCTGAACTCGGGCAGGGAAGGAGGTGTTTTTTATGCACACCCTCCTTTCACTGCATGCAAAACCCCAGCAATGGAATTTAATTCCCTGAGAAGCAAAGATTTGTTTATTTTGTATTTGGCTATTCCCCCTACAGAGACCAGTCGCATTTTCACAAACTGCTTGAAATTCAAACAGTGTAGACTCATTCATTCTGCTGCTGGCTGAAGCTCACTTCCTCACCTTAGAAAGCACTATCTATCCTGATCAAACGACTAGCCAAAGCAGGTCTCTATAATGTGGGAGAGTGCTTAGGGAAATATCTTGAAGTGAGAAATTGTTGAAATACTCCCCCGAGGGATTTTTTTGAACCCAGATTGTAGTTTGGTGGGCTACCTTTCCAAGCAAAGTATAAAGGAGGTGGAGATTTTAAAACCAGCCCATAGTCCTGCTTCTTTAGACATACATTTTTTAAGTGTTTACTTGAGCTGCAATGACATCCCTGACAGACACATTTGGGTTGGTCAAAAGGCCAATGGGAGTTGGAAAACCAGGGAAGGCAACAGAGAGGTGTAGGGGATGGGCTCAGGCAAACAGCAGACAGTCTGGACTAAATCTGGAAATGAGGCTGGGCGCAGCTGGGAGTAATGAGTACTGAGATCACCAGCCAGAGCTGTGAATGAAGAGGAAGGCTGAATCACAGCTAGGAGCTTTGTGCTGTGATGCTCTGGAAAAGGACCCCCAGGCCTTCACACACACAGCACTCAGCCTTCTGTTTAATGTTTGCTTCAGACAATAGCAAACCTGTCAGTGCAAGCTAGCGGCAGAGTTCAGTGTCAGAGGTCCACAAAGGCTAGTAGATACTTCCGGTGGGGGACCTCTTAGCAGGGCCCTCAACCCACCTTACCTCCTTGCTGCTAGAACAGCGCTGCCCTTGCCTCCCCTTGCCTCTCTAAGGTAGGGAGTGCTGGTGGAGTCAGCCAGGGAGTTTGCCACCTGTGTTCGTGGTAAGCTGTCCTCCCTCAAGCAGGAGGGTGGGACTCAGCCTTTGTTGGCTCTTTTCAATCCAAGCCTATGGTTACTGCTAGAAGAACTTCTTCCAGATTTTTAGTTTTTAGATGATTCCAACCTTAATTGTTGTTGTTGTTGTTTTAAAATTTTTTTAATGTTTATTTTTCAGAGAAAGAGTATTGGGGGGAGGGGCAGAGAGAGGGAGGGAGACACAGAATCTGAAGCAGGCTCTAGGCTCTTAAGCTGTCAGCACAAAGCCAGGCATGGGGCTTGAACTGCGAGATCATGACCTGAGCCGAAGTCAGACACTTAACTGACTGAGCCACCCAGGCACCCCCCAACCTTAGTTTTCAGAAGTGACAAATTATTTCCCCTATAGCCATGCTCTATTGATTATTTCAGTGGATTTTTGGGAGGGAACTGAGAGGCATCCATACTCTACACCGTCCTGCTCAGAAGAGTTATACATGAGGAGTAGGCAGAAGAGTCTTAGAAGGAGCAGTGAGAGAAGTTAAAAGGAGACCAGAAGAGGCCAGGGTCACAGAGGTCAATGTGAAGAGGAGTGTTCAGCAATTTCAAAAATATCAGTAAAGAACAGACTGAACCTGGAAATCAAGAGTGACTGAAGACAGTTGAAAGTACTATTCAAAAAACTTACTGGAGCATAAGCTGAGCCTCACATGGAGAAATGGAAACAGCAAATGTGACTACTTTTTAAAGACATTTGGCAATCAACAGGCAAGGAGAGTGATGAAATATAGGTTGGGAAGGAGTAAGGTGAAGAGAGAAGGTGTTGTAGGGTTGAGCCGGTGGAGGCAGGTGTGGCTCCCAGTGTTGGCAAGCCCCCCAGGCTACCTGACCCCAGATCCCCACTGCTGCACAGCACAGCTTGCTTCATTCCTACTGCCAGGCACAGAGTAGGACCTGGGAAGGCAGGTCACCTAGGAGAGATCACCCTGACATCCTCTCCAGGCTTTGTGACTTACAAATTTAACCTAGACCACATTGCATCTTGCAAATCATGGCCAGCAGTGCAACTGAGGGCCCAAAGAGTGGCTCTACAGAGGTCCTGCCAACAATGACAATGAACTAACATGTTGAATATATACAGTAGACTTCAACTATCTTAGGTTTGTCTACCTCATCTGTTCCTCACAACCTCTCTCTCGTGGGGGTTTTAGGAATCACATTTCATAGATGAGAAAACTCAGGTTAGGAAAGTTAAATTCGTTGTCCAAGTCATAGAGCTGGTAACCAAGGAAGCTGAAGTTCAAAATTAGATCTTTCCAATTCCAAAGGCTTTACTTTTTCTCCTTGGGCACCGGAGGCCAAAATACAAGCAACAAGCAATATGAAACCTAAGGACAGACCATGAGTAGCCTGTATTCACAGAGTATTGAGTTATAGGACCAAACAGAGAGAAGGTGGGGCCAGAGGGGTTTGCCAGATAAAATACAGGATGCCCAGTTAAATCTGAATTTCACATAAACAGCAAATAAATTATTAGTGTAATTGCATCTCACATATCGCATGTGAAATACTTACACAAAAAAATTTTTGAGGTGCCTGGGTGGCTCAGTTCATTAAATCATCTGATCTGATTTTGGCTCAGGACATGATCTCACAGTTCATGAGATCAAATCCTATATCAGATGCCATGCTTAAGGCACAAAGACTGCTTGGGATTCTCTCTCCTCTCTCTCTGCCCCTCCCCTGTGCACTCTTTCTCTCTCTCTCTTAAAATAATAAACATTAAAAAAAATTATTTAAAAAATAAATAAATTCAAAATTAATTGGGCACCCTGTATTTTTATTTGCTACATTTGGCAACTATATGGCCAGATGTGAAATTATTAAGGGCTTTAGACTTTATTTCATAGCTAATATGGACCCACTGAGGATTTTGGCACAAAGGACTGACATTGGTAAAGTGGTACCTGAGACCAGTCAGAAAAGAATGGAATTCCAAAATATAAGACTAGGATGGTGGAAGAAGGAAAGAAAGCTGGTTACGTATGGATAGATGAAGAATAAGGAGAAATCCAATATAACTGATCTGGATGACAGAAAGAATGACAGCTACCGATGGAAACAGACATATCTAGAGGAGGAATTGCTTTGAAAATAAGTAAAAATGGACTTTGAGCTAATACTTATATTTTACAACAGGAAAAGTGAATTTTACAACAGGAAAAGTAATTTAGCGTTTCTCCATCACTTTCTTCCAAGTACTGCAGACATAGGATGTTACTCCTCAACCTCACAGGCAGCCCGCCAGGTCCCTATAAGGACGGAAATTTTCTAATAGACAAAACTGGCAACACCAGCAGGTGGCAGCATCAGGAATTGAAGTCCCAGGCCTCGTGAATCCAGTCTGGGTTTATTTCCACTCCACACTGTCTCGGATTAGAGATCTAGAAGCTGATCTCCAGGGAGATCGCAGCAGAAGCCATGGCTGCTGAGACTTGGGAAGTAGAAGCTGAAAGGGAAGATACAGTTGCTAAGAAAACATGGAGGACGGGGGAGGGAGAGAACTTTGGAGAATCTCTGGCAGAGGACACAGAATGGGAAATGGCTGGGAAGCTTGAGTGAGCCTAGCATTTTGAAAACAGCAGCATACTATGATGTTTCAAGAAAACAGGGAGAATATGGGGATGGTGGAATGGAATACAGGAAAGGTATATAGATGCCATGTCCTACAGGGCCTTCTGTGCCACACCCAGGATCTTAGAATGATCCTATAGGCAACAGAGAGTCACTGAGCATTTTAAGCAAGGGGTCTGCCTGACCAGATTTGTGTTTCAGAAGGGCCATGCTGGTGGAAGTGGTGTGGGAGGTGAACTGAAGGCCAATTAGGAACCAGCGTGATGGTCCAGAGGCAAAAGAATGAGAAGGCAGAGGAAATAGATGTTTGAGAGAATCAATAGGACATGGAGAGGAAAGAGATGTGAGGTGACCAAAAGGCCTTTCCCAGGGTGGCTGGGAACGGTGATAATATTTATAAAATGTAGAGGGTGCAGGATGAGGAGCCTATTTGGAAGGAAGTGTGAAGTCATTCATCTTTGCATATGTACAACATAACTTAGAGCTGACAGAGTAGACAAGCATGTTGATTTGAGTTTGACTTTGGACATATTTAATTTCAGATATCACAGGAACATGCAGGTGGAAATGTTTGGCAAACTGTTAGAAATATAGTTTTAGAAGCTTAGAAGAACAATGAAAGCCTGTGCATTAGCTTTTTCAAATCAAGATACAAATAATGGTGTAAGAAAAGCCCATTGACAAAATCCCTGAAAATACTTAGCACATAAAGAGCAATAACAAAACAAAAACAAAAACAAAAAAAACCAAATGAACCAAACAGAGAAGAGGCAGCCAGAGAGGTAGATGAACAAGAAATTTTGGTGTAATGGAAACAAAGGGATGAATTTCAGTAGGTAGGGGTTTGCACATCCATGCTCATGGCAGTATTATTCAAAAAGCCAGGTGAAAGCAACCTAAATGTCCATGGATGAATGAATAGATTAAGAAAATATGGTAAATACATACAGTGAAATATTATTCAACCTTAAACAAGAAGGAAATTCTGTTATGTGTCACAACATGGATGCATCTTGAGGACATTATGCTAAGTGAAATAAGCCAGTCACAGAAGGACAAATACTGCATGATTCTACTTATATGAGGTATCAAAAATAGTCAAACTCATAGAAGCAGAAAGTAGGATGGTAGTTGCCAGGGTCTTGAGGGAGGAGAAAAGAGGAGTTGTTATGCAGTGGGTAGGAGTTTCAGTTTTGCAAGATGAAAAAGTTCCAGAGAACATTTTCACAATGAGCACATAGTTAACACTACCATACTGTACACTTAAAAATGGCTAATTTTTTTCAAATGGGAAGGGGTTGTTTTGGGGGTCTTGCTGCAGAAGTGCCTGATGAAATAAGGACTGGTAAGTGTGTGTACATTATATCTAACACTGAGGTTATTATCGATCACTTCAGTGTGAGCATTTAATTCAGTGGTTGGTGATGACAGTTAAATTGCACTTGGCTGAGGAGTGAATGGAAGACGAGTAAGTAGAAAGAGCAAGTGAACTTTGCTTCTGCAAGTTTGGCCACAGAGGATGTGGATCTTTTCTGAGTAGCACAGCATTAAGAGGGAGGATAGATCCAGGGCTCACCTTGCTTGCACCCATTCTCTCAGGGATCACAGTCCTTCACTGATTATTATCTGATGTCTGAAAACAGTCATTTAATGTGTTTTGTCCAGTTTCCTACTTGTTTACTGTGGGAGGAAATTTCTCGCCCCAGTTAATAATTTATGAGCAGAAGCGGGACTCTCTTTTATGAATTAAAAACAATTTTTTAAAAAATGAAGACTGAAGTCAGAAAAAAATCAATCACCTTCCAGATCCTCCCTTTTTCAGTATTTCCATGGAGATTCCAGAAAGGTGAGCTTTTATAAGCTAGTAGGTAACATTCACATTCTACATCTTCTAGAACAGGGTTCTGACAGCACCTGCCTGGGCAGGCTAATACTTTGGCATCCTCCAAACAAGTACTTAAAAAATATTTTTAGTGGGTGGGAGGCTGACTTGTGGCGAGGCAGTGAGGACAACCGCTGCTGGAGAACAAGAGGCTGCTTGGAGTCCAGGGCTCAGGCCACCTATGCCTCCTCCTGGAGTGGAGACTGCTCTGCCTAGGCAATTCTGTGCACAGGCAAATGGAAACTGAAACCACCCCTCAAGCAGTAGGGACTGCCTTGACAAGACCTCCAGCCAGCCCAGACCACCCAGACCAATTTGAGTGTGACTCCCAACTCGCGCCTGAGAAGATGGACCATGGGGTAACCTCTAGAATGATTGACAACTGCCTTTACTTTATTATAATTCTAAAATCTCCATCCAAGGAGGAGCACAAGCCCCATCTACATAACATACAATGTACGTATGGGCATGTTTCCTAAAGGTGCATGCATGGCCTTATGCCTGCCTCTGCTTACAATGACAAGGCTTCCCTATCTAAATATTCATCATGGCCGCAAATAAAAGGAACCCATTCACCCTTGCTTGGTGAGTCATGGCTTTGAATTTATTCCCTGTGATCTCCTTATTTGCTGCAAACAGTTTTCTTTGTGCAACAACCCACAGATAGTTTCTATCTGTGATTCACCAGAGTGAATTCATATTGGTTTGGTTACATTCTGTCATTATCCCTGTTGATTCTTTCTCCAATTGTGAGCTGGTCTTTAATTGGGCATAACCCTTAATTGTCAAAAGCTTTGTGTCATATCATGTATATCTATTTCTAGAAATTCTGTATCTTATATAAGAATTTTAATCTCAAATTGCAGGTGATTTGTGTCTGCATAGAGACTAAAGTATTAAATTATTGGGAGACTGTAGATATTAGTCTTGAGAGGAAAGGCCTACTTACTACAGCCACATAGGTCATGGACTGCAAAACTTCAAGGGGTGCCTGGAGAGAGAGATGGGTGGGAAAAGATTTAATTTTATTTGTGGTTGGTTCCTAAGTGTTTTGATGTTATGATAACACGTTTTCTTACATAAGCATATAACTACAGGGGCTCAGATAATCACTAAAGGCATCACAAGAAACTGCTTCCTCCATGATTGGTAATGAATGAAAATTGTGGACTGAATGAAAAAAATAAAGATAAAAATATTTTTAATGTTATGCAGAGAATATAGAAGCTTCTGGAAGCTACATGGAGGCAGTGGGGAAAGACAGAAAAAAAACGGCCTGTTCCCTAGCCCTATGGCTACATTTCCCCCTGCCCATTGAATTCTGGTATATAGTGAATAATCCCAGTCTCTTAAATTTTTTCATGAGTTTATGACTTTTTCTCTTCCTAGAACTAAACCTTCTTTTCATGATCTCATGGTTCATGAGATTGAGCCCCTCGATGGGTTCTGTACTGACAGTACAGAGCCTGCTTGGGATTCTCTCCCTCTCCCTCTCAGCCCCTCCCCCCTCTCTCTCTTTCTCAAAATGCATAAACTTTAAAAAATAAAATAAAACTAAACCTTCTTTGAGTGTCCCAAAGACACTCAAAACTAGACCATTGGTTTTAACTGATGGATAAGCCCCATTCTATCCCCTCATAGTTATCTCCTTCCCTTAACTCTATGTCCCTGGCCCACTTGTCCAAAATGCCTACCAAAACAATGAAAGTCCTCATGCATATCAGTTCATGCCTATGGCTTACCAAAGTGCTACTGTTCCACAGGTTCTCTAAACTGCCAATTTCTGAATACATTTGGAGATCAGTTAAGACACCCCTCTATAGAATGATTAAGTTGATGAATCTCCCACCTAAACACCATTTTGGTCGGGGACTCACTCCTGTATTATTTTCCTGCCATGTACATTATTTAAGAGAACATGACATCAGAGATTATCTCACTCTTTTATCCTACCTAGAACCAAAGTCTTTTCAGATCCGGCTCTGCTTCGCTTTTGTCAAGTTCCTTCCCATATTATTCTGATCCTCACAGATTCTTAATTACAATTATTTTGGAATGTAGGTGAATTCCTTCTGCAGAGGATGTGTACTTTCCTCCTCAGGCTGTGCAGAGCTCTGACACCAGTTATCAGACTGGAGGCAAAAAGGGTGATGGAGGCATGTCTTGAGGAAAACAAGTCATCTTGCAATGAATGAATCTATTTCAAGTGAGTTCATATATGGTCTCCAGGCAGGGGGAGGTTGTTTTCCTCTGTTAAGAGGAAATGGCCTGCTTCTTTTGGCTAAGAAGATTTAGGGACAGTTGGGAGCTCAAGGTTCTGAGGCTCATCCATCCATATGTTTCTTGGCTAGGTGTTAAGGTCTCACATTTTTCCTATCTGGAAAAGACTGACATGGGGGGCCCTGTTGAAACTATGCATTCAATCTCTTTTGCAGCTCTGCCACACTAGATCTTGAACTTAATTTTCAGCAGTGTCTAACTTACTACTGCAAAAGAAGGGTATCTCCTTTATGGTTGCCACAGAGTCCTCAGGCTTTCATAATCTTCTTACATTTGCAATCAGCTGCTTCAAGCTGTTGTCGTTTTGCAAGGCTTCTAATGCTATTAAAAGCAACCAGTCTATTCCTCAATTCTGATCATTATCATTTTCCCCATACCACTCGAGTACAGCATCCACTTGGTACCCAATGTCTTAATCTTCCACCTCATCTCACCTTTACTGCAGGTAAAAGTTTTGGTTACAGTGATGCATGCCACTGCATAGCAGGAATATTATCTGACTTGCCATCAGGAAAACCATTCCTACTGCTTTCAGATAGGTGGGCTGTTCAAGTCCTAAACCCCATTTTGAAGGTCTGCTCTTAAAGGCAGACCAGCATTTTTAATTGAGGTCCTAACAAAATAGCTTGAAGCAAAAGATTATGTGCAAATGTTTTATTGATGGGTGCAATTCCCCCAGGGAAGTACATGTGAGAAAAAACAGAAGTGAAGTCATGAAAAAGCAAAAACAAACATGAGGGATGTATTACCAAGATGGCTATAGCTTCATTGCAAACAAAGCTGATTGTTTCATCTTACAGGGCATCTCCAGAGAGTACTTATAAATTTACTGCTTCTCAGAACCATCCACCACACGGGAGACAGAATTTACAATGCTGGCTTCTTTCTGTCTCCTGTCTCTCATTGGTTAAGGTTTACCACATCCTCAGACTTTAATTCCCCAACACTTCTGGAATATATTACCCAGCCCCACCAGGTAGCTTCTTGGGAAGCCAGAGCCTCTGCAGTCTATTCTGGCCAATTTTCAGGTGTTTCAGTATCCCCTTCTAGTCAGCTTTACATGTGGGGGCCAGATAGCATCAGGGGCTATCGTTATGGCTTTATGACAATTGGATGCCTCATAGGGTTTTTGTGAGGCCTCAGTCGGGTAATACCCAGTACAAATGGCTACCCATAGTTCAGCAAATGTTAGCTGTTGTTATTAACAATAATTAATATTTTTATATATGACTATTATGTGATATGACTGTTATAGGCATTTCTCCCACTCCTTCTAAGACTTTGTTAAGCACCGCTGGATTCAGCACTTGGATACAGAGCCAGACATATGTGAGTGGTTCAACAATGCCATGGGCTGTGGTCTACAGCAGTAGGAAACAGCCAAGCAGACAAATGTATTTGCAACAAATTCATAATAATGGTGGCCACCAGCCAGGCGGGATGCAGTTATGCAGTGCAGCTGAGCATTTTGCCTTTATAAAAATCTTAATGCCTTCTATTGTCTAGCTACACTAAAAAATTATTTTAAACATTTAACTGGTCTCTGAAATCCACTAAGAAAATAAATTGGTATTATTTTTTGTTCTATAAGTTATAGCCATGTAGCTGAAGGATGATTTGCCCATTCACAGAGTCATAGATTTGCTTCTCAAACCATGAATACAGGACCCTCCACTGTCAAATATCTGAAGGATAACATTGTTTGGGAAATTGTCTGCATCATCCTGAATTTGGTTAATCATAAATGAATATCCTTCACTTAATGAATAATTCAAATCTTAGTCTTATCACCATGGAAAAGAGGGCCACCCTCCTCTAATGTTTCTTTATGAGACATTCAGTGCCACAGACATAAATGTTTACTTCCCTTGAGGGAATGACAGCTCTTGACAAGTAGAAATATGACTTCAGCAAAGAAAGTACTGTTCTCTATGTTAAAAATGGCTTCAATATTCTGTTTTCATTCCTGCTTAAAATATATGGAAATGATTTTTATAGTCAAAGTAAATCTCTGTACTTTTGAATGTGATAAACATCAGCCTTGAGACAGTGAAAAAGTGAATTTTGGGAATTAAAAAATATGCCTTTGCTTTTCTGGAAGCAAGAGTTGAGTTTTTAAAAATAAAAACTGATAGAAATTATTCAGTCTAATCAAAAATGTAAGCTATAACATGAGTAGTTCCTAATGAATTTCTTATGTCATGCGTTTCTTGTTGAGGACAAATGTTTACTATGAGTGTGTGGTATTTGTGTTGAAATCATTTGATGACCTAGTTGTCCCTGTTCCCTGATCTACATCATCCCTATCACCTGAGAACAGATTTGGTCTCATCAGTTCTGATCTTTCACCTTGTGCCCTAAACATGGCAGGAGACTCCTGTCTGGATGCTTCAAGCCATCCAGAGCAGCCTCTAGCTACCAGCCTCTAGCCCCTTCTGAGACTATCTTTGGTCCCAGGAAGAGTAGTAGGACTTGCACAGGACATGGAATCAGGTGTCATCAAAGTTGCAGAGAAATATAAGAAATATATGGTCGAATTCTGCAGGAAGTATTGAACTGTAAGTTGGAAGATATTAAAGAGAAAGAAAGCCAGGGGACCACAGAAAGAACACTCTTTAAGCATCTCTATGTTCCAAATACTTTAAGGTTAAGACAGTCAATCTCCACAACAACCCATTAACAAAGCCATCATTATCTTCATTTTCATAACTGTGAGAACAGAGTTTCTGAGAGGTCAGATACCTTTTCCAAAGTCACTTAGGTGTAGACTTCTTAGGGAAGTCAATAGTTCTGTGTGGTGATTGTGTACATGAACAGATGGCATGAGACAATGATAAGGAGACTGGAAAGCTAGATTTCACCTAGATAGTGAAGAGCCTTAATAAACCATGTCCTTTTTTTACTATATACAAGACTGGCTTAGGTCCTTGTTAGCTCTATAGCCAAGAGCAAGTATTTAACCTCTGTCTGCCTGAATGTCCTTGTCTTTAATATGGGGGGGGGGATGGAGAGTGACACCCTCACACCTAGCACAAAAGGTTTTGTTCATTCCAGTGAGTTAGTGTAAAGAAATTCAAACATAGAAAAGTGCCATACAAATTCAACTCATTTCTTGTCATTTCTAGTTGCAAAAATTTTAAATCCAGCTGAGAGAACATCACATACAATGTACACAGAATAAATAGAATAACCACAGAAGTGTAACTTTAGGCTTAGCTGTCTTGATGTCCCAAAAGTCGTCCACTGGAGAATCTCCCATCCTATAAGATTTAATGGAAATGGTTTTGCACCCACGTCCTAAATAAAATGAGAATCTCTGTTGACTAAACTGCCTATACCACACCATCAACACTGCACACCATCTGAATTCTTGAATTCTTCAAAATACCACTGGCAGCAGAGCACATACAGACCAAACTTTTACTGAAGATTTGAGGGCAAATATGGTGGGATTACAGCAGCATAGATATTAGGTATCCTTGTTCTCTCTTTCTTAATGTGTGTTTATTTTAAGAGAGAGAAAGAGAACATGAGGAGGGGCAGAGAGGAGGAGAGAGAATCCCAAGCAAGCTCCATACTGTCACTGCAGAGTCTGATGCAAGGCTCAGTCCCACAAACCATGAGATCATGAGCTGAGCCAAAACAAAGAGTGGGACGTTTAACTAAGTGAGCCACCCAGGTGCCCCGGTATCCTTATTCTTAAATGGCATTTGCCCTATTCTGCCTATGAGAAGCCATCTTTTCACAAACAGCCTTAGCCCAGTACCATTTTGCTCCATTTCTTCCTCTTCTTATTCCTTCTTCTTCTTCTTCTCCTTCTCCTTCTTCTTCTTTTTCTTCTCCTTCTTTTTCTTCTCCTTCTTCTTCTCCTTCTTCTATTTTTTGCCTTCCCATTTTCTACCTTTTCACAAACTCCACCCTATTAATATTATACTTATGTAGCAATAATGACTAATACAGATTAAAAATCCTATTTTGGGAGTGCCTGGGTGGCTCAGTCAGTTAAGCCTCCAACTCTTGATTTTGGGTCAGGTCATGATCTCACAGTTGGTGAGTTCAAACATCAGGCTCTGAGCTGACAGTGCAGAGCCTGCTTGGGATTCTCTCTCTCTCTCTCTCTCTCTTTCTCTCCCTCCCTCCCTCCCCCACTCATGTTCTCAATCTCTCTCTCTCTCAAAATAAATATATAAACATTAAAAAGATAAAAATTATAATTTGTATAAAGTATACGTGCTTTGTATGTGTTCTTTGATTTGGCAGACATTTCCTCTCCTTTTGTTGTGTTCAAGTCCAAACCCTTGGACTTCCATCTTCTTTGTTCTTCAACAAATATTAAACAACTTTGTGTGTGTGTGTGTGTGTGTGTGTGTGTGTATGTGTGTGTGTTAGGCAGAGTGCTAGCTCCTACAACTTTGGTAACAAAACAGACTTGCTCTCTGCTCTTACGGAGTTCCACATTCGGAGAGCTGATAAAAGTAACTTGTTAAATGAAGACAATTCTGTCTTTGAGGGAATTGCTAGCTTGAATAGCAATCATTGTTTTACTTGCTGCAACAGAAGACAACAGTAAGACAAATAGCAAACTGAGACAAAAATACAAAAGATACCACACAGCAGGACATGATTGGCACACAAGTAGTTCAGAAAGTATAAGTACTTTAGAAATTGATGAGATCACTTGGGTTAAACCTGTGGGCCTTGAGGCACTGGAATGGAGAAGGAAGGCAGGCAGGAAGGGCTGAGACCGTATAAGAAGGGACATGGCGGTTAAGAGGAAGGTCTTTAGAGTCGGTCACACTTGGGCTCAAATCCCAGCTCTGTAGGGGGCAACTTAATTTACGCCTCTCTTTCCTCCTTTGAAAAACTTGGATAGGAGTGCCTGGGTGGCTCAGTCAGTTGAGTGGCTGACTTTGACTCAGGTCAAGTTCTCACGGTTTGTGAGTTCAAGCCCCACATCGGGCTCTGTGTTGTCAGTGCAGAGCCTGCTTTGGATCCTCTGTCCTACTCTCTCTCTGCACCTTCCCCACTTATGCTCTCTCTCTCTCTCAAAAATACATAAACATTAAAAAAAGAAAAGGAAAAACTGGGATAATAGTAGTACCTTCTTTAAAGGGTTGTTGTATGGATTAAATGGCGGGGGGGGGAGGGGAGAACAAAAATGTAATCTTGTTAAGCAATGCCAGGAGTGATAAGTGCCAAGCAAATGTTCCTGTATAAAGAAACAAAGGACTCTCTATAAGGCCCTTACAATTTACCTGTGAAAAGAATATCTTTGGAGCACCTTACCATTTACACATTATGGCTTTTTCACATATATTATTAATTCAAATTTTCTAGCAGCTTTTAAGGTACATATGATTCTCATCACATTCATTACGCAGAAATGGCACTTGGGCCTCAGAGAGATTAGAACCACTCACATGGCTGGGATAGGGTCTCTGGTCAGGACTCCAGATCTTCTGGCTCCTAATCTTTTTATTCCTGTCTTAAAAGGCAATTATTCCCACAGAGGTGATAGCCTTTTAAATGCTTGACAACCAATAGCTCAGCAAAGGACTTTCACCAAGAGTAGATCAGGCCAGTCAGAAGCGGGAGTCAAGCACAAACTGCCTACCTCAGGTCTCTAGAAATAACTGGTCAAATATAAGCCAATCTAAATGTCCATCAATAAGGAAACACATTACTTAGGGTACCTCCTTCAATGGAATACCCTGTAGCCAATAAAATAAACGAGGTAGATCTGTATGTACCGGCCTAGACACACGACCGCACGCATAAGCAAAGACGTCAGGCTGTGGAACAATATGCACAAGAGACGCTTTCCAGGGGTTAGAAATCCGACTCCACCCATTCAGTGGCCCAGTCTGCCACTCTCCTTTCCTCAAGCGCATGGTCTCCTGTCCTCACTGCTACCCCACCTCCCGCCACAGCCTCCTTCCACAACCCTCACTTCTCCTGGCCCTCTTTTCCCTCGCCCGCTCATCCTTAGCCTCCACCCCTCTCGGCTTGAGGATCCTGTACCAGAGCTGCGGGCGGGGGCCGCGGCGAGAGGGTGCGACTGCCCAGCGGAAACCGGGCGCATGCGCTCTGGCGCCTCCCGGGACGCCGAGTGACACGTTTGCCCCGCCCGCCGGACGGAGCCCGAGGGAGAGTGGTCTCCGTTGCGCTCCCAGGAATGTCGGGCCGCCCTGTCCTCTTCTGACCAAGTTACTTTGGCCTTCTCCTGAATGTGCCTCTCAGGAGTCAGCGGGCGGCATAGCATTTGCTGAGATCGCGTTCGGTTCCAGATTTTCCTGCTCGCTCCTCCTGCTTTGTGAGAGTGTTTTTGCAGGTGGTGGCGTTAAGATTGTCACGCTCCCTGCTATTGCTGTGCGGTCCAACATGTACGAGGGTTTAGACCACGTGTTTTTTTGTTTTGTTTTGTTTTGTTTTGTTTTTTTTAAGTAGTAAACGGAAAATCAGAAAGCAGGCCCTTACCCATGAAAGGGGATATGGAGTTTTCTCCGTCCCACATGCTTTCCGGTGTGAGCTCAATTTCATACATAACTCAAATTAATAGTCGTGAACTCAGCTCCTTAAATAGTAATAATAGTAGTTAACCCTTATATTGGGCTTACAATGAGCAGTCACTGTTTTGATCCCTTTAAATCCTCACCTAAGTAGAACTTTTATCTAGAATGCAGGTTCCATTATCCCCATTTTACAGACAAGGATGCCAAGATACAGGGAAGTTAAGGAACTTGCCCAAGATCACCCAGGGCTAAGTGGCAGAGCCCCAGCAACTACCTGGCCTACTGTCCAGTACCACCAACCACTGCATTGCACTGCCTCTCAGAAAGAAACCAGGCTAGGGTAAAACTGTTATTGTCCAGATCAAGAAGCAGTTTATTGGAGTTTCATTTTCTTTTATGTCAAGTTTGGAAAATATGGGAGAAGAGACAGGAGTGGAGACTGGAAAGAAGACCAGGAGGTTCTGAGCTCAGATAATTGTAAAGGAGAAGAAGGTAGATTAGCTATGGGAACATACAAATACCCACACTATTGTTTAAAAAATCTATAGCTGTACCTATCTATCTATATACATAGATAGATATAGATATAATTTATTGAGGAGAAATTCACATACCACAAAGTTATTTTAAAGTGAACAATATTGTGAATATTCACAACATTTCCATCACCCCAAAGTAAAACATTCTTTGAACAGTCATTCCCTATTCCTACCTTCTCCAGTCCTTGGTAACCACCAATCTGTATTCTGTCTCTAGGGATTTATCTATTCTGAATATTTCATATAAATGGAATCATACAAAATAGAATCACACAATAATAAGCCTTGTGTCTGGCTTCTTTGAATTAGCATAATGTTTTCTAGGTTCCATCATGTAGCATATATCAGTACTTCATGCTTTTTATGGCTGAATAAGATTCCATTGTATGTCCATAACATGATTTGTTTATCCATTCAGCAATTGATGGACATTTGGACTGTTTCCACATTTTGACTATTGCAAATAGTGTTGCTATGAACGTGCCTGTACATGTACTTGCTTTATACCTGTTTTCAATTCTTTTGGGCATATACCTAGGAGTGGAGGAGTGGAGTTGGGAGGCCATGGGGTAATTCTATGTTTAACTTTTTAAGGAACCCCTGCATCCTTTTGAAACTCATTCTTAAGGCTATAGTACTATTCATATTATAAATAATATTATATATATGGAAATTATTAAATATTTTAAATCAGAGTATCTCAAACTTAGCACTGTTGATATTGGGAGCAGAGAATTCTTTGTTGTTGGGAACTGACTTGTCCATTTGAGGATGTTTAGTAGTAATTCTGGCCTTTACCCAGTAGATGTCAGTAGCATTCCTCCAGTTGTGACAACTAATAATGTCTCAAGACATTGCCAAATGTCCCCGGGTGGCAAAATTTCCCCCTCTTCCCACTGAAACCCATTGTTTTAAAGGATTCTCTGTATACTTGGAGCAAATTTGTCACTGAAACAAAACACTCAAAGTAAGGGCCTTTAAGAAATGGGTGTTTCTTGAAAGTTTACATACAGGAAATATTTTTTGTTTACTGCATAATGATGTTAAGGAGTTTGCAGGTTTACAAATATGTGACAACCAGAAAATTGTATCATTAAATATTCATAACACTCATATGTACCTTTTGTACCATAAACTCAGCTCACCCACAGAACTCCAAGAAATATAGCTTTTTACCTCAGTACATGTTATAAACCAAACCACATTTACAGCACACTGCATCATGTGATTTTTAAGGTAGCAGCTAGAAGCAAGATTTGCAATATATTTTTGAGCCTGGGTGACTCAGTCGGTTAAGCATCTGACTTAATCTTATCCAAAAATAAGAAATTTCCTATTTGGCTCAGCCAAATAATGGAAAAATATATACTTTCATTTTTGGGGTACAGTGAACCAAAGTGAAAGTTTTACATTTACTGTTAATGTGTTTTTTTTTTTCTAGGAGAGAGAGAGAGACAGCGCAAGCAGGGGAGAGTCAGAGAGAGAGTCACAGACTCTGAAACAGGCTCCAAGCTCTGAGTTGGCAGTCAGCACAGAGCCCGACGTGGGGCTTGAACCCACGAACCATGAAATTACGACCTGAGCCGAAGTCAGATGCTTAACTGACTGAGCCACCCAGGCGCCCCATTATTGGCCTTATAACTTTAGGAACTCTATGTTGGGGGCATACTTATTTACAATTGTTATAGCTGCTTAATGAATTGACCCCTTTATCATTATATAATGACTTTGTCTCTTGTTATAGTTGTTGGCTTAAAGTCTATTTTGTCTATTGTAAATATAGCTACCTCTGCTTTCTTTTTATTTCCATTTTCATGGAATATTTTTTCCCATCCCTTCAGTCTGTATGTGTCTTTGAAGCTGAAGTGAGTCTCTTGTAGATAGCATATAGTTGGGTCTTTTTTTTTTAATCCATTCAGCTACTCTATCTCTTTTGATTAGAAAACTTAGTCCATTTACATTTAAAGTAATTATTGGGGTGCCTGGGCGGCTCAGTTGTTTGAGCATCCAACTTTGGCTCAGGTCATGATGTCACGGTTCATGGGTTTCAGCCCCATGTCGGGCTCTGTGCAGACAGCTCAGAGCCTGGAGCCTGCTTTGGATTCTGTATCTTCATCTCTCTCTTCCCTGCCCCCACTTGCACTCTGTTTCTCTCTCTCAAAAATAAATAAACATTAAAAAAATTTTTTAAGTAACTATTGATAGGTATGGATTTACCATTGCAAATTTGTTGTTTTCTGGTTTTATAGTAGTTCCTTTGTTCCTCTCTTCCTCTCTTTCCTCCTTTGTGAGTGGATTGTTTTTCTTTTTCTTTTTTTAAAAATTTACTTATTTATTTTGAGAGAGAGAGAGCATGCATGTGAGTGGGGAAAGGACAGAGAGAGAGGGAGAATCCCAAGCACTGCCAGATCCTTACCTACAACCTATCTATGGACAGAGAGAGAGGGAGAATCCCAAGCACTGCCAGATCCTTACCTACAACCTATCTATATTCCAATCACAATAAATATAGTACCTTTTTCTCAGGGAAACCACCCTTCCTCACTTCTTCCTCTGGTTCTCAGTATCCCACCAATACAGGTAAAGTCTGTCACTTATGCATACTAGAACTACTACTGAGGATGCATCTAATGAGAGAAAAGGACACAAATCTAGACCACCACATATATCCATCTCTCTTTTTATATACTATATTAGCATCCACATGATTACTCTCAAGACCTTATTTCTCCCCACTTCCAGAAAATTTCCAAGTGGAGAATAGAGTACAAGAGGAGGGAGCAGGGATCCTGGTGCTCACTCACCTCTGAAAGAGGGCTCTGCATTACACATGGGCCTCCTAGGTTCTACTGGTGAAATCTGTGTTTAGGAAGGAGACACAGTCAGTTTCAGCTCCCTGGGGACATAGAGGATTCCTAGATAAGGAAGAAAGAATTACTGAGGGAAAGATTTTACACATATTCCTTAAGGCTCTTAATTCTTGGGTGTGAATTGAGAATGTTGTTGATTAGGTGCCTTTTCTATGCATCTTTGAGATGGATGGCTAAATCAATATTCTCAGAGAGATTTTTTTTTTTTAGGATCTAGGTAAGGGATTTCTGCCAAGAGATTAAGCTGAAGTGCCTACCTGCCACACAGGCACCAATAAAGGATACACAGGTCCCTATGAAGAGGGCACTGACCACAACCTTAGAAACAAGTCACTCTTCTGGCGGAGTACCACTGATGCTATAGACAAGAAAAAAAAAATAACTTGATCTCTTCCCCACCAGGCAATCAGGTATACCCAATGAGCACCCATTTAGAAGAATGCAGAGGGATAAACACAGCAAATGAATAGGATCCTTACCACCAACCACTAGAAGCCAGCCACCGGTACCCCAACAAGTGTGTTTATACATTAATCTTGATGGGTCACTAACTCAGAAATTCCCTAGGTCAAGGATTTGTATATGACCCTAACTTCAGTGCTTCTGTGAACATCCCCAAGATGTATGTGGATCAAACAAAGCTCTTTATTGCTGCAGGCAGGCCCAGACCCTTGGGTGTTCACTAGATGAGATCTGCTTTCCTAAGCCAAGGCCAGAATGAGATGGACTGCTTTGAGCCACAGGGATAAGGAGGGTAACATTCACCTAAACCTCGGCCACATGATGCATATCCCACTGCTGGATGGCAATCGCAGTCAGACAGTAACCAGGCATCAGAATTAGAATACAGCCACATGTTTAACAGAAAGGAAAAGATAAACTGAAATGAAATTGTTTCACTTTTAAATTTTTCAATTAGCTACCAAATAAATCAATGTAATGGTTCTATTCCAGAATGTGAGTGCCATAAAAATGGACACACTGAAGTTTATTTCTTCTTATACATTATTTCTAACCTGGATCTTCTAAACTCTTAGAATGCTAGTCATTCTTCTTGCTGCTACCCTCAAGACAATTCCACTTTCCTCATATCATTCTCTGGTAATAGTCACCCACATTCAGTAATATCTTCAGTAGTCTAACTGTATCTGTGTCTGCTTCACACACTCACACCCCCCCCCATACCTAATGACATGTAGCTTGTAATCCAACACTTCATACCACTTGCTCTTCCTCTCTATCTGCCTTCTGTGTGCACTGCTTTTATTTGTATTTTGATTCCTTGTGCAACTCCTATTTCTGTGAAGACAGCTGGTGAGTAGCCTAATTTCAGAAGGGACCTTTGCTACTGAATAAAATCCCAAATATCTTTACTTATATATACACTATGCTCATTTAATGTCAAAATAAAAATACATCATTACAATCTTCCTCGTAGAAAAAATAAAATTGGTCTTTTGGACCTCCAATCAAAAGGGAAAAAAGAAACAAAACTTAACATTGTAAGTCCAGATGGGATCCATACATAGCCCAGTAGCATGGTTGTCTTAACTCCAAATTAACTGCTGCCTGGGAGGGCCCATTTCACATCAGCTTCTCTATCTGATCTTAAGTTGTACTGAAGCACCAGTAGTGCCCACTACAGAAGCTGGGTTGGCTTATTGGATAGTTGGGAAAATGAATTAACTCATTCAAACTTCCCAGTATGATTCCTATGGAACTGAGATTAGCAAATCCACAGTGTGAAAATGAAATGATTTCAGCTCTCACTTAGGGAAACAAAAATAAATAAGTAAATAAACTCAGTCCCTTGTGTGCAGCCATATAATCAGGATAGAAGTTCCAGAGTACTTAGAACCTCAGTCTAGTCCACATCACCCTATAGAATGTGGAAAAGATGCTTAGAAAATAATCAGTTCCTGAGATGTTACAGGGATAATTACATGGAAACCACTGTGGGCTTCTTTGCCCAATACTCTTGTTGTTGAAGCCTTTGAATAAGGAGAAGGCCTATTCCTATTTCCCAGGAATGAGAATGATCAAGAGGGGAAAGACAGAGGGAGAGAGAGAAAAGAAGATCAATTTATAGCAACTTAAACTTATAAATGAAGAAGATCAATTTATAGCAACTTAAACTTATAAATGAAGAAGGGACTTTAGACCATCAAAAACAGTGTCCACTCTGGACTGCCCCGACTGTGAAGACCAAACAATTACATTACAGAGAGAAGCTGGGTCAGTGTGGGAGGAAGACCTCAGAGAAGTTTGGGCATTGGAGCTAAGTGTAAAGTTATGCTTGTTTTGTGTTTAGGGCTGGGACACCAGGAAGGGATCTGCAAGTGTGAAACAAGCTTTCGTTTAATATGTCCTGTCTGCCCACAGACTATTTGTGCTTTTCAGGATTCTCACTTACAGAAATCTACTGTTTCTTGCCCCCAATCCACTCTTCCACTCCAGAAAGATGTTTGTTCTTGTATTGAGGCAGTTGCTGATAAGCCACCAACTCATTTGTGAAAAACTTGCTCGCTACCATCACACTCACAGAATAGTCTGTCCACTCTATACCCATCATGAAAACCATGGACTTTAGTATGTAGGAACAGATGACCTCGGTGAAAAAAAGAGATATCTAAGGAAAAGGAGTCCAGTAGCCAAGGACTCTCTCTGGAGCCTTGACTCTGTCTCCTCTACCCTTCTCCTATCCACGTTCTCTCTTAGCTCACTATTGGTCAGAATATGCACAGTTCAAAGCACTACTTAACTACACCTAGAGGGATAGCCCAACAAATGTAATCCTTTACCTGGAAAGGGAGTTCCTGAATGTCTACCAATTCTCCTAGCCAGGAGAGGGGTAACATTGATGTAGGACAACATGCCAAAAAAAAGGCAATCAGGATGGTTGCTACATTAGCAAAATGGCCTATGGCATCCATGGTTCATTACTGAGAGCTTCCAGAACATTCTTTTCCTCCCTGTGGTTATTGGGTATAGGAGAAGAATATGGTGTCTAGAGTAGGCTCAGCCCCTCAGAGAAGAGAAATTCCACTGTCTTTGCAGTGCAGGAACACAGGAGGAGGGGCAAGACCAGCTTGAGAGGCAATGGGGGTTCGCCTCTTAGTGACCCTTTTGGTGGCAATCACAGTGAAAACAATATCAGATTTAATTTCCATGAAATTGTACTGACACCAAGGATAGAGGATAATGGCATGTAGAAGATAGAGGCTGGTGGAAGGATTGAATAAAAGAGTAAAATCAACATGGTTAGCTAGAGACAGAGCTACCTCTACAAGAGGTATATCTACAAGAGGGGATATGCAATCATATTATTCCTTCTCCAAGAACTTGAAGCCTCTGCCATCACAGCACCACTCCTGACCCCGCACCTGATCTCACCACACTCCAAATTATATGCTTCATTGGACTCATGCACAGGGTGATTTTACCCCCTCCATATTTTTGAACTTGGACTCACCCAAGTTATCAGTTTGACAAGGCAATAGCAGAGGGGCAGCCATCATAGACACAGAAATCAAGGATGATGCATTAATCAGTAAGGCCAAACTTAGGAGTATCTGTAGAACCCAGAACAAAGCTCACCAGGGAGTCATCAGACTATGCCTACTGTGAAGGATTTGGAGGAGCCCAACACGATGCCCAAAATGGTGGCAAACCCTCCAGTCATCACTGCATGGATTTCAGAAAGCATCATGTATGCAAGACATAGCAGATGAGCAGATTTGCTCCTGTCATTAAACAAGGAGAGCTGTGTCAGATTCAAGAGGGTGTGGCTTCCCCACCCCAGGGTGCCCACCCCATCCCCGGGACACATCCCTCCAGTGTGAGTGCCCTTCCAGCACCCAGCTCTTCTCTCAGACCCTCCTAGTGTCTGTCTCACTCTTTCTGGAACCTACTCATATCCTGGCTGGCATTGTTCTCATATATTTTCACATGAGTTTGTCTCATCCATTTAAATTTTTAAAAACTACAGAAAAGGAAATGGTATCTTTCTTGTGTATGCTCTCAGTGTCTAATGCAATATACTTAATGAATGACCTTATGGAGTACATATTAGCCGTTTAAAAAGTACTTATTAAATGAGTTGCAAATATATTATTAGAGCCCAGTGTTGATGAAAGAATCAAAAGAAACTATGTTTGTTGTAACACTGTGTCAATTATGCTTCAATTTAAAAAGTTTGTGAAAATGTTGTACAATTATGAAGACCTAACTATATGCCTGCCTGCTGTACTAGCTAATAGGGATATTAATATGACTAAGGCAAAGTTCCTGCTGTGAAGAGTCTAGCAAAAGAAGCTAAGCTGATAATGCACAATTTCAGCAAAATGTGAAGTGCTATGGTAGAAGTGTGCAGAATTACCCTAAGAATAGGAGGATTAGGAGGAACTTGACGGAGGAACAAGGGGGAGAAGAAGGGAGGAAATGGTGGGGGAAAGGGAGAGAGGCAAACCATGAGAGACTCTTGAATGCTGACAAAAACTGAGGACTGATGGATGTGGGGGGGAGGGGGATGGGCTTGGAGGAGGACACTTGTGGGGATGAGCACTGAGTGTTATGTGGAAACTAATTTGACAATAAACTATTTGTAAAAAAAAAAAAAAAAGAAAAAAAGAAAAAAAAAAGAAGTACCCTAAGAACATTTCAGAAACAGTTAATTAGACTAAGGCTTTGGGAGACAAAGATCTCAAAGCTAAGTCCATGCCAATTTGACAAGCAATTGTCCCAAGCATTAAGCTGATCAGTCAATAGCATATATTGAGCATCTACTCCATACAGACAAATGTATCAAATAAGTATTATGGGAGAGAGTCTTCGTGTTAGCCCTGAGCAAGGTAAGTTCTTGCCTCATTAGAGATACTGGAAAATAAGGGTCTCAGGGAGAAACGAGAATATAGGGCAAATATCTGTCATAGTCTCCAAAGACGGAGAAAAGTTGGACAAGGACATTTCCAAGCATTCCTGTGTAAGAAGCTGGATCAATGGTTAAGGATGTCCAAATTAAGAATGCCCAGATAGGGGGTTCCCCGGGTGGCTTAGTCGGTTAAGCGTCCGACTTTCACTCAGGTCATGATCTTGCCACTCAGGTCATGATCTTGCGGTTCATGGGTTCGAGCCCCGCGTCGGGCTCTGTGCTGACTGCCAGCCCAGAGCCCAGAGCCTGGAGCCTGTTTCAGAGTCTGTGTCTCCCTCTCTCTCTCACCCTCCCCTGCTCACGATGTCTCTCTCTCTCTCTCCTAGAAATAAATAAAAACATTAAAAAAAAAAAAAGAATGCCCAGATAAGTATGAAGTATGAAGGCATGAAGTGTGAAAGCAATGAGCAGAGTTCCCTTTGAGCTTCTGAGTTCTCTTTTATCAGTGACTGGGTGCCCATACAGCCCTCACATATTTGACTTACCAGGGAGTATACTTTTCTCAATCTGTTTTCTTTTTTGTTTTTAAACATTAATTTATTTTTGAGAGACAGAGAGTGAGCGGGGGAGGGACAGAGAGAGGAGACACAGAATCTGAAGCCGGCTCCAGGCTCTGAGCCATCAGCACAGAACCTGACGCAGGGCTTGAACTCATGAGCTGTGAGATCATTACTTGAACTGAAGTTGGATGCTTAACCAACTGAGCCACCCAGGCACCTCTCTCAACCTGTTTTTTGCCCCACTTTGCATTCCCCAAAGAAAAGAAGATCAAAATGCCTTAGAGTGCTTACCAGCCACTCAAAGATGTTTCCTGCCACAGCCAAGATGTCTATGACTGTGGTACTCATGGTGATTTGCAAAAACCAGGTGACCTAAAGGGATATAAAGATCTAAAGCATTATCATTAGCAGGAATCTTAGAGAGTATCCAGCAAAACCCCTCCTCCATTTTTTGGTAAGGAAACTGAGGCCTAGAGAAGTAGAGTGACAAGCCTAAGGCCATAAAGCAAGTTACAAACAGAGTCTGGACCAGAACTCAGGACTCTTGACTTCCAGAACAAGTAGATTAAAACTCATTATGAAATAGTGGTCCAGCCTATTTTCTGTCCCTGCTCTGCCCCTCAGCCTATATAGGGCCTGGACCTGACTATCTGAAATCAGGTATGCTTGAAAGCGTTTGCCTGTTCACATTGGGTTTACCACTCTACATCCTACATATGAACATTTTTCCACAATAAGTGTCAAAAGTGTCATTTCTTTTTTTTAAGATTTTTTTAATGTTTGTTTATTTTTGAGAGAGAGAAAGAGACAGAACATAAACAGGGGAGGAGCAGAAAGAGAGGGAGACAGAGAATCTGATGCAGGCTTCAGAGTCTGAGCTGTCAGCACAGAGCCCAATGAGGGGCTCAAAGCCACAAACTCTGAAATCATGACCTGAGCCAAAGTTGGACTCTTAATTGACTGAACCACCCAGGTGCCCCCAAAAGTGCCATTTCTTTGCCTCTTAACAGATCACAAGATGAAAGCCCACCTTCTGACTGGTATAGGAGAATGACTCACCTTCTGAACCACTCGCTGCACAAGGCCCAGGTAGTAGAGAATGGGCATCATGTATCCGAAGAAAGAGATGATTGGTAAGTTCCGTAATGAGGATGACAGAGCATCTGGTGAGGTGTTATACTGAACGTATTCCTGTGTGTTATCAGAGAGCCACTGCAGGCCTCTGAATTAAGCTCTCAGCATCCTGAGGGCAGCTAATACAAAATAGGTGCTCAGTAGATATTTAAACACATGTTATTTCAGGAATACATTTAAATGTACTACCAATCTATTATCCCATCAGTACTAAGCCACAAGGGGTCTTCTGAGCCTTCCTCCCCAACCCCTATTTAGTTCCAATTTCAAAGATAATGATCTTTGATGCTGTTTCTTTTACCGATAGGATCAAATTCTCTTCTTAGAGTCAAACTGACATACACTGGCTCATCTCTTGGACTCACATTTTTATCCTCTAGACCCCCCACCCCAACACTGACTCTCTCATTCCCCCCATGAAAATAGATATGACCTAAAAAGCAATGACATTCTTGACTGACATATCAAAATTGAAGCCAGCCACAGTATAGTTCAGGAAAATTTGAAAGAAGAAAAGAGAGAGAGAGAGTGAACAAAAGTGAAGCTAGGAAGGACACAAGGGAGAGGGGATTGGCCTCATGCATGATTAGGACCTACTGCTGTTACTGAGGTTGGCCTCCCTTGTGTAGGGAGGGCTACGTCCTTATGAGCTGCTCATTTAATGACAGAGGACTCAGCTGTTCAGTTCCCTTTATGCATATAGTTAGTTGTAACCCCGTGTACTCCTTCCTTTCCCACCAGATCTCCCACTACCATCATCAACAAGACACAGCCTAACCTGCTCATGCTTCCCTAAATTTCCTTTCTCTAGAGTTCTTTTTTTTTTTTAAATGTTTTACTTATTTCTAGGAGAGAGAGAGAGACAGCGTGAGCAGGGGAGGGTCAGAGAGAGAGGGAGTCACAGACTGAAACAGGCTCCAGGCTCTGAGCTGGCAGTCAGCACAGAGCCCGATGTGGGGCTCGAACCCACTAACCGCGAGATCATGACCTAAGCGAAAGTCGGACGCTTAACCGACTAAGCCACCCAGGCGCCCCTTTTTTTTTTTTTTTTTAATGTTTTACTTTCTCTAGAGTTCTAAAAGAGCAGAACCCTCTCATTCAATTTCTCATACCTGAATCTGGTCTCCCATTGAAGGGCATTAAATTGAGGATCAGTTCTGATGACCAAAATCCCAAAGATAAGTTGAAGACAGAGGCCCAAAGCACTGCCCTCCAAGACATCTAGGACCAAGTAGAACATTACTCCAATGGGAGTCTTGAATCCTAGTTGCCCATTACCTGGTTGGAATGTACTCTAGAACCAACCTAGGATATTGAAAGTAAATCTGGGGTGAGATAGAGTAGGGAGCAGGAGGAAACAGGGTAGTAATATATAAAGAGCTACACATGTCCATATGGTTTTTTTTAAACTGTCTAAGAGTAGATGAAACACATATACGCAAATAAGAACATCATAAATAGATACTTTAGTATTACTCTGTGCAATGTGGATTCTCTATTGTATTCTATTTTCTTTCTTTCCTTCTTTCTTTTTTTCTTTGTTCTTTCTTTAACACTGGCATAGATCCACAAATTGACATCAAGGTTGACTAATGGATCAGAATCTACAGTTTGGAAATAAATAGTCCATGGCCTCTGAGAGCTTTAAAATTTCTCTTAGGAGCAAAACTGGCACAGAAACAAATTCCAAAGATTGTTAAGAACTTACTTCTATGCCTTGTAATCAATTCTTGACACATGTACTTTTTAATTAGTAACACATGGTCCTTGGCTATGTGTTATTATGCTTATCCTGCATACCCCAAACTCTGCACTGTGGTATCTGGAGGACGCAGAGAGGGTAAGGATGAACATGCAGATTCCTGCGAAGGAAAGCAACTGCTCTGTGGGCTGTGTCTAGGGCCAGACATAGGATAAGGCCAACCAAGAAGACTTCTGCAAACACCCTGAAAAGGAAATGCCAAGACTATGTCATCAACTCAGTGAATGGTTAATAAATAATTATGTTTACCTTTGAAAAGTAGAAGTTCACCACAAGGGTAAGTGAAAAAATTCAAAGGATTAGACACAGAGATTCATCTTGAGAATTTTCATCTGGTAGTTTTCTGGCTACCATCTCTGTCCCCCAACTCTTACAGAATGAGGACACAAATCACATGACTTCTTTTTCCTCAAGTTTTGGTATGAGTAAGATGTAATACAAAGGTTTATTCTTTAAGATTGTTCTAATGAATAATCAAAATATTTTTTAAAGGAAGAAAAGTATACTTGGTCCTCCATGGAACCCCACCCGACGTCCAACCACTCCAAGGGCAAGAGTAAAGGCTAAGTCATAGATCAACTACCTGACAGTCTTATGGTCCCTTGAGGTACCAGACATGTCTGATCAATATACACATTGGTTCCTCATGTCTGAGTGTTGGACAAGGAAAGAGGATTAGAAGAGAAGTCACATGAAAAGAAAAGAAAACAAAAAGAGCATGTTGCCCATTCAGATGCTTCAGGAATAACAACAATGACAAAAGGTATCACAAGTTAACAGAATTGAATTTCAGAGCTGTTCACATTGTGAACTCATTGCACTTAAAGTGAATAAAATCTGGCTTCCAGAATCCATCCTGCTAATGAGTAAAGTCTTTTTAGCTCTATCTCCTCAGTGTCAAATAAGTCAAGGATCCAAAATTTAGGTGTGTAGTCTTGATGTGTTTCTCAAGATTATCCCTGTTGCACATTCTCAACACCTATTTTCTGTGCATCCATTTGGAGAACAGGCAGAAAGGAGGAACTTGAGAGAGAGTCTGAGAGTTACTCTCTCACCTTAGGCCTGTGATCAGAGGACATATACATGCCATAGTTAGATGAGCTGTGGCTGCTACAGAATCCAGTTCAGCATACACTGAACAGTAAGTTTGCTCCTTAAACTCTAAGGAATTGTAAAAGACACCAGTGGGTGCAAGAAGTCGGGGGAGGGGGGAGGATACATAAAAAGTATCAGAGAATTAAAGGGAGACATGACCACCAAATCAATTTGATAGCTTAATGCAGCTGCAAGCCTCTTTGTTATGATTACTTTGATGAAAAGGAGTATGGTTTTTCTCATTTCTGACATGAGCCCTGATGATAAACAGACTGAAACTCTTCTCTGAAACATAACCTCTTCTGCCCCCTAGCAATGTTGAGATAATGAGGCTACAGGAAACTGGACTAAAGTCCAGTGCACAGAAGCGTGTTGCTATTTGCTCCCTGAGCCTTGGGTTTGTAACTACAGGGGTGGGAGTTGAGAGACAGCTCAGGAACTGTCCAAGGAGAAAAAGGGAAGTGGACTGGGGTTCAGGACAAGTTATGGAACCTGGGATACTGAAATTTTTTTCTTCCTCATCATTTTATCCAAAGCTCCATGCAGGAGTTTTTAAAAGGCTTTAGACATCTTGTTAGTTGTTTTTGTTTTTGTTTTTTGTTTTTTGTTTTTATCAAAGAATCTTTTTCAGAAAGTGGTAAACCAGACCAAAAGCACCAAACAGGTAAGGACAGACAAGGCCAGTGCCCTCTGGAATGCCAGGTAGTCAGCAGCATAAGCTAAAAAGAGAGGGTAAGGTTCAGCAAACAGGGCTCCCCAGGGGCAAATGGAGCTCTAGTCATGAATGTTGGAGACAAAGCAAGAAAATCTCTCCCACGACCTTGCTACCCAGCTCAGTCAGACTGAGCTGTCATTCTCAAGGCCAGGATAGATGGCTGTTTTCTTCTTGAGGATTCCCAGGAAGAGTTCAGCTTAATTTGAACACTATTTTTTCACTTATCTCTAGTGAAATCTCTCTCTCTCCTAATTTATCTGATATCCTCTTTCTGTCCCTTGGAGTAGATCTCTACCATTAGACCCTTCAAAAGTCATCTGTTCTCAAAACCGTATAACCCCAGTCATTTTAACCTTTCCTCTGGAGTAAAGCCATGTAAACAAGGCTATTAATAGGAAGTATAGCCATATAGTTCTCACCTCATGTATCCCTAACTCACCCCAAAATAAAAATTTTCTTTTCACTACTCTAGCTCCAATATTGGCATCAAAGTCCCATACATCACTGACAGTATATTTTAAACAGACGTTTTCTGTCTTTTTCAAATATTTTATACCATTGATCTTATGAATAAACCAGGAAATAAGTAATAAATACTAGGCTTCTTTTGTAAAGCCTACAAGAACCATGCCCTGCATTGAATCAAGAGACAAAAAAAAAAAAGAGAGAAAGAGAGACAAACCCAGATTCTCTCAAATAATTAAGTCTATCAAATAGAACAGTTTTGAAAAATAGTTTATTCTCAGATTTTACCTATTCCTGGAAGTGCAACTCAATAAATTATGATTCACTTATAAGTAATTAAGATCTATACATCAAATAACCCTTTTTAAAAAAAAGTTTATTTATTTTTGAGAGAGAGAGACAGAGCGCAAGTGGGGGAAGGATAGAGAGAGAGAGAGAGGGAGACAAAGAATCTGAAGCAGGCTCCAGGCTCTGGACTGTCAGCACAGAGCCCGATGTAAGGCTTGAACTCATGAACCACGAGATCATGACCTGAGCTGAAGTTGGATGCTTAACGAACTGAGCCACCCAGGTGCTCCTCAAATAGCCGTTTAGATCAATTTGTGAATAGAGTTGCTTTCCATCTAGTAATTGTCTTGACCCACGGTCACATTCCTAAAAAAAACAACTGCGTCTCCTGTCTCCATGAATTCTCAACATCTCACCCAAACAGACCCAGCAGGATCTTCCTGAACAAACCAACATGTGTTTTGCAGAAACTTCTTGCCCTGGTGAAAAGCTGTAGGTCCCTCCTGATAAGAACCCAAAAATTAAGTTACAAAAATTACTCCCTCCCATTTGCATCAATTCCCAGAACTTAGATTATCTGGCCTGAGAAAGAATTTTCTGTTTCTCAATAAGGACAATTATTCACCCACAGGATGACAGATAATGTCGTGGCAGTGACGAAAAACCCAGATCAAATCTTGCCAAGGAGCAGGGGTCAGAATAACCATAACCAGCCTGGACTAGAAGTATTCCCTATAATCTCCAACCACACAAGTAGACACTAGTCCTGTCAGGAGAGATTCTTGGGACTTACTCCTTCTTCGTCCCTCAGGAACAAGGGATTGTTTAGCTTCCAGATTCAGTAAAGGGCCTACTCTGAAAGGCAGCATTGACTATTCCTCTCTAAAAACCACATGAACGCATAACCCTGAGCAGTCAATCAGATGTGCACTGACAGACTAGAAGGAAAACACTGCCACCCTCAAGAATCTCTGGTGGGCAGGACCTGAGAGAAGATGCCCAGCAAGTAGAGCTATTCAAATGTGATTTAACATTTACAGTGTGCTTTCTATATGTGGGTCTCTTTGTAGGAACTGTACAAGTAGTAACTCCTCCCAAGAGTTCTTGAGGCGGTTACTGTTATCTTTTCCATTTTACAGATGTGGAAACTAGAAAACAGACAAGTAACTCTCCCAAGGTCATGAAAGCTATAAGGTTTGTAGACAGAATACAAACTCAGGGAGCCTGGCTTCAGAATCTGAGCCCTCAACCACCATCCCATGCTGCATCTCATCTGGCCTCCAGATTTACCTGTCTCTGGCATTCCTAGGTATCCTCAACACATTAAAGTCATAAGTAAAAACTCGAATTCTCAAACTCTGAGAAGTTTTGAAGAAGGTGAGCACAGCAAGAAGGTCCCAGTTGGCCATTATGCTGAGGCAGGACTGCTTGGCCAGGGCTGGGACCAGTCACTAAGTTCAAATGCCCAGGGGTCTTGGTTCACGGATTTCCATGACTCTTTCTCCACTGCTCTCTCTCCCATCTGAGATGTTCCCTATTGCTATACATAGCCTTTCTTTTCACTCTTCCCTCCTCCTCCTCCTCCTCTTCCTTCTCACTTCCCTTTTGCAGGGAGTCCAACCTTGTGTTAGCTAAGAATGTATACTATCAGATACAGGTAATCTGAGGAGAAAATCATCTTTATCATCACCTAACTGAATCCATTCAAGAGGCTACTTTAGGATCTCTAGAGCTCTGTTGCCTTTCCATGCTTAATAGAGAAAGTAGTAAGCAAAAAGCATTGCTTAGAGGTGTCAGTATGCCTGAAGGGCGTCATTATCTCCGGAACATCATTTGCAAAGTGTATCAAGGAACTAATTTAATTTTAATCCTAGACTTCCTATGTGTGTCAGGTCCTTTGGTTTGCTACTCCAGATCCACTCTCCACCTTGATCTATGCCCTAGGAGCCTGATCCTGTGGATGACGTCAATGGGCTCCTATGCCCTTCAGCTCGGCTAGTTGGGTTCTAGCAGGGCGACCCAGAAAGAAATCAGAGTGTACAAAAAAACTGAAGTGAGTGTATTGAGAAGGTCTTTATCTGAAGCTCCTCCTCACTTCTCTTTCATCTTGTCCTTTCAGGCCTAGGAATAGCACCAATTCACTGCTTACAGGTTCTTGCACTATCCTTTCTTGTGGCTCCACCACATCTTGCACACGTCTCTATAATGGTCTCCTTGTAAATAAACCCTCCTGTAATTATCTGAATTTAAGTATCCCATCTGTTTTCCTGTTGGGACCCAAACTGATACACTAGGTGAAGCTGATTTAAAATTATACCCAGTCAAATGCCAGTTCAGTAAAGCCACTGCAAAATTAGAGGCTCACTAGTACAAAAATAAATATAAACCACATGCCTAGAAAAGATTTCTGCCATCACTTTGTAAGCACATTCTACCATTTCCTGGGAATTAAAGTTCAGTGGGTACCACCAGAAATCAGTTAAGAACAATCACATTTGGGATGCCTGGGTGGCTCAGTCAGTTAAGCATCCAACTCTTGATTTCAGCTCAGATCATGATCTCAAGATTTTTGAGTCTGAGCCCCACGTCGGGCTCGGCACTGACAGCACAGCGCCTGTCTGTCTGACTCTCTCTCTCTCTCTCTCTTTCTCTCTCTCTCTCTCAATAAATAAATAAACTTAAATTAAAAAAAATTTTTTAAAGGAACAATCACTTTAGCAAAATCCATTAACAACCTGATCCTAGGATATCAAATTGAAATTGAACCTCTGTTGCAAAAAATTAAAATAAAAAAAAAAAAAGAAAGCCATAAGAAGCATTGCAAAGGAAAAGAGAAAACAAACTCTCATACCTTTTTAAACCAATTGAGAAGCAGTACATAGAAGCATGTGAGTTCACGGGATTGGTATCCTGTTTGGCTTGGGATCTTGTTAATACTACTGAGCTCTTTACATAATGGTACAATTTGAGGGTTAGTACCTGTGTTATATCTGGAAGCTGAATTGAGAAAAAATCTATCTGATAAATGTGAAACATAATAGCTTGGCCATAACTTGCTGGGAAGTATGTACCCACTGATAACTTCTCCAGATATGTGTATGGGAAGCTTTTCAGATATGGACTAACAATAACCCTCTCATGTGCTTACTGCCTGAAGCCTCAACTGACAAGCAAGAAAGAGTAGGGTAAAGATGATAGGTACTGTTAGCTAAACAGAGCATTTGTGGGCACTACAGGTCAGGCTTAGCAGCAAAGGTGTTTGTGTATTTTCTCAAAGGCCCTATCCATAGGATGTGGAAACTCCCAACTAAGACAGACAAAGCTATGGAAACTCCCAGAGTCTGAGGTATTAGCATTTAGCAGTTAGGGTGGAAAGCTTAGGACAACTTTCCTAGTTGTCCTGAGTAACTATTGACATTGTGGCCTGAGCTGATTCTCTTCTGCTCTAACTTAAAGTAAGAATGACTGAGTCTGAGAAGCGAAAAACAGTGGAAAGCCAAATAGGAGCTGGAAAACCACAGAAGACACAAGGAAGGTCTATCAGATGGGGGCCAGCAGACTTACAGTGGAGGCAGAGACTCTATGAACCTGGGGATGACCAGTTCTGACAGCCATTAGCCCAGGTAGAATGAGATTAAATTAAATTAAATCAGAACATGGCCAGGTGCTTAATTGCTGAGTTGTGATGGATGTATTACCTTAGAAAAGAACTCTTCTCTCTCTCTCTCTCTCAGAAATAAATGAAACATTTTTTAAAAAGTTAAAAAAAAAAAGAAAAGAACTCCTTCTCCACAGAGTACCCACATCTGTTTCATGTGTCCATTTCAGACAACAGAAAACATGAGATCTTATTCACACTAACGGTGGAGATCCAATGCTAAAGGTCCACAAAGACAGTCAGGACCTATGAGGTGAAATATTCAAATGGTCCTTCAACCTACCCTCAACTTCTTCCTTCTAGAACTCTTACCTCTCTGGGTTAGAGGTAGCTCTAGTTCTGACAGGCAGTAAAATCTTTCCCAGATAAGGTGCTCTCTCTCTCACTGGGGAGAATCATGACTCTATCTCCAGTGGCCTCTTCAAGCCAAGCCCTAGGTTCTGTTGTTAACAAAAGTTTCTCCTGGTTTCTAGCATAAAATTAATGCTGATCATTGACTTCTTGTGCTGATGCAATTTGTCCTTATTTATATATTCTTTTAATGATTTCAGTAGGAATTTGAGGACACAAAAGCTCTAGTTCCTCCAACTGCATAGAGCAGACTCAGACCCTAATGAGAAAAAAATGGAGGAGAGGAAGGAGCTCCTACCAAGGATGGGCTGCCTAAAATTCTTCACTTAGGATTTGCACTGACATGTAACATAGTCAGGCCCGAGACATTCTTCCAGACCTCCTCCCTGGTAACTTGTCCAGCTCACACCCACCCACCTATCCTGCTATCCCACCCAGCCCTGCAAGGCTCACCAGCATTCTCCCAGGAATTCAGAACAGTTGCTCTGATAGGACAGCCAGAAGAAGCAAACAGACAGCAGGAGCAGTTGGAGACCTAGGAGGAAAAGTAAAATAGAGAGATAATCTGTAAGAAGGAGGAGAGGTCAATGATATTCAATGATGTATACAATCAGGTAGCATGACAAATGAGAAGATGCTATATTTGGTAGTGAAGACGTGACTGGTTCTGTTTGAGAGAGCTGTTTACAGGAGAGCCAAGGACCATACCAAGTACTAATGAGTTTTCAGAGCAACTAGAATTCTCATACATTGATGGTAGGAATGATTTCTGCAAGAGCAGACAAAAAAGAAAATACAAAAATCAACAGTGTTTCTCTGAACCAAAATATGAAGTTTAATGAAAGATACTTTAACATATAATGTTTAAAATGGTGTATCTTCAAATATTTTTTTGTTTCCCCATATATCCTCTCTTCTAGGAATCTTATTATATGTATATTAGGCCATTTGATGATATCCCACAGATCACTAATAGTGTTCTCTCTCTCTTCTTCAATTTTTTTCTCCTTTCTGTGTTTTATATTGGGTAGTTTCTATTGCTATGTCTTCAAATTCACTAATCTTTTATTCTTCAATGTCTAAGCTGCTATTAATCCCATTCAGGTACTCTCCATTCCAGATGTTGCATTTTCATTTCTAGAAGTTCAGTTTCAAACTTTCTATAGTAGTTGTTTAAACTGTCTACAGATTAGCTAACACACAGAAGGCCTTCCTGCTCCTGTCTCACCCTCAGAAAGATTCCATTCTCTTCTGTTATGTTCTCAGCCATCTGTCGAAAGCCTCTCTACCAGCCCAGTAATCCAGGTGAAACACACAAACCAACCAAAACACTCATCGCTAATAACTCAAATGCATAGTGCTTCCTAGGGCTGTTACACAGAAGGCACTTGATAGATACTTGTTGAGCAGTGTCATTTCTTCTTGGAGTTTCTTTGGAGGAGAGGTCTTTCATTTCGTCATTTTAGTTAGCTTTCCGGCTCTTGTTGGTTTTAAAGACCTGTTATGCTCTCTGTTTCTATGAGCGTTGCTATATCCAAGAAGACTCTTTGACTTTCCAGGGCCTCTTTCAGAGAGTGTTTTTTGAATGGTATCCCTTGGTCTCTCTTGTTGGGACCTTGGTTATTTTATTTTCCTATTCGTAGTGATATTTGGGACTCTCCACCTTGTGTACTCTAGCTTGTTTCTTGAGGTAGCCGTTAGAAGGCTCTCTCAGTGGATTCTGCATCCTTTTTCTCCCAATCTCTCAGGTTTTGTAAGGTTTCCAATGGCTTCAGATCTTTTCTGTGTGATGTATGGGCGCGAGTGCAAGTACGGAGCTCCTTACTTCTCCGCCATCTTGCCCCCTTCTATAGATACTTGTTGGATAGTTAATAATGAAGAATAAGTCAACACCAAAAAAAAAAAAAAAAAAAGTCCAAATACAAAATGGGGAGAGGACCTGAATAGATACTTTTCCAAAGAAGATACATAGATGGCCAACAAAGACATGAAAAGACACTTACCACAACTAATCATCAGGTAAATGCAAATAAGACCACAATGAGATATCACCTCACATTTGTCAGAATGGCTAGCATCAAAAAGACCAGAGAGAGCAAGTGTTGATGAAGACATGGAGAAAAAGGAATGCTCGTGCATTGTTGGTGGGAATGCAATTGGCGCATCTACTATGGAAAATAGTATGGAGTTTTCTCAAAAAAATTAAAAAGGGAAATACCATATGATCCAGTAATTCCACTACAATGTATTTACCCATAAAACATAAAAACGCTCATTCAAAGGGATACATGGGATACATGCACCCCTATGTTTACTACAATATTATTTACAATAGCCATGAAATGGAAGTAGCCCAAGTGTCCATCAATAGATGAATGGGTAAAGAAGATGTGTTACATAAACACCCTCCCCCCACACACAAACTGGACTATTACTCAACCATAAAAAAGAATGAGATCTTGCCATTTCAACAACATGGATGGACCTAGAGGGTAATATGTGATGGGAAATAAGTCAGAGAAAGACAAATACCATATGATTTCACTTACATGTGGAATATATATATATATATATATATATATATATATACACATAACAACAAATGCAGAAACAGACCCATAAATACAGAATACAAATTCACAGTTGCCAGAGGGGAGGGGATGGGAGGGATGGGAAAAATGGGCAAAGGGGAATGGGAGGTACAGGCTTCCAGTTGTGGAATGAATAAGTCACAGGGATGAAAGGTACAGATTAAGGAATATAGTCAATGATATTGTAATAGTGTTTTATGGTAACAGGTGGGAGCTACACTTGTGGTGAACATAGCATAACACATACAGTTGTCAAATCACTATGCTGTACACCTGAAACTAGCACTGTGTGTCAACTAAACTTCAATTTTTTAAAAAAGGAAAAAATTTTTTAAAATAATGAAAACAGAAGAAATCATGCTGTAAGGAAAGGAGCTAGATAGCTTTGAACAGCAGGATCATTCTGGCACTCCTGAAATCTTCCTATGTGGGTGATCCCTTCTTGAGCTCTAATGTTGGGTCTTCCAGTGTTAATGCAGTGCTAAAGTCATTTATCCACTTCTGGAGAAAATGCTGAAAATTTGTTTAAATGAAAGAGTTACATTAAGAAGAAAGGCAGAGAGTCAAGAGAGTAAAAATTCCAACTTTTTAATCATTGGCTGAGCTAATGTTGAGTGGTTATATTATCTTGTTATCAGCTAAGAGAACAGACCTTGAAATTATTCTGCCTCCAAGAGAATGATTGAAGAAATCAAAGTACCAAGGAAGAGTACTTGGAGGCCTTCCCATTCCTCTCTTACTCAATTCCATTTCAATTCCTTGGTGCCAGCTAGAGTCATAAAATAGCTGTTATCTGGGGGTGTGAAACAGATTACCTTGTAGAGTCATATAGATTTTTAGAGCAAAATGGACCTTTAAGACCTTCCTGCTAACCACAACTACACTGATTGTAGATACTCCAAATCACCAAGTCACATGCAGTTGCCTGCTGGTCATGGCATCCAGACTCTGTGTTCTGCTGGATGTGCACTCAAGCCCTCAGTGAACACAACAGCCTATTACACCTCCCACTTCATGGAGAGGACATCCAGTTCCTCTCTCTAACCCTAACCTTAAAGTTTCCTTCCACACTCTATTCCCCAAAACCTGAAAGTTATTTCCACTTAGATGACCCACTGATGTCTCAGCACCAATGTGTTCTATACAAGAACTTTCTGTATCTTCTCAGATGCCATCTACTCCCGGTTCCTCTTTGTTACCTTCTGGGTAAAGCACTCCTTATACTTGTTTTTCTCCTCCTGTGCTCACTACCCCCATCCCCCACTGACACTTGCTCTCACTTGGCCTTGAGTTAAGCATGTGTTGGGTTAGATGAGGTCTGAGAGTGGGGCCCTCATGATGAGATTTAGAGCAATTATGTACTAGAGCTAGGAACACAGCTTATATTAGAGCTAAGGCCTTTGTTCCCTTTCTCCAGAGGGGAAGCTCCTTGAGGGAACTGTTGGTATTTGGAGTTGAAGGCCTAACCCCCAATATGATGGAATTTGGAACTGAGCTGAGTTTAGCCAATGGGAACCAATGGCAGGAGATTGGATGTCTTTTAGTCAATTTCATCAACTACCCCAGCACTTGTTCAATGGACTCATAAACAAAGCAGGCATGATAGCAGGGATGGAAGTTATGCATAGGATCTACAACAGGGACTTCTCACCAAGGCTAATCTGGTCTCTGCTGGTGGCAATTGATGAATCTACCAAGATCAAAGACCAACACTAAGTCTACAGTATGGCATCATTCTTCAGGGGCACTAGCCAGTCACCTGGGACAGGTTGATTATGTTGTTCCATCATGGAGGTGGCAGAAATTCCTCAGTGAATTTAACATTTATTCTGGATATGATGTCCCTTAATATTTTGTTGTCCCACAGTAAAAGTTAAGGGAAGACTTTAGCAATGCAGTTCAGTCAGGACCACAAATAGTTCATACACCTAAGCGTAAAGGTTTGAGTTATCAGATAAAGAAGCAGTAGTTGAAGCACTGACTGAGAGCATAGGGCATGTGATTTGGACAGGGGAAGGAGATTATAAACACCAACTACTAAAAATAAATAAATAAACATCAACTACTGTCTTGATTACCAATTAAGAAAAAAAGGTCTTAGTAGCGAGGCATATTTTTTCCTTGTTTTATTCTGTTTATATTTACATTTGTTAGTTTTTTTCTTCTCCTCCTCTCTTCCTTTCCTGTACTCTTCCATATAGGATGGAAACTAATTTGAGTAAAATGGTATGTATGGATACTGAGTACCTGAAATAATGAACTGCACCAGACTGTCTGCTGGAAACTCAGCTGTGCTTCTGTGATTCTCTACTTCTGTGCACCCCCAAGAGTTAGGAAGACTAGAAAATATTTCCTAGAATCCCTTAACAGCCATTTTCCATGTCAGAGTCCACAAATGAGAGGCACTTGTATGAAATTTGAAGAAGAGAAAAGAGACAACTTCTTCAAGACTATTCAGACTTTAGTACAATATCTATTCATGATAAAAACCCTCTGCAAATTAGGTCTAGAGGGAATATACCTCAACATAATAAAGGCCTTCTATGAAAAACCCACAGCTAACATTATACTCAATGGTGAAAAACAGACAGCTTTCTCCCTAAGTCCAGGAAAAAGACAAGGATGTCCACTTTCACCACATTTATTCAACATAGTACTGGAAGCCCTAGCCATAGCAATCAAACATCAAGAAATAAAAGGCATCCAAATTGGTAAGAAAGAAGTAAACACTCTCTATTTGCAGATGAAATGATACTATACATGGAAAACCCTAAAGACTTCACCAAAAAACTACTAAAAGTGATAAATGAATTCAGTAACACTGTAGGATACAAAACCAAAGTACAGAAATCTGTTGCATTCCTATACACTAATAATGAAGCAGCAGAAAGTGAAACTCAGAAAACAATCCCATTTATAATTGTACCAAAAACAATAAAATATCTAGGAATAAACTTAACCAAAGAGGTAAAAGATCCATATTCTAAAAACTATAAAGCACTGTAATAGAAACTCAAGATGATGCAAAGAAATGGAATGACATTCCATGCTCATGGGATGTAAGAACAAATATTGTTAAAATGTCTATACTACCCAAAGCAATCTAAAAATTTAATACAATGCCTATCAAAATACCAACAGCATTCTTCACACAACTAGAACAAACAATCCTAAAATTTGTATGGAACACAAAAGACTTCAAATAGCCAAAGCAATCTTCAAAAAAAAAAAATAAAACGTGGAGGTAGCACAATTCCAGACTTCAAATTATATTACAAAGTGGTAGTAATTAAAACAGCGTGGTACTAAAATAAAAACAGATACATAGATCAATAGAATGGAATAGAAAACCAGAAATAAACCACAAATACATGGGCAATTAATCTTCAACAAAGGAGGAATGAATATACAATGGGAGAAAGAGAGTCTCTTCAACAAATGGTGCTGGGAAAGCTGGGAAGCTATGTGCAAAAAACAAATGAAACTGGACCACTTTTTACACCATACACAAAAATAAACTCCAAATGGATTAAGGGCCTAAATGTAAAACCTGAAACCACAAAAACCCCTGAAAAGAGCACTGGTAGTAATTTCTATGACATTGGCTATAGCAACGTTTTTCTAGATAAGTCCCCTGAGGCAAGGGAAATAAAAGCAAAAATAAACTACTGGGATGATATCAATTTGTTTGTCATCCTTGCACAGGGGCCATGCTACTCTTTCTATTGTTCCAATTTTAGTATATGTGTTGCCGAAATGAGCATGCTATTGGGACTACATCAAAATAAAGTTTCTGAAGAGTGAAGGAAACAAAACAAAAAAGCACCCTAATGAGTGGAAGAAGATAATTGCAAATGACATATCCAATAAAGGAATAGTATCCAAAATATATAAAGAACTGATACAACTCAAGATCCAATAATGTGATTAAATGGGCAGAAGACATGAACAGATATTTCTCCAAAGAAGATAGACAGGCCAACAGACACACAAAACAATGCTCAACATCATTCATCAAAAGGGAAATGCAAATCAAAACTACAGTAAGATATCACCTCACACCTGTCAGAATGGCTACACACACACACACACACAGGAAACAACAAGAGTTGGTGAGGGTGTAGAGAAAAAGGAACCCTGTGCACAGCTGGTGGGAATGCAAACTGGTACTGCCACTGTGGAAGACATTATGGAGGTTCTTCAAAATATCAAATTTATAACTACCCTAAAATCTAGCAATCACACTACTCGGTATTTATCAAAAATTTTAAAAACACTAATTCAAAGTGATACATGCAGGATTATTTACAATAGATAAACTATGAAAACAGCCCAAGTGTCCATCGATAGATAAATGGATAAAGAAGATGTGGTGTGTGTGTGTGTGTGTGTGTGTGTGTGTGTGTGTGTAATGGTGTAATGGATTATTATTCAGCCATAAAAACAGAATTAAATCTTTCCATTTGCAACAACATGGATGGAGCTAGAAAGTACAATGCTAAGTGATAAAAGTCAGTCAGAGAAAGACAAATACAATATTATTTCACTAATATGTGGAACTTAAAAAACAAAACAAACAAGCAAAGGAAAAAGAGAGAGCCAAACCAAGATATAAACTCAACTATAAAGAACAAACTGATGGTTATCAGAGAAGAAGTAGGTGGGAGGGATGGTGAAACAGGTGATGGGAATTAAAGAGTATACTTATCATAATGAAGGGGAGAAAAAAAGCCATTCAGACCTTCCCTAATACTCTCCTCAAAGCTCTTCTAATGTCTGCCCCATTCCAAAGCCACTTTCATATTTGGGTTTTTATATTATGGCAATGCCCTGTTTCTAGGTAATAAAACCTGTATTAATTATCTATCACAGTGTAACTAATTACCTGATATTTTAGCAGCTTAAGATGATGAACATTGATTATCTAAGTTAACTCAGGAATTTGGAAGTGACTTAGCTGAGTGATTTGGGTTCAGAGTTTCTCATCAAATGTCAAGTCAGCCAGGGTATAAGTCATCTGGAGGTTTGATAGTGAGGCTGGAGGAACTGCTTCCAAGATGGCTTACTCACAGATCTCATTTTGTTGATTGTTAGCCCTCAGTTCCTCAACTCATGGGTTTCTGCATGGTATTAGTTGAGTGTTCTCATGACATAGCAGCTGGCTTCCTCTGAAAGTAGTGATCTGTAAGTGCCAAGGACAGGCCACTTTGACATGAACATATTTTGAGTCAAAACCAATCAAAATCCCTCCCTTACCCCACATTAGTCTCCAAGATCCAACCTCAACAACCAGACCAGAAAGCTGAAATTCTCTTCTGTCTCTTCTTTGAATTAAGACTTTGTCAATAATTTCCCATTTACCCCTCACCTTTCTAAAATACAGATGTGACTATGTTCCTCTTCTGCTTAAAAATGGAGACATAAATGGTACCCCAATTTCTATAACAAAGTCTATAATGGCCTTCAGGAAATCGGTGTATTACTGACATTTCTGTCATAGGTACATCATTTGGAGAACAAGCCTATAGTTTTAAATGGATACCCAAAATAGGAAGTTACCACAAAATGTCAAGAACTATCAACCTCCAAGGAAAAGTCCTGACTTGAAGGAGGGGGCAGGATGGCAGAACAGCATGGAAGGTTTTTTTGTGTCTCTTGTCCATGAAATATAGCCAGATCAACACACCATCCTGCACACCTAGAAAATTGACTTGAGGATTAACACAACAATCCGCACAACCTGAACCACAGAACCCAGCAGGTACATGACACAGAGAGGTGAACTAGGGGAGGGAGAAACCACAGAGGGCAGGGAGCTATTTTTGCTTCTGGAGAGAGGATGGAGAGGAGGTGAGAGTAAGGGAAAAGCACCCTCTCAAAAAGCAGCTGCAGAGAAATTGGAAAAATGGAAAGAGCTGCAAGGACTGAACCAAAAAAAAAAAAAAGGAGAAAGGAGAGGGTTTAAATTCCATTAAGACTCTATAAACAGGGGGAGCACAGAGTCTGAAATGCCACAGC
The DNA here is from genome assembly GCF_003009895.1 of Hyaena hyaena. Lineage (NCBI taxonomy): Eukaryota > Metazoa > Chordata > Mammalia > Carnivora > Hyaenidae > Hyaena > Hyaena hyaena. The sequence continues at coordinate 866,170 of NW_024080991.1, read as the reverse complement.
TCAATACCTGGTGGTGCTTTGGTGGGAAGGGCGAATCCCCAGGAGCAGAGTGAAATATGAGGGGTCCTCGGGCCACCCGGGGAGAGGTGGTTCCCCTACGGGGAAGGTTCCCCTACTGTCTTGGTAGAGGCTGTATGGCCTCCCCACAGGCAAAGGTCCCAGAAGACCCCAGAGAACAACCACATTCACTGGTGCTGAAACAAGGACATTAAGGGTGATGCCTGGTGCCAGATATGTGTTGTGATTTAACATAATCCCTGAAATGCTGCTACATGATCGCTTTAACTTTTTCTAAGGGAGGCTGGCACCCAGCTTCAGTCTCTGGGCGTTGGCAGCAGCACGGTCCTGAAAATGTTCCTGGGTGCAGCCAGCACCCGGCCATTTCTCAGTGAGACCCTCCCCCAGAAGGTCTGGGTGGGTTAAAGCTTCAGGGCTCACAGTTGTGAGGGGTCGAGAAACACAGCCACATCTGAGATAAAACTCAGAAGGGAGATGCCACCTGGCAACCTCATGGCTTGGTCATGGACACTGTAAAAGCAAGGAGTGGACAGAAGCCAGACCAAGGAGAGGAGTGTGATTGCTGGTCAAGGAGAACAGAGTTCCGATACCAGAAACTGGGTAGCTAGTTGACACCATTTTCAGCCTTCCTGGGAATGCACATAACACCTACACCACCACAATAATCCAGGCCAGTAAGCTAATCAGCGCCATCTAGTGGAGAACAGAGCCACTATACTAAACCCTGCCCAACTGGGCCAACCTCGCTCTTCAGAAACACCACAAATCTCTCCACCTGCTGAGTTTACTGCTTCATAGTTTGACTTCTAGGGAAAACTGATGTAATTTCAACTATATTTCAGTCTGTTTACTGGTCCATCTATTCCAATTTTTTTTTCTTTCCTCATTCTTGAATACAGAAAATGAATAAACTTATTTTTATTTTTAATTATTAAAACTATTTTTAATTATTGTTCTACTATAGTTTTATACTTTTTGTAAATTTTTCAAATTCTATTTTACTTCCATCATTTCATTTTACTCTAATTCATTGTATTCATTTTTTTAAATTTTCAGAAGTTTTTCTCTTTTTTTTTCTCTTTTTATCTTTCCCTTTTTTCTCTAATATATCAAGCTCCTTTCAACAACCAGACCAAAACACACCTAGGATCTATCATCCGTTATTTGATTTTTTGTGTTATTTTTAATTTTTTTTACTTTATTAATTCCTTTTCTTCCTTCAAAATGAAGCAAAGGAATTCACCCCAAAAGAAAGAACCAGAAGAAATGACAGTCAGAGACTTAACACAGATACAAGCAATATGTCTGAACCAGAGTTTAGAATTACGATAATAATAACACTAGCTGGGGTTGAAAATAGGTGAAAATCCCTTCTGTGGAGATGAAAGAAATAAAATCTAGTTAGGATGAAATAAAAATGCTATAACTGATCTGCAATCTCAAATGGATGCAATGGCAGCAAGAATGGAAGAGGCAGAGCCTCAAATCAGTGATATATAGAGGAAAAATGAATGGAGTATAATGAAGCAGAAAAAAGAGGAAGACTAAGGCAAAAGAGTACGATTTAAGAATTAGAGAAATCAGTGCCTCATTAAAAAGGAACAACATTAGAATCGTAGGGGTCCCAAAAGATAAAGAGAGAGAAAAAGGGGTAGAAGGGTTATATAAGAAAATCATAGTAGAAAACTTTCCTAACTTGGGGAAAGACACAGACATCAAAATCCAGCAAGCACAGAGAATTCCTATTAGATTCAACAAAAACTGACCATGAACAAGGCATATCATTGTCAAAATCACAAAATACTCAGGCAAAGAAGGAATTATGAAAGCAGCAAAAGTTAAAAGGTCCTTAACCTACAAGGGAAGACAGATTAGGTTTGCAGCAGACCTATCCACAGAAACTTGGCAGACCAGAAAGGAGTGGCAGAATATATTCAAGGTGCTGAATCTGAAAAATATGCAGTCAAGGATTCTTTATTCAACCAGGCTGTCATTCAAAAGAGAAGAAGAGATAAGGAGTTTCCCAGACAAATAAAAATTAAAGGAGTTCATAACCACTAAACTAGCTCTGCAAGAAATTTTAAGGGAGACTCCTCTGAGGGGAGAAAAGACCAAAAACAAAAAACAAACAAACAAACAAAAAAAACCCCAAAAAGATCAAAAGCAACAAAGACTAGAAAGGACCAGAGAACACCACCAGAAACTCCACCTCTGCAGGCAACATAATGGGAATAAATTCATGACTTTCAGTACTCACTCTAAACATCAATGGACTAAATGCTCCAATCAAAAGACACAGGGTAACAGAATGGATAAGAAAACAGGATCCATCTATATTCTGTTCACAAGAGACCCACATTAGACCTAAAGACACCTTCAGATTGGAAGTAAGGGTATGGAGAGCCATCTATCATGCTAATAATTGCCAAAAGAAACCCAGAGTAGCCACACTTATATCAGACAATCTAGACTTTAAAATAAAGACTGTAACAAGAGATGAAGGAGGGCATTATATCATAATTAAGGGATCTATCCACTAAGAAGACCTAACAATTGTAAATATTTATGCTCTAAATGTGAAAGCATCCAAATATATAAATCAATCACAAACATAAAGAAACTCATTGGTGATAATGCCATATTAGCAGGGGACTTCAACATCCCACTTACAGCAATGGACAGATGATCTAAACAGAAAATCAACAAGGAAACAACAGGTTTGAATGACACACTGGACCAGAAGGACTTAACAGATACGTTCAGAACATTTCATTTTAAAGCGGCAGAATACACATTCTTCTCGAGTGCACATGGAACTTTCTCCAGAATAGATCACATACTGGGACACAAATAAGCCCTCAACAAGTACAAAAAGACTGAAATCATATCATGCATATTTTTAGACTACAATGCTATGAAACTCGAAATCAATAACAAGAAAAAATGTGAAAAGATAACAAATACTTGTAGACTAAAGACTACCCTACTAAAGAATGAATGGGCTAACCAAGAAGTTAAAGAGGAAATTCAAAAGTACATGGAAGCCAATGAAAATGATAACACCACAGCCAAAAACCTCTGGGATGTAGCAAAGGGGGTCATAAGAGGAAAGTATATAACAAATCAGGCCTTCCTAAAGAAGGAATAAAAGTCTCAGATACACAACCTAACTTTACAACCTCACATTACCTTAAAGAGCTGGAAAAAGAACAGCAAATAAAACCCAAAACCAGCAGAAGTGAGGAACTAATAAAGATTAGAGGAGAAATCAATGCTATAAAAACAAAACAAAACAAAAAACCAAAAAACAAAAACCAGTAGAACAGACCAATGAAACCAGAAGGTGGTTCTTTGAAAGAATTAACAAAATCGATAAACCTCTAACCAGTTTGATTAAAAAAAAAAAAAAAAAAAGGTAAGGATCCAAATAGAGAAAATCAAGAATGGAAGAAAAGAGATCACAACCAACACTGCAGAAATATAAATAATAATAAGAGAATATTATGAGCAATTATATGCCAATAAAACAGGCTATCTGGAAGAAATGGACAAATTCGTAGAAACATACATAAACTACCAAAACTGAGATAGGAAGAAATAGAAAATTGGAACACACCCATAACCAGTAAAGAAATTGACTTAGTAATGAAAAATCTCCCAAAAAAACAAGAGTCCAGGGGTGGAAGGCTTTCCAGGGGAATTCTACCAAACATTTAAAGAAGAGTTAACACATATTCTCTTGAAGCTGTTCCAAAATATAGAAATGGAAGAAAAACTTCCAAACTCTTTCTATGAATCCAGAATTACCTTGATTCCAAAGCCAGACAAAGATCCCACTAAAAAGGAGAACTACAGACCAATTTCCCTGATGAACAAGGATGCAAACATTCTCAACAAGATACTAGCCAACCAGATACAACAAGACATTAAAAAAAATTATTCACCATGATCAAGTGGGATATACACCTGGGATGCAGGGCTGGTTCAATATCCACAAAACAATCAATATGATAGATCATATCAATAAAAGAAAGGACAAGACCCACATGATCCTCTCCATAGATGCAGAGAAAGCATTTGACAAAATACAGCATCCTTTTTTGATAAAAACCCTAAAGAAAGTAGAGGGATCATACCTTGAGATCACAAAAGTCATATATGAAAGACCCACCGCTAATATCATCCTCAATGGGAAAAAACTGAGAGTTCTTCCCCTAAGGTCAAGAACAAGACAAGGATGTCCATTCTTGCCACTGTTATTCAACACAGTATTGGAGGTCTTAGCCTCAGCAATCAGACAACACAAAGAAATAAATGGTATCCAAATAGGCCAGGAGGAGGTCAAACTTTCACTCTTCACAGATGATATGAAACTCTATATGGAAAACCCAAAAGATTCCACCAAAAAAACTGCTAGAACTGATCCATGAATTCAGCAAAGTCAAAGGATATAAAATCAATGCACAGAAATCAGTTGCATTCCTATACAATAATAATGAAGCAACAGAAAGAGAAATCAAAGAATTGATCCCATTTACAATTGCACCAAAAACCATAAAATACCTAGGAATAAATCTAACCAAAGAGGTGAAAAATCTATACACTGAAAACTATAGAAAGCTTGTGAAAGAAATTGAAAAAGACACACAAAAATAGAAAAATTATCCATGCTCCTGGATAGAAAGAACAAATATTGTTAAAATGTCAATACTACTCAAAACAATCTACATATTCAATGTAATCCCTATCAAAATAACACCACCATTCTTCACAGAGCTAGAACAAACAATCCTAAAACTTGTATGGAATCAGAAAAGACCCAGAATAGCCAAAGCAATCTTGAAAAAGAAAACCAAAGCTGGAGGCAACACTAATCTTGGACTTCAAGCTGTATTACAAAGCTGTAATCATTAAGACAATACGCTACTGGCACAAAAACAGACACTCAGATCAATGGAACAGAATAGAAAATCCAGTTTGACCCACAAAATATTGGTATGGCCAACTAATCTTTGACATGGCAGGAAAGAATATCAAATGTAATAAAGACACTCTCTTCAGCAAGTGGTGTTGGGAAAACTGGACAGCAACATGCAGAAAAATGAATGTGGACCATTTTCTTACACCATACACAAAAATAAACTCAAAATGGATGAAAGACCTAAACATAAGACAGGAAGCCATCAAAATCCTACTGGAGAAACCAGGCAAAAACCTCTTTGACCTTGGCTGCAGCAACTTCTTATTCAACACTTCTCCAGAGGCAAGGGAAACAAAAGCAAAATTGGACTATTGGGACCACATGAAAACAAAAAGCTTCTGCACAGTGAAGTAAACAATCAGCAAAACTAAAAGGCAACTGACGGAATGGGAGAAGATATTTGCAAATGATATACCAGGTAAAGGGTTAATATCTAAATTCAATAAAGAACTTACCAAACTCAACACCCAAAATACAATTAATCCAGTGAAGAAATGGGCTGAAGAGAAGAATAGTCACTTATCCAAAGAAGACATCCAAATGGCCAAACATCACATGAAAAAATGCTCAACATCACTCATCATCAGGGAAATACCAATCAAAACCACAATGAGATAGCATCTCACACCTGTCAGAATGGCTAACATTAACAACTCAGGCAACAACAGATGTTGGTGAAGATGCAGAGAAAGATCTCTTTTGCACTGCTGGTTGGAATGCAAACTGGTGCGGCCATTCTGGAAAACATTATAGAGGTTTCTCAAAAAATTAAAAATAGAACTACTGTAGGACCCAGCAATTGCACTACTAGGTATCTATCCAAGAGATACAGATATGCTGTTTCAAATGGGCACATACATCCCAAAGTTTATAGTAGCACTATCAACAATAGCCAACGTATGGAAAGAGCCCAAATGTCCATCAATGGATGAATGGATAAAGAAGAGGTGGTAAATATATACAATGGAGTATTACTAGGCAATCAAAAAGAATGAAATCTTGCCGTTTGCAACTATGTGGATGGAACTAGAGGGTGTTATGCTAAATGAAATTAGTCAGAGAAAGAGAAATTTATCATATGGCTTCACTCATTTGAGGACTTTAAGATACAAAACAGATGAACATAAGGGAAGGGAAGCAAAAATAATATAAAAACAGGGAGGGGGACAACACATAAGAGACTCTTAAATATAGAGAACAAACAGAGGGTTGCTGGAGGGATTGTGGAAGTGGGGGGTGGGCTAAATGGGTAAGGGGCTTTAAGGAATCTCCTGAAATCATTGTTGCACTACATGCTAACTTGGATATAAATTTTTAAAAAGAATATTTGCAATAAAAAAATAAAGAAAATAAAGGGAATAAAAAGGCCTGACTCAACAAGGGGCAAGAAAATCATCACAATTTGGCTCCACCCTTATCCTCCCTTCCTAAACGTATGACACAGCTATGACTTGTCTTTGCCAATGCTACCTGTATGTTCATGCTTCCTTGCCTTTGTTTCTGTCTTTCTCTCTGCCTAGAATACCTTTCCCCCTTTTCTGCCAGGAAAATTACTCTGCATGCCTTGGAACCCAGCTCAAATATCATATCCTGGGGGAATGAATGATCTAAGCTGTAATGCAGTTCATATATACTTCTAACATAATTGTAATTGTTTCTTCCCTCTTCTGATTAACCCTGGACTGAAACGATCATATCAGAGTAATAATGACTTTTATTTAAATATATTTCTCAAGGCCTAGCATAGATCATACTAGGACCCACTGTTTGTTGGGTAGGTGGATGGGTGTTGGCTTGGACCACTGCCTGACAGAACAGGAACACCTCCCTCTGAGCCTTTCTCTGCAGACTCCCTATAAACTGAAGATCATTTCTTCTCAACCTAATGCTTTGCTTGTAATGAGTTTTGTACTTTTAGATTTTAGTGACTTATAAAATTTCAAAAATATTTTTGGAGAGCAACATAGGCTTGCCAATTTTTAATTTTCCAAGTAAAGACTTTAAAAAAATTATCAGTTCTCCACCAGGTAATAAAAGCAAAGTCACGTTAACACCTCAAAAGTATGAAGGACATAATCTCAGCCTAGAAGACAGCCTTTCGAATTAAATACATTTAGCCTTTTAAAAAGCTTACCGCATGACCTTATTTTCTCTTAATGCATGATGAAAACTTCATCCCTGTTTCTGAGTTCTAGAGTAATGCTTGGAAATCTCTGATTTAAAGCTTTGCTTCTGAGAGGCGGCTCCTGCTTTCTTCTTCAGGAATGAGTTTTAGGAAAGACAGGAATAGTCCTACTAGATCTCCCCATGGGTTTCTTTTTGCAGGAGTAGAGAGAAGAACCTAGAAACAAGAGACCAACTAAGCATACTGACCACTTACCATGTGTCAACCTCTGTGCTGGTCACTTGGCATGTGTATTAGGTGCACATGTGAGTTAAAAACTCAAGAATACAAGCAACTTTATCTCTTGTTCTTACTGAATTTATTTTCAATTTGAATATGTTGCACTAGGTGACAAATGTGATCTTAATTCAGAGTCCCTCTCCCTTTCTTTCCCTGAGGGTGGCATCTTTGATCTGGGGGAATGACTTAGTGTACAAGCAGGGCTAAATTATACCTCCCAAGGTCTTAAGCACTGAAAAGATTATGATGAGTCATACGTAATTGAAAAAAAATTTAAATACTTACAATTCATTATTTCCTAACAAAGTTTTGGGGTTTTTATTCCCTCTTTCCTGAAATTATCACCTTAGTGCTTTTTATTCTTTCATAAGAACTGTCTTACATTTTTGGGTAGATGCTTTGTTTGCCTGGGGTCCTTAAAAACCAGAGGGTTCATCTGGTTCTGTTCATTGGCCCTTAGCATCCACTTAGATGTACTGGATGTTATTGCAGCTCCATGCAGATCACCAGGGAGTCCTCCTTACCCTGTCCACACAAGACTGCCTCCAACCTGAAGGCTCTTTATGCCATATCTGGGCCACTCAGGGTTAGAACTTATCTCTTCAGTGTAAATTTTGATCCTTTTAAAATACAACAGTTAAGGGGTGCCTGGGTGGCTCAGTCGGTTAAGCGTCCGACTTTGGCTCAGAATATGATCTCACGATTAATGGGTTTGAGCCCCGTGTCAGACTCTATGCTGACAGCTAGGTCAGAGCCTGGAGCCTGTTTCGGATTCTGTGTCTCCCTCTCACTCTGACCCTCCCCTGTTCACGCTGTCTCTCTCTCAGAAGTAAATAAAACATTTAAAAAATAAAATAAAATACAACAGTTAATATTATCAGTCATCATACTCTGTACAGACAAAGGAATTGAGGGAATAGAAGGGTAGACGATAGACAGGGAACAGTATCACATTATCTGTATCACATTATTTCCATTGGCTCAAGTTCTATTTCCTTTTTGTTTAGCTTTCCTTTCTGATGTCTGCACTAGATTATAGGCCTCTGAGAACAACAAATCTGTTTTATTCAGTACTATAGCCCAAGAACCTAGAACAGTGCCTGGCACACAGTAGCCCCTCAGCAAATATTGTTGATCTAATGATTGAGAATGAATGAGATAAGAACAACAAAAGAGATGGAAGGGTGTCAGAGTGAGGAAGTTGGAAGAGCTAAAAATAAACTTCAATTATTTTATAATTCTGGTGATAGTTTATATCAGCCTTCCTTGGAAAGTTTTGCTTCACTGCAGCAAAAAATGTCTCTCCCTTCTACCATTTCTTGTGTTGTTTTCTGATTGTTGCCTCTGGGCTAGTTGTTTCTCTTGGCTAGAAAACTAAACCATTTTGGGTAAAGAGTATCAGTATATACTTTTGGAGCTCCCCAGGATGCACAGCACTTGTTGAGCTAAAAGATGCTAGTTGCCTAAATGAATGAAGAATGAATGAATGAATGAATGAATGAATGAAACTTTAGTCCTGAAATTCCAGAGAATCCCTGAGGAATAGGCTCCCTGTTGGGGGTTAAATCCAAAGTGGTGTCTTCTAGACTGAGTCTTACCCAGTCTCAGCATTCCACATCCACTTCCTGAGGTGCAGCACCTCCTAGTGGTAGTCCAGGGGTGCTGCCTCTTCCTAGCCATGCCCAAATACCGGCCTCTTGGTGACTCCCTCCCAGACTCTCCATCTTTTCACCCTCAAAACCTTAATGTTAGTCCCCTGGATGTGGCCCAGTAGACTCTGGCAGGTCCCTTCTAGTAATCCCAAGTACTGACAAGGTGAACAATGAATGGCTCCATTCCAGCCACGTTCTAGACAACAGCAGCACTTCTCAAACTTTAATGTGCAGATGCATCACCTTGGGAGGATCTTATTATAATGAAGATTCCGATCTAGTGGTTTTGGGTTATGAAAGAAGATTCTGAATTTTGAACCATCTTCCAGGTGATACGAAGGCTGCTGGTCCAGTCAGTACTGCACCTCTGTGGTGACCAGCAGCTATAGCAGCAGCAGCTCCCAGATGTACCAAATGTGACCAGGAAGCCATAGGGTTGACTCTTTATGCAAAAGAGTGATCTCAAGGGAACAGTTGTCCCCTTCAAGGACTGCCCCTTAAAAGTCAACACACTTATACCAAATATATATATATATATATATATATATATATGTTGCAGGAATGTTGACTAAAACATTTTTGGAATTGCTGTTGAAGCTTTTATCACACCTTTAAAACTCAGTGGTGACATCTTTTTCTTTGAAGGTGAATTTGAAAAGCAGTCAAGAAAACATTTCAAAATAAAATGTGGGATTATAAATATTGAGATGGATTTACTTACATGGCTTATAAATCAGCCCCTGAAAGTTATCCCCAAACAAGAGTTCCAAAAATGTTTAGAGCAGTTGGTTGGAGAAAGGGAAATGTCTACTTTGAAACACGTAGAGCTTAAGGACCGGTGTGTTTATTTCTAAGGAGATGATTTCATTACTAGTTTATTTAAGTAAAACTTAAATAGGGCTTGGTGAGTGGCAGGCACTGTTGCTTTACAAATATTAACTCATTTAATTCTCATAATAAGCCTGCTTTTATTCCCATTTTACAAATGAGAAAACTGGGGCAGAGAGACATTATGTGACTTACCTAAACTCATCCAGCTAATTAATGCTGGAGTCAGGTTCAGACTCTAGGCAGCCTGCTTCCAGTTCTCACAGGATTAATTATTAAACTATGCTAACCTTAAATAGAGTTAGGAATAGCCTAAAGAAAGAGTGTCAGCTACTATGGAGTCTATTGGAAGGACAAGAAATAAATTAAGTGACTTAGAGTGGAGACTGGAAGCTTACAGAAAATAACAAATCTGTCCCCAAAACAGAAACAGCTGGAGCTGGAATGTGTGACTAGAGAGTTCTTTCTTATAGGCCCTGCCCCTTTCCTGGTTCTGGTGCCTAGAAAAGACCTCAAGATGGAAGGAAAATCAAATTCTCAGGTTCACCTTCCATCATTCTATTCTTTCATGGTCTGAGCTGTCCTATTTTGTGGCTTTAAACTTAATCAAATTTAGGGAACTAGGAGCAGGGAGACCCAGGGAAACTGCAGCATGCAGCACTGTCTTGCTTTTTACATGCTGTTCAGTGAATTTTTGCTGATGGATTGTGAATAGAGCGGGCACTCCACCGGAAGGTCCATCTCTTCCAGAAATGCTTCCTGACTTGCTTTGCCACCCTCAGGTCCCCAGAGAGGAGCTGGAGAGGCTCATTCTTCACTCAGTCCTATTTCATTTCCTCCTTGACAGTGACATAGCCACCAGAAGCCACTTGAGAGCCAAATCCACAACTCACTTCCATTTTGCCTAATGCCAAATGACAGACCCGAGTTTGTGGAGTTTGGATTTTTTAAGCGCACATAAAACAAGCTAACAAAATTTGCTTTAGTTCTGAGATGGGTTAGGAAAAAATCTTCCCAGAGAAAACACCTCTCACCTAGGAGACTGTGTAAACGGAGGCCACAAGCACCGCTCACAGTGGCTATGGGAAACAGTGCCTCCAGTGGGGTCATATTTTTCATTTGTCACAGGATCTGAACCAGAAATGGTTCACTCTATTGTCTGATCTGCATTCTTCTAACCTTTAATAGATGTTCGCCATTTGTTCCTATAGCTCCTACACTCAAAATACTGAAGTTTTAGCAGGGTGAGGCTTTTCTGAGGACGCGGTGTGCGATCTGACCATTAACAGAGGCCAAATGAGGAAAGAGAAAGTATCCCACAGAACAACGTCCTAAAACATGCAGCGAGCGGGTAAGATGGAGGGTGGGCTGACTCACTAGCACTTGTAGAATCGGAAGGAGGAAGTAAAGTTCCAGAACTTCAATTTCGGCCCTAACCTAATATTAAGGAGCTGCCTGGTCACAGCCACGGGGTGCAGTGTGGCTCCCCAAATCTAAAAAGGACGCCCTAGCCGTGCCATTGTTCCCACAATGCCGTGACTCGGATTCGAACCGAGGTTGCTGCGGCCACAACGCAGAGTACTAACCACTATACGATCACGGCGCGCTACCGGGACGCCACGCAAAACCTTGTCTCCAAGTGTGGGTCTTCTGGTCTAGCTGGCCGGTCGCCTTGGCCTTCCAAAGTCGCCCGCGGTCCGCCAGGCCTGTGTGGCCCTCGCGCTGACCCCGAAGCGAAGCAGGGGCGCCGTGGGCTCCCCGGCCGGCCTCGGCAGGCAGTGCGCACGGATCTTGAAAGGACTGCGATGAAGCCATTACGCTCACGTAGTCTGTACGGACGCGATGCATCGGGGTCGCCCGAATGGTAGGTCCCTGTCACCCCCCCCCCCGCCCCCCTCGCCCCATGCCCTGGCGCTCACGCCATCTAAGGAGACTCTGGCGGGAACGGGGCTGTCTCTAGAATTCTACAAGAAGGAAATAATCAGTTCCGACGCACCCGCACAACTTCCTCCGAGGCGCTTGGCAGGGGTGGGGAGTGACGCAGCCTCCAAACTGGTGAGGCGGTGGGATCTGACCCCCGGGCGAGTGTGGACCGAAACCCAGAAAGCGGGAGACCAGCGTTGTCAGCGTAGTGTGAGCAAGAGGCTAAATTGGAGATCAGCAAGAGCCGATTGTGACGTAACAAGGGGGCGGGGCTTTCGATAGAGAAGAACCCCGGCGAGGAAACCGAAGGCCAAGTCCCCAGTAGCTCGCCGTGATCGTATAGTGGTTAGTACTCTGCGTTGTGGCCGCAGCAACCTCGGTTCGAATCCGAGTCACGGCATTGCGAAAGCAGTGGCACGGCAGGGGGCTTGGCTTTTGTTGCTGTCCTCCATTTTTATTTCGAGTTTGTAACAACGTTCTGGGGAATGGATCCCAATCCCCTTGTGCCAGTTGGAAACGACGTTAACATCATGCCAGCTCTGGCTAAATTGGACCTCGGAAGAATATACGCTTCCTGTTTTCTCCAGCCACGCGCTATACTGCTGGAGACAAAGCACAGAGCACTCACAAGGCTAGTAAGTGTTGTTATAGGCATATATCTGAGTTTCCATGGCAGCGTTGGAAAAGGACTCCCAGTAGTAAGAGGGAGAGAAGGCTTCACAAAGGAGGTGATTTTTGAAGTAGCTCTCAAAGGCAGAAAATTTGCCGAGCTGCCAGGATAATCTCGTGTGCAAAGGCATGATGGAGGTCTCAAAAAGGAATTAGCGGCAATTCCTCTATAAATCCTACCTCTTCCCCACCCTCAACCCCACCTGTTGAATGAATGAATGCGAATAATTCGGGAATGGGAAGCGACACTGAGGGAGGGTCAAGAGACGAGCTGCAAAAGGTGGACGAATTTCCTGCAGTCTGTAAGAGGGGGTGAGGGGTGGAGGAGTGAAAGGATTCCGTTTGTGTTTAGTAACATCCCTCTGGTGACTCTGCAGCGAGTACGAGTGATGATTAGAGCAGACAGGTGGTCACCCTGGATTCTCTTGTTACAACTAGTAGCACTTTCTCAGTTTAGCAAAAATCCTCCGCCTGCTGTGGACTCGGCCCGGTTCTAGGCGCGGTGGGAGCGGGACCACTGCTGGACAAGAAGAAAAATCGCACGGTTGTGCTGCCCAGGGCACAACCGAGGTGGGCACCGGTACCGGCGGGAGTACCGCGGAAGGAGAAGGCAGGATCGTTGGGGCAGTAGCAGAAGCTGCAAGGCAGTTGGTGGGCAGGGAGTCGGCTTGGTGAGATGCGTTCATTGAGCCCCTTAACACGTGTCCAGTCAGGCCTGGGGGCGTCCACATCCTCCGCGGAGGCGATGTTGGGTCACTCCTGGGGGAATCAGCAGGGAAGAAAACCCCCTTAGAAGCGCCCCTTTAGACCCGGGGTCGCTGCAAAGATCTCCCAGGCACAGGAGATGGACATCCTGCTAGGAATGGGAGTTACAACTTGTGGACACAGAGTTCCGGCCAGTCGCGTCCCTGAATGCCCAAGTGGTCCCCCTAAGCTCTCACCTCATTCACATGGAACCCACCCTTCCCCACTCCAACATCAACACTTTCTGTGACCAAAACCTGAGAGAGGAAGAGCAACTGGCGAGAGCGCAATGCGCCTGCGCATTCTCAGATTCGCGTTAGGCTGGAACTCCGCCCTATAGGTGGAACTCTTGGTGACGTGAAGACGGGGAAGGCCTATGACTGTTGAAGAGGACAATCAGAAGTCTATCCTTACAGGTCCCCGGTAGCTCGCCGTGATCGTATAGTGGTTAGTACTCTGCGTTGTGGCCGCAGCAACCTCGGTTCGAATCCGAGTCACGGCATTGTGGGAACAATGGCACGGCAAGGGGCTCGTCTTTTTAATTTTTTTTTTCTTTTCGTACGGACAACGTTTTCTATAGGTCACATCTCTTTCTTGAAATAAACCGCCACCGGGTCTTTCCACCTTGAAAACTGAGCCACCCCTAAGATCGCCACCTCCAGCAATTCTCATGCAGTGCTCTGAATTCTAATTGTAGTATATGTGTTGCCGAAGCGAGCACAATTTAATGAATTGTGAATTCTATTTCACATGAGTTAGAATCCCATCCTGCCCGAAAAAATTGGAAACCCTTATCCAAATCACTCTACAGCAGCAAAACCGCGCCCATGTGACCTTCCGATTTTTTCCCTTTTCATGAATTTTTAAATTGAGTTTTTCATGTTTAAATAGAGAATACATGTACAAGTCCAGTGAAAAGTAAGCCTCCCTCTCATTCTTCACCTCACCCACCAATTTTTGGTTTCTCTCATATCTTTCCATGACAGCCCTTGTATAAACAAATAATTGTATATGCATATATGTCTAAAAATATAACCCCCACTTCTGCTTCTTGCATGACACAAATGACCTCTTCCCTTCCTCGCTTTCACCCCCAGAAGTCAGACAGCGCTTGAGGTGATAAATATGCAGATAGGCAAACTCCCTTTACAAGGAAGAATCCACATACCTGGAGGGACTATCCACCCAGTGATCCTGTCATTTTTCTCCTGAGGCCCTGGATCCTGGCTGGGGCAGGTGAGGGCTGGCTGGGTTGGTGAGATATATGGGAAAGGGATTCCTTACTGTGTTTATAAAAAACTTTTTGATGGTAGCCTGGGCTCTGCTGAGAAGCAGCCCTATTTTGATTTCGTGCTGGAAGGGCAGGGTAGTATACTAGTTTGGGAGTTGGGAAGAGGGACTCGGTAGTCCATTTAGAGATCCTTCATTTCCATCTCTCCGCTATCTTATAATCAGTTAGAAAATTCAGGTTAATGAAAGGTAGAACTGAATTTCACTATGTGTATATTCCAAGCATACAGCCTCTCCATAAATATTTGAAGAGAGGTTTCTTATGGAGTCCATAACTGAGTCAAGCGGCCCAGTTTACTTCATGGTTGCATCTTAGGTTGTATTCTTTCAAAACAAAACCATGTTATTTTCATATCAAATAGAAAACTTGGCCCAAATGAAACTCCATCTACATCTAGAATCTCAAAGAACAGAGTGCATGCATAAGTAAACTAAGATGTTTCTTCTCTCAAGTTTGTGAACAGAGATCGGCCTGAGGCAAGGCTGGAGACAAAAGGCAAGGACCACTCTTAGAAGGAAAAACCCAGAAGGGATCCGAGCTTAGGAGAGGACTGGGCACCCAAAGTCAGACAAACAGAAGGGAGGACACTCTACTCAGTACCCACTAAGAAAAGTGAGGGCTAAGGACTAGGCCTTGAGACAGGCATAAATTTAGGAGGTTAAAGGAGGAAGAGAATGTGGCCTGAATAAAAGGAGGAGAACCATAACAGTGTCATTTAAGGAAAGTTCGGGAGAAGGTTTCAGAGATGGAGGTCAGCACATTCAGGTGCTGCAAAGGAGAAAGAGGAATACGATAAAATCATTGGGTTTGACACTTAGAAGTCATTGTGGATTTTAACAACCTTCCATGAAATCAACTAGGCAATGTTTATCAAGAGTCAGAAAAAGAAAAGTACAGCTTTGCCCCAATAATTCCATTTCTGGGAATATTACTAAAGGAAATAACCCAAAACTTGGAAAAGTTATGTGCAAAAAGATGTTTATTACAGGGTTATTTAGAAGGGAAGAGAGTGCAAATAGCCTAAATGTGCAACAAATAAAGTGATATTGAACTAAACTAAAATATGTTCATTTGATAATGTACTGAGTAGTCATTTTTAAAGTATCAAAATTACATAAATGCAGTGATAAGTCAGCTTTTAAATACCACCTCCAACTAAAAGAAATGAAGTTCCCCTTTTAAAAATGGCTGATTACAGGTCTATAGCAGGGGAAGTATAAGTCTGGAATATTATCTGTAAGAAAGCAAGTTAACTGCTTAAATATTGATGGGACCACATCAAAAGTACACAGGAGCCTCTTTAAAGAGCTGTGTACTGGAGCATCAAAAAGTAATAACAGTAATAATGATAATGGGTTATATCACATTGGACTGGTAGATAGATAGATTGGTAATTTTGGAAATGATGGAGATGAGAGAAACAGAAACAGAGAGTCAGAGATAGAAGCAGCAGCAGCTCTTCTTTACAAAAGAATGCAAGATAATAAATGCAGAAGAAATGACAGAATTAGAGTCACCATTTTGCAATCCTCAGTGTAATAACAAATACAAGCAGAGATCATCAATGGAAGCTAAAAACCGCTAGGTAAAACATTATTGGGAGCAAATAATCAAAGACCTTAGGATATCACATGACAGCTTACTTTAAATTGTAAAGGAAAGATCTGATAGACTCCAGATAAACCAAGTGATCTGGCCTATTTTTGCCAATAAAGGGACAAATGTGCACTACTGGCCTGCCAGTGTGAAACAGTGGGAAGTCCACAACATCCCCTATGTAGTGGTCTTTTACAAAATGTCCAGACTGAATCTAATAAACTATGGAAAGACCCAGAATGTGGAACATTCTACATGACAACTGCCCTGGATGCTTCATAATGATCAATATCATGAAAAACAAAGTAGCAACGATAAAATGGGGAACTGTTCAAAAT
This sequence comes from Hyaena hyaena, assembly GCF_003009895.1. Taxonomy (NCBI): domain Eukaryota; kingdom Metazoa; phylum Chordata; class Mammalia; order Carnivora; family Hyaenidae; genus Hyaena; species Hyaena hyaena. Next base: position 849,726 of record NW_024080991.1, on the reverse strand, counting down.
TTCAAAAGACTAAAGAATCTTAACAAACAAATGCATTGGAAGAGCCCTGATTCAATCCTGAATCAAGACAAAAATATATATGTAGGGATACCTGGGTGGCTTCATCAGTTGGGTGTCCGACTTTGGCTCAGGTCATGATCTCACCATGAGTACAAGCCCAGTGTTGGGCTCTGTGCTGACAGCTCAGAGCCTGGAGCCTGATTCGGATTCTGTATCTCCCTCTCTCTTTGTCCCTCTCCCGCTAGTGCTCTGACTCTCTCAAAAATGAATTTAATTTTAAAAATTTTTTAAAAAGTAGGGGTACCTGGGTGGCTCAATCGGTTAAGCATCCAACTTCAGCTCAGGTCATGATCTTACCACTTGTGGCTTCAAGCCCTGCGTCGTCGTCATAGGGCTCTGTGCTAACAGCTCAGAGCCTGGAGCCTGCTTCAGATTCTGTTTCCCTCTCTCGGCCCCTCCCCCACTTGCACTCTATCTCTTTCTCAAAAATGAATAAATGTTTTAAAAAAATTTAAATATATATATATGTAAAAGACATTTTGAGGGAAACATTTAATATGGGCTGCATAACAGATAGCATTATTGTGGACGTGTTCATATGGCCCTATAGAAGAATTCTTTATTTTTAGGAAATGACTGTTGAATTATTTAGAGCGAAAGTGTCATATTTGCAAATTGCATCAGATGTTTAAGGAAAGAAGAGAAAGGGATACAGTAAATATGGCAAAATGTTAAAAAGTAGTGAATCTAGGGGAAGGGCACACAGATTTCCACTGTACTTTCTTTGGACTTGTCTATAGGTTTGATATTTTTTTAAAAATGGAAGAAAATAAAGCTTATGTGATAAAAATGGGGAAATTATGCAATGTTAAGTGAAAAAAATAAGGACATAAAATTGTGTATACTGCAATTATAGCTATATAAAAATAAGAACAAGAGAAATTATCTTTATTCATTTCAACATTTGTTAAGCTCCTGCCACATGACAGGCTCTGCACTAAATGATGGGAGCACCCTGCTCTCCTACAGACTCCTGATTTTATGGTGTAATGCTTAAAATGCAAGACTTTGGATCTGGCAAACCTCACCCAAGTCTCAGAGAGCCTTGCTGTGATGACCTCACCTCTATATCCTTGGTTCATAGCAAGCTCCTTTGCCGCCCCCCCCTCCCCCGGAGGTGCTCAATGGCCTGCTTCCAGGAGTCCATACTCTGATAAGAGAAGAAAGTGCATTAACAGATCATTTAAAACAACAGGAACTTCAAGGTGATAAGAGAAGAAAGTGCATTAACAGATCATTTAAAACANCTGATAAGAGAAGAAAGTGCATTAACAGATCATTTAAAACAACAGGAACTTCAAGGTGATAAGAGAAGAAAGTGCATTAACAGATCATTTAAAACAACAGGAACTTCAAGGTGCACACAAGGCATTAGTTTTAAAATTATGATTTAAAGACTACCTTTATCACATCCTCCCCCTCCTCATCTAGCAATTTTTCCTATTCTTTACCACCACAAATCTTTATGCTGTTTCCTACCCCATTGCCTTCGCTCAGCTGATGCTGACCTCGTAGCTTAGAGTGACTTTTCACCCTTTTGCTTCATCTGTCCAAATCCTACCCACTCAGGCCTACTTCCCCCATGAAGGCATCTTTTGTGTAGACTTCATTGATTCCATTCCTCTAAGCTGTCAGCAACTTAACTCCATACTTCTTAAACATATGGGCCTTCATGTGACACCTACCATTGTAAGCATTTTACAGGTTTCAGAGCCTGTTGATTATCCATCATCTCCCTAATCCTCACACAACAATTATTATGCCCTTTGCAGATAAAAGGAAAATGAGAATCAGTTGCACTGAGTATCATGCCCAGAAATCTGGCAAGAGACCACAACTATTGGACTCCTGAGTCAGTGTCTCCCACAGCCCTACTACTCCAAGTGTGTGTGTGTTTGGGGGTGGGGTGCGGAGAACAGCAGCATCTGGATAACCTGTGAGCCTGTTAAAACTACAGCCTGGGACCCCACCCCAGCTAGACTTACAGAATCAGAAAGTGCAATTTATCAAGTTGTCTAGGTAATTCATGTTCACATTAAAGTTTGAGAAGCACTGTCCTATAATGCCAACTAGAATATGCACAAAACAGAAAACCAACAAATATTTGCAGTCCTGAGCCCTGGGATCCCAGGTTTCCTATCACATCCTTCTCTACTCCCACACCTTTGAGCCCCCTTCCCTTTGGGGCTTCATGTGGCTCTCTGCTCCCTCACATGGCAGATGTGAGTCCAAGGGTGAGAGAGACTCTGAGGCAGTGCCGGGGGTGGGGGGGGCTGGATGATGCTGAGGCGAAGCCGCTACCTTCCCAGCACAGCCAAAAGCAAACACTGGTGTTGGCTTCAGGGCTACATTATTTCTGTGGAGAAACTGGCTTTATTTCTAAGCCCATAATGCCTACGCTTGAGCATCCGAGCCTCCAGAGGATAAGGGGTTTGTGATAGACAACATTGGAACTGTTTCTAGACTTGATTTATTGACTTGTCTGTTTCTATTCTGTCACTAATCTGATTGACAATGAAACCTGGGATTTGATTGAAGGGATTTCTGCGTGTGTGCGCATGAGGCCGTCAGGGCCGGGTGGGCCTGCTCCAAGCGGGTGCGCGGGTGGATGGGAGGCGTTTGCGTGAGGGCTGTTTGCATGTGAGGAGGGCGTGTGTGGAAACGACACGGGAGATGTGGGTGTCACTAGGGAGTTGATTAGCTGTGATGTGAGATGTGTCTGCTGCTATTGGGAAGCAATGCAGTGGGAGCAGTCGGATGGGAGGAGGTAGGTGGGGCTCCCATGGTACACAGAAGAGAGGGGGTTGTTACAGACACATCTTACGGAACAGCCCCTTCTCTCGCGCTCCCTAGCTTTTCCTCCTGGGATATTTTCCATTTAGGAGGCCTAGGGGGAGGGGAGGGGAGGGACGGGAGGCGTCCAGGGGCCGGGACCCCCAGGAGTGTGAGGCGCCGCGCGTGAGCTGGGAGCTGGGGAGAGGGAACAGATGGAGACGGGTGCGCCCCCACAGGGACACGTGTGGGGACACGTGGAGGTTTCACCTTCAGTCCAGGATTCGTATCCTCTGCCCTGGGGTCGCCCACTTACTTCTCGTGCGTCCACACCGGCTGGAAGCCCGCACCCTCTCTTCTCCTCCCTAGCTGGGGGAGGTCGACCCCGACAGCGAGCGGAACCCCGCCCCTCCCTTGTTGCTGAGGAGCCCCGCCCCCGCTCGCCGCCCGGCAAAGCTCCGCCCCGCCCCGCTCCGGCCCCCGCCCCCCGCCCGGCCACAGAGCTCCCCTCGCTTAGTGTGGTTGGCCCCATGTTACTGAGCGGAGCTGCTCCGGCGGGCTCCGGCCCGGGGCAGCGGGCACAGGGGAGCTCGGGGAGCGGCCCGGGGGGATCGCGCCGAGGCGCGGGGGGAGCGGGAGCTGGCCCAGGAGGGGGCGGCAGTGGCGGAGTGGCCAAGTGGCTCCGGGAGCACCTGGGCTTCCGCGGGGGGGGCGGCGGCGGAGGTGGAGGCAAGCCGGCGCCCCCGGAGCCGGACTACCGTCCCCCCGGACCGTCCCCGGCCGCGCCCCCTGCGCCACCCCCGGACATCCTAGCCGCCTACCGGCTGCAGAGGGAGCGCGACTTCGAAGACCCGTACTCTGGGGGGCCGTCCAGCTCCGCTGCTGCCCCAGCCACCCCCGCCGTCCCCGGCCCCACGCCGCCCCCGCGCCACGGATCGCCTCCCCACCGCCTTATTCGGGTTGAGACCCCTGGCCCCCCAGCGCCCCCTCCCGAGGAGCGGATCTCTGGACCCCCCGCCAGCAGCGACAGGGTGAGTGCTGCCCCGGGCGGGGGTGGCCGAGAGGAGAGGTGGTACGAGGTCTGGGGCTTTCAAAAGGGACAAAGGTGGCCTGACAGGGACCGGGCCTGGGCCCCTCAATGTCACGGTTCCTGACGGACGCGATCTCAATCCTTGACCCGGGGGCTTGAAGCCTTCACCCACCTTTGTTCAAATTCTCGACCGACTAATCTGGGACGGGCGCCCCAAACTCTGCTTCAGTCTCTGTTACCGCCCCAGGACTAGTGACCCTCTTCATCTCGGGCTCTGCTCTCCTCATCTCAGTCCCCCGCCTCCCTCTTCTCCCGGGGGCCTATTCAGCTAGGTTTTTTTCTAACGGGATTTGCACACACCACTCCCCTGCCCCTCCACCAGTTTATTGCCTTTCTGCCCTCCGGGAGCAGCGGCTCCCTGCCCTTTGATCTCTGACCCCTCCCCCCACACCCCCCAAGGCAGAGGCAACACAAAGCTCCATTCCTCCTCCTCCTCCTCCTCCTCAGAGAGCCCAAGCATCCTTGCAAGTGCTGAAGCCCCAGGAAGGTGAGGGCTGGGGGTTCTCCCCGTGGACAGAGCAAGAGCTGGCCTTTGCCTTACCCATTGGTACTGGAGCCAGGTGGACTGTTGTTCTCAGGAAGCCGGAACAGGCAGTTTGTAGCTCTTCACGGAGGATACTGACCACTGAGGCCCAGGCAGGCCCGCTCCTGCACTCCTTCTCTTGTTTCCCCAGGTATGGGGGCAATCAGTGCTTAGAACTTGTTGGCCACAAGGGGATCAGCAGCGGATCCCGCTTCTCCCCTCCTGGCCGCCCCTTTCCTGGATTCATTCTGAGGGAGGCTAGAGCCTTTGGTGGACCTGCAGGCATGGGATGAGAGGAGAGCTGGGCACTCGCTGTTCTGGAGAACATCCACTCTGCCTCAGAGGCCCCCGGTGGAGAAGCCATCCCCTATCTTACCCCACTTCGGCCTTATCCCTCCTTGACAGCTTGAAAGCCATCCCCAGGTCCCTGTAGCCCTAAATTCCATGACAGTGACTCTGTGGGCCGCCCTAGCTTTGTTGTCCTCTCCTCACACATCTTGGAGCTCAGCTCTGGGATTTAATCCCTTTCCTCAGCAGAGAACACAGTTTTATTTGATTGGAGAGCAAAGTTGCTGTCTGAATCTATTGGCTCCAACGTTGAGGTTTTCAGTGGAGAGAGCGATGTTCTGCCTGATTCCCTGGGTAAGAGAGATGTGTCAGGGTCACAGCAGAAGCCTCAGGAATGTGAATTATTTTTCCCCTAGTTCCTGCTATGGGCATGACTGCCCATCCTGGGCCAGGATCCTTAGCCTGCAGAAGGCTGTGTTTTCATCACATACCCTTTGGCTCCCTCCTTCCTTGTCCCCTGCTGTTGGGTGATGTGGTGGTGGCAGTGAGGCAGAGGGAGCATTAGGTCTTATTCTTACTATTGACCAGTTAGTTTCCTTCCTGACCACCGTCCATTGGCACGTGGGCCTTAGTTTTCCCTGGCCTTCCTCTCTGCAGTGTCTTGGAATGTCTTAACATTCCTAACTTGGAATGTCCCCAGGCCAGGGGCTCCTCTAGGACAAGGACAGTGTCCTCCTCATACCTATATCTCCCAAGTGCCTGACATATGCTTGGCATAAAAAGGGGTGAACGAGAGGGGCTTGGGTGGCTTGGTTGAGCATCCAACTTTGGCTCAGGTCATGATCTCGCCCTTTGAGCTCAGACCCCACGTCGGGCTCTGTGCTGACAACTCAGAGCCTGGATCCTGCTTCAGGTTCTGTGTCTCCCTCTCTCCCTGCCATTCCCCAACTCACACTGTCTCTCTCTCTCTCCCAAAAATGAATAAATGTTAAAAGAAAGGGGGTAAATGAAACATGTCCATTGAATGGAAGTCCATTGCTAGGGGCCCTGAAGGTCAGAGACTCCCTTAACCACAGCTCCCTTTTGTACATTTCCTCCACAGAGACTCCCAAGGAAGGCGCTGCATCCACACAACTATGTGGAGACCCATAGCCTCTCACTGAGGGCATCCATGCCTCAACCTGGTCAGCTCTGTGATCTGTGGGCTGTTCAGACCTTAGGGGCCAAGAGGCATCTGACTCCTTTGTCAGCTGCAGGGACAGGAATGAAATCCAGCAGGATCTCCCAGGAGCCACACAATCTGTGGTTTCTTTAGTGGGTGTGATGAGAGGGATCCAGGATGCCATTCAAGCTGGCTCAGGGGCAGGGACGTTGTCTCTGTGGGCGCTGACCTGGAGCTTCCCACCATTGAGAGAGAGCAGTTCCACCCATCTAGGAGCAGACTTCAGGAGATCCTAGAGTCTTCCCTTAGGAAGAGTCCAGGCTAGGTATCTGATCTCCTTATCCTAAACCCAAGTGTTCGCATAGACCTGCAGAGCTCACACAGAGTTGCTGTCCCTAAATGGTGAGTCTGCCTGTCGAGCTGGAGTTTCTGTTCTGTGAGGCTGTTTTTGCCCTATTCTCTGTTCCTCTCCTCTAGGCCATGCACGTGTTCTTGGCTTGTTGCTTTTGGGTCACTTCTTGAGGTGAGATGGGGACTACAGACCAGGGTGTACCTTGGGCTGGTCCGTTTTTCTCCTTCTCTTGGAGCCCAGTGACTGGTGCAGGTGCGTTAGAACCCTCTGAGAGAGCCTGGGTTGTGAGGTTTGATGAAACGAGTGGAAATGCTTCTATGATGAGAAGATTGAGGGGGAAATGAGCCCTGTGGGAAGTGAATGTGGGAGCAGGAAAGAATGAGAATTTAGACAGAACCCTGAGAAGTCCAGGGGCTTAGGACCAGTGGTGTCCCCCTATGCAAGGCTCCGGCTACTGGCCCTCCCTGAGTCCCTCTGCTGCATTTGGCAAGGGGGCCAGGGTGGCCATCTGGGTAGGCCTGGCAGGGCAGGTGTGGGAGCAGCAGGAGCAGCACCCTGAAGCAGGCAGGCAGGGCCTTGCCATCTGGCCATAGGAAGAACTCCCTCATGGTGCTGGGCCCTGTCCGGCCTCTAGGCCATGCTCTGGCAGAGGGGTTAGAGAACTTGCTTTGGTTTGCTCCCTTTTCCTTGCTTTGCTCCCTTTTCTCAGACCTGCAAGAGGAAAAACCTGGTCTAATTAGGAAAGCGGGATGGGTATGGGAAAGTGGCCCTGATTGGATGAAGCTTTGCGCTGCCCGTGAGCATCTCTACAGTGTTTCCTTTGCCTCGATTCTGCCTCGATTGTGTGTGTGTGTGTGTGTGTGTGTGTGTGTGTGTGTGTGTGTGACAGAGAGACAGAGAAAGAGATAATGTGAACAATAAGACAGGCACCCTGTATGAGTTGAAATTAGGACTCTTGTTCTTAGCTCATGGAGGGCCTTCAGCGGTTCCATGAACCCCCCAGAAATTGTGTGCAAATATTTGGGTGCATGAGCCTTTTTCTCCCAGATTCTCAGAGGAGTTCCTAAGGCCCAAAATATTTTAAAAATAGGTATACCTCATACATGGTGTCCACAGGGACTTTGATCCTCCAAGGCCCAAAGTTGGAAACAAGTGAAAAGACAGGTAGAATGAGGAAAGGGAGGGAGACGTTCAGGGTATCTGAAGCCAAACAAGACATTCCTGCCTGGGGTTAGGAAGGTGGGTGGGGGCTACTGCAGGACCCTGCCTTAGCCAGTGTTCATTCAGGGTCTGTATATCATTAAGCGAAACTGGCCTGGGTGCTGAAAGGGACTCACCACCTAGAAGACCTACCTGGTCCTTGCCTTTTTGGAGTTTATTTGCTTTAATTTTCCTTCTTATCAGTTCCACAGAGGCCCTTCTAATCTGTTTATGTTGCAAATGTCCTCTGATGGAGGCAGAGGGAGGAGAAGAGAAGGCCCATGTGAAGGGACCTTCGTGGACTGGTTAGGCCTCTTAACCCTTTGGGGCTTGGACTGGGCATCTGTGCTACCCTTGGTGCTTTGCAGGGTGGGGGTGGGGGTGCTGAGGCCTGTGGCTACCCTGGGATTTTATCCACTCTTCCCAGTGTCTCTCCTCACACTGTGACACTCATTCCTTCCGGAAGACATCTGCAGCGTGTTGGCTTGGCCAATGACTCGGTGACATCTCAGTCAGCCCTGGCACTCCACCTGTTGGGAGCTGGGAACAGCCGGGGCCCTGTGGACCATGGGTGGGAGCAGCTGGCTGAGGCCTGGAGCTTGGAGGCGTAGCTGCTGCCCACTCCAGTTTGCCTTCCCCACAGAACCGCTGTGATGTTATGTGAGCAGAGATGGAACCCAATCTTTGCATGCTGCCTGGTGCCCAACCACGGGGCTTCACAGCACCTCAAGGTGCCACACTCTTTTGGGAGCTTGCATTGTGGCTGTCACTGTGAGCTCTTGGAGGCCCTGGAAATCTGGTCTTTTTGTCTTTGATGATATAATGGCAGACATTTACTGAGTCCTTACCTTGTGCCTGGTACCATTTTAAAGCAGCTGATATGTTTTAGACCAGTTGATTCTTCCAACAACCCTATGAGGAAAATTCTGCTATTTTCCCCAGGTTCTGTCTAGGGAGACTGAAGCACAGGAATGTTGAGTCACACTTGCGTGGTTTCACAGCTAATAAGGAGAGCCCAGGTTCACAACCAGACGGCCTGACTCCAGACTAGCTGCCAATGCCTGGCCCTGAGACCTTGCACCTGAGAGGGGTCCTGCAGACGGGAAACATGCACTAAGCATTTGCTAATGAACAGGGGGAAGGAGATGCAGAGAAGGAATGAAGAGTGCATTCCGTGCTGGGTTCACTGCCGTTTCCTAAATCCTGAAGGCCAGCACTTGCCACCCAATCCTGGCGTGACCACAGATGTTTTCAACATCGATTGTGTGTCTGTGATGTTGGGATCTTTTACAAGCATGGCATTTCTCTGTAATTAGAAAAAGATAATAGCACATTTGTTTCATGTGAATGAGTTTCATGACAGATAAAATTGGGAAGGGTATTCCAAGAAGTGAGAACAGAGGGTACAACAAGGTTGATAGGGAAAGGTAAAGAGTATGACTTTTCCTAAACTGACTGTGGAAAAAGGACTTCATAGTAAAATACTTTGGAGAAATGCTGAGTTAAACAAAATTAGACAGATCTCTTTGCTACATGAGTTTTAAAGTTTTACTTCTTTATTTGAGAGAGACAGAGAGGAAGAGAGGATCCCAAGCAGGCTCTGTGCTGCCAGCCCAGAGCCTCATGCGGGGCTCGAACTCACGAAACTGTGAGATTGTGACCTGAGCCAAAACCAAGAGTTTGGTGCTTAACGGATTGAACCACCCAGGCACCTCCATGCTAAAGTGTATTTTAAATCTACAAGTAGCAGAGAGAAGATGCTACATTTCCTAAGTTCTCTGGAAAATCTGCAGCAAGGCACTGAGAGTCAGGAGACCTGGGTCACAATCTTGTCTCTACTACTGCAGTCTGCACACCCCACCACACACCTAAACTCTGGGCTCTAGTGTCTGAATGTAAGAGATGATCATCAGGGCTAACAATTGTTGAACACTGACTCCATCCCAGCTTCTGAACTAAGGACTTCTATATTCATTTTCCTCTTTCCAATCCTCTGACATAGGTACTAACTAATACCATCCCCATTCTACAGGTGAAAAACCAGGGGCTCCCACTCATTAAAGGTCAACTGAAGAAATGGAGGAAAGGGACAGTGGTAGACTTTGGGGACCTTGCAAAGCCCAAATCCTGTGACACGTGCCCCCCTTGCTCCCCTTGGGCCCACAAGCCCCGTGGACGCGGCCAGGAACTCACAGCTGCGCCCAGCTGCAGAGCGGAAGGTCAAGCCAGATGGTAGGCCTGCCAGCCACCTCAGGAGAGGCTCAGCATGACAGCTGCTGTGGGAGGGGCGCTGCCCAATTGGACCAGGCACAAGAGCTGGCTCTGGAGGCGCCCTGCTGGATGGCAAGAGGGAGGGGATCTCGTTGGCGGGAGGCAAAAGCGGCCCCCTGAGCAGCAGCTACTTGCCTACTAGTTTGGAAGCATTTCAGCATTTCAGTAGCATTCTGTACACCAAGAGTTTGCTTAAATATTAGCCCTCGTTTTAGGTGCCTTCCCTGCCAGTTCCTTCACCTCTGCCCTTGAATCAGAGGCTGGGATTCCCATTCGAATGTCGAGTCTCCTGACTGCAACAGCTGCTGCTGGTCAGAGTGGTCCGAGTTGGTGCGAATGGGGATATGAGCGTCTGTGTCGCTCCAGAAGATAGAGTCTGAGGAGAGGGAGGCCTTTTGAGCATCCAGTCAATGTGCATTGGGCACCTACCATGTGCCAGGCCCTGTGATGGATGTGGTATACAACAGTGAGTACAGCAGAGTCAGGTAGAGGTCCCATAAACAAAATAAATCCTGGTAGAGCAGAGGTGTCAGAAGCCTGCAGAGGCGGCTTTCCCCTGCTGAGCAGTTTTGCCTCTGCATGTGACCTAGAAGCCACTGGGAAGGCCGGCCTAGCCTCTGACAGGAATCCTCTGTGCTCGGGATGGGTGCCCATCTCGCCAGCCTTCCCAGCAGGTGTTTCTGCTTCTATTCCTGACTCCCAGCCCTGTGGGTGGCTCCTCTGGGTGACCCGCCCAGGGCGGGGGGCTAGGGTTTCCTGGAGCAGGGTGTGGAGTCAGGGATGGAACAGAGGAGCCATTGAGCTGCCTACAGAGCTGCCACCTGGGTGCCCACAGGCACCGTGGGCTGGCGCTGGGGAGGCCCACACTGACTGGGAAGGGTCACAGCTCGAGCACCAGCCTAGGATTCCAGTGGGAAGGGCAGTGGCTTGGGAGGGAAGAGCTAAGGGGCTCTGTAAAGTTTGAGGTGCTCGGCTTGGCCAGGCACTCCTCACTGAGCAGCTTCCTGGGACTCAATGCCCCTTCCCCCAAACTGGACTCATGATTCCTTTCTCTTCCTAATAAACCAGGAAAAGTGGTTCCTTCGTCCATTCTTCCTGTTTTATGTGATTTAATTTAACAAATATCTACTGAATATTTTCAGGAACTGGGAATTTATTAGTAAACATGTTTCCTACCCTCAGGAAGCTTACAGTCTGTAGGAAGAAGATAAAACAAGTGTTTACAACACAGTGTAGTAATAGCCCAGCACAGAGGCACCTCACCATACCTGTGGGGAGCATGGAAAGGCTTTCTGAAGAAAAAAAATAATCTAATCCAAGCAGAGGGAAAATAATAAACAAAGCGTAGAGCTTTCAGGTAACAAAGCGATCCAGGATGGGCAGAGAGAAAGTGGAATCTTTAAATCTCTTTAACTTTGGGCTTTTTTTTTTCTTTTTAATAATTATCTAATTTTGAGAGAGAGAGAGAGAGAGAGAGAGAGTGTGTGTGTGTGTGTGTGTGTGTGTGGAGGGGAGGGGAGGGGAAGAGAGGGGAGGGCCAGAGAAAAAGGGAGACACAGAATCCAAAGCAGGCTCTAGGCTCCCAGCTGCAGCACAGAGCCCAACCGTGAGGCTTGAATCCATGAACCACAAAATCATGACCTGAGCCAAAGTCGGCCGCTCAACTGACTGAACCACCCAGGCACCCCTACTTTGGGCTTTTTCTTGTGGGCATTACACAGTTTAAGGATAACACGTCCACTGAATTCAGTTACTGAGTAGCTGCCACATACAAGCGTGAGGCTGGGTGCCAACTCCAGAGCCTCCTTGGTCAGGTGGGTGGGGCTGTGGGTGCTAGTTGTCCTGAGAGGAAGCAGCTTGGGATGGGAGTGGACTTCTTTTCTCTACTTAATGGATTAAAGAGGACTAGGGGTAGAGGGCTCCATGGAGAGATAGGCAGTGATGTAGTAGAAACATTTTTCTAGTACCTACTGTGTGCCAGATGCTAGAGCTGGAGAGAGAGAAACAGGAAAGAAAGAACTCTAGGCTAGTGGATGGTCTGGTGGTGGGGATTGGATGACCTGAGACGGTGGTTATCCCAGACACAGGTAGAGGTTTGAGGGAGGTGAAGGAGCTGGGGGCTTGGGTAGAACAAGGTGGAACAGGGTGAGAGCTGAAGAACGGAAAGGGGAGATGGTAGGAGTTGTTGGGATGTGCTTCAGAGAGCCCTAGAGGGCTCACGTGGGGCCAAGAAACACGCAAGAGGGGAATCTGTGGTAGGCATCTTCCTTTCTCCATCTGTGCCTTGCTAGGGTTCCAGACCCACTGACCCAGGGCAGGTGGTCACCTCGCAGCCTCCCTGCTCACTGGCTCCCACAGTCCTAGTCTGGCCCAGACCCAAAGCCTACAACCGAGAATGGGGAGAGGCAGGGGTGGCCCCTCCTTGTGCCGCAGGCCCCACAGCCACCGCTTGTCAATGCCTGTCAACTCCGTGTGCAGTGCTTCCCCTGAGGTGCTGGCAGCCCCGGGTAGGCTGGGCTCTGTCTCCACCTCGGCCTCCCCCCTTCCAGGAGCCTGTGCCCAGCTTGGAGAAAGGCTCTATTGTCCTCAGCTGCACCCCGCCCTGAGCACCTTGAGCTCTTCCTCAGGGCGCTTGAATTACAGTTCACTCTGCCTTGACGGGGAACAGGGACAGAGGGGTGGTCATGAGCCACTTGTGGGGTAGACGGGCAGTGTGGGATGTGGCGGGCCAAGGCAATGCCGTTCCTGTTCCTGTCCTCCAGGAGCCAGGCGATTTCAGCAGAGCCCAAATCTTGGCTCTCCTCAGGGCTGTCCTCAAGTGGCCTCTCTCTCAGGATGGCCAACGTGCCCACGGGTGGCAGGTTGGAAGCCTAATTTTGCACAATGCTGGTTCCAATCCTGGTTCCTCTACTTAGGTGGAATGGTCTTGGGCATGTTGTTCCCTACCTGCTCTGAGCCTCCATTTCCTTAAAACGAGGATAATAATACCCACGAGGCATTATGATGGATGTTGTGAGGATAAACCAACAGAATTGTGCCATAAAGTGAGCACTTAGCCTTTCTTTTTTCCATGGTTAGCAAATTTTTCTTTGTTCAGCATCTGGGAATGAACTTGTAGGCATGGACCAAGTTAACCTCTGAGTCAGCTGCTGTTCCCTCTTGTTCTTTGAATTCCCCTACCACCTTTGTAACCCACTCTGTGATTTAATTCCTTCTGTTGAACCACCTGGTGTTGAACACCTCTCTTGCCCTTCCTGGACCCTGACTGAGGCAGGCCTTAAGGCCCAGCGCTTCATCCTGGCAATTTAACCTAAGGAATGGCCCAGAAGCACAAAATTAACAGAAAAGAAACATCTCTCACTCTGTTGGCAGCCTAGTAGGGGAGCCCTGCACAGGAAGGGCTTGTCCCCATCCATCCAAGCTCAGAGCCTGCCTTTGGATGCCTTGGGCTCTGGATCTCATGGACATAGCATCTGGGGAGAAGCAGAGCTGTCTCTCAGATGTCTGAAGCCTGCTCTTCTCACTGTCTTCCCACAGTTGGCAATCCTAGAAGACTATGCGGACCCGTTTGATGTTCAGGAGACTGGTGAAGGCCCAGCAGGAGCTTCAGGAGCTCCAGAGAAGGTCCCTGAAAATGACGGCTACATGGAGCCCTATGAGGCCCAAAAGATGATGGCTGGTGCGTGATGGAGTCAGGAGTGGGGTATTGCTCCCTGAAGCCTGGGTATTTGCACAACAGGCTCTGGGACCCATAAATTTAAGGACTGATTCCATGGTCCCTTTACTGGGTCCTTGGGGACCATGGGACAAACATGGACCCCCTTGGGTCCTTGGTCACTGCCTTCAAGAGAGTCATTTTCGAGAAGGAGCAGTGACTTGTGATGCTTGAGACATGAGGTGATAGAGAAGGCCACACACCAAATGTCAGACAGATAGAATTAGGATAGTCAGGAGGGCAAGATAGTGGTGGGCTGGGGGTCATGGGACCCAAAAGGAAGATCATTAGGTTTAGGGAAGGTGGTGAGTTTGAGATGATATGATGTCAAAGTGGAACGTCTTTATGGCAGTTGAAAACACATGGCTAGAGAAGCAGATGCAATGCACGTGAGACTGGGCAGGCATGTGAAGAAGTGGGCGCAAAGAGCAACGAGTAAGACCTGGCCCTGGGGAACAGAGCGGAAGTCAGGAGAGGATCCAGGGAAAGAAATGAATGGGGTTATCAGAGAAGAGGACAGGGGTAAGTCGGGCCTAGCCAAGACCCCAAGGCAGAACGAAAGGAAGGTTTGTTGAAGAGTAGATAGCTTTAGTGTTGGGCATACCTGGGAGCCAAGATGAGAGTGGCCAAGAGGAGCAGTGAGGGGCTTCAAAGGCTGGAATGAGCCATTTGGACTTGCTCCAGAAGAGAAGGGGAACCATTATGGATTCTTAAGCAAGAAAGAAATAGGACAAATATGGCGTTTAAGGGGATTACTGAGGCTTTGGTGTACAGAACAGACTAGAAAAACTGGGCATCAGAAAGATGAGTTAGTAGTTGTGGAAATTGTTGAGGTTTTAAGGGATCAACAATTAACACCACTTTCTTCCTCTCCTGAGCTTGGAAATAATTGAGAAATAAGATTAAAGAAACAGATGAAGATGAGAATGTCAGCTTTATTACTGATAAAGTAGATTGGAAAACATTACTCAGCTATGTCTCCACGATGAGCTTCTTAATACTTCACAGAATTAAACTTGCCCCCTCAGGCTTGGGCCACGCAGGACAGCTATAGGCCCCTTCATGGGGCAGGAGGAGAAAGGACCAGAAGGTAGAGCTGAGAAAGACAGTGAGCATGCACTGGTGATCAGATAAGCTGCCCCCCTCCTTGGGAGAGGGGGGAGGGGTGGAGCTGTCAGGAGTGTTATTCCATGGAGCTCATGGAAACGTGAGCCTGCAGAGTGGAGGTTGCCCTAGCAGGAATCGAGTTGGGGAGAGTTGGGGGTGAGAGTCATCAGGTACTGGTGGTGACCACATGGGATTTAGAGGGACGAAGGAGGGCCAGGACCATGGTGAGTAGTGTAGTGGAGAAAAATGAAGAAAGTGAGAGGGTGGCTACGCTGTTTAGGTCAGATAGGTGAGTACCCTTAGGAGGCCCACGAATGCCCCGGCATTGGATGCAAACGTGCACATTTTTCTGGGCAGTAGCTCCATAGCTTTTATTCAATTTTCACTGGGGTCAACTGTCCCAAAAAGAGAATCATAGAACAGACTAGAAGAACTTCTGGGGGAAGTGGTGAGTTTGAACCACTAAACTGAAAATCTTGATGGCAATTGGAAGTGTATAGGGTGCCATGAGACAGGGCAAGGAGTGAGGGCAGGAAGAGGTGAATAAGACCTGGTTCTGGGGAACAGAGACCAAGAGAAGGTCCAGGGAAAGAGTGCTAACAGGAGAGATCAGAGAGGAGGACCATGAAAATGACTTGTCAAAGGAGAGTTTCAAGGAGGGAGTGATCAGCAGTGTCTGAGCAACAAAGAAGGATTTTCTGATTTCCAAGTGACAGTACATGGGACACAAGGAAAGAATTGGAGCTGGGTAGCCAAGAGGAGGCGAATTAGGAGAGGACCCTGTCTTAGTTTCCTAAATGTGTAAGTCTCATTTCCCAAGCCCTTGCTGGCCATCAAAGGATCTTTTTTCTCTCTTTCACTCTGGTGCTTCTCTGCCCCTGCCTCCATTGGATCCCATGCTTTTGGAACCCCAGAGGTGTTTTGAGGGCAAGGGACCCCGGATGTGCGGCCACTGGGCTCCGAGAGCAGTGGCATCTCCTGTGCAGGAGGTGTGGTGTGTTGCTGAGGGGTGCTGCCAGAAGAGCTGAGCCAGGCAGTGGGGGCTGCTCTCACACCTCCCCTCCTGCCTTGCCCTGGCAGAGATCCGGAGCTCCAAGGAGACAGCAGCTCAGCCCCTGCCTCTGTATGACACGCCCTATGAGCCAGAGGAGGAGGGGACCACCCCAGAGGGTGAGGGGGCCCCCTGGCCGCGGGAGTCCCGTCTGCCAGAGGATGATGAGAGGCCCCCTGAGGAGTATGACCAGCCCTGGGAATGGAAGAAGGAGAGGATTTCCAAAGCCTTTGCAGGTAAGCCCTGGGTAGAGAGAGTGGGTCTGCTGGGGCCTCTACACAGCTCTCCAGGCTCAGGGGAGTAGGAGGAGTGGATCCCAAGGGCTGGGGGAGGCCCAGGAGCTGGGCTCAGGGGAAGCATAGTTGAGTCTGCACCACAGAGATTGGTGAACTGGGCAGTATGGGTGCAGCACTGCGTGCAGGGTCAGGGAATGGGCATGGGAGAAGGATGAAGGCGTCTCCCTGCATCACCATCTCTCGGAGGCTGAGAGGCTTGGCCACTCCCGTCTTTTGGGAGACTGGGCATATTATATTTATTTTTTTGTTATTTTTCTAAGTTTATTTATTTATTTTGAGAGACAAAACACACGCGAGCAGAGGAGGGCAGAGAGAGAGAGAGAGAGAGAGGGAGAGAGAGAATCCCAAGCAGGCTCCACACTGTCAGCCCAGAGCCCGATGCAGGGCTCCATCTCACAAACTGTGAGATCATGACCTGAGCTGAAATCAAGAGTTAGATGCTCAACCAACAGACCCCCAGGCACCCCATGGATATGTTTTAAAATAAAGAAATTCCAAGCAAAATGATAAAACTTGTGGCATATGTTAAGTACTTACACTTAACAAAAGAAGGCATTTAACACTCTAGACAAGGAGAAGAGCTGTGTGTGACCTTTAGAGATACCAGCCCAGAAGCAGAGAGCTGTGTCTCCCAGTAGCAGGTTGTGCCAGACCAGGGGTGCGTAGGCCCCCGGGGGGATTTCTGAGGAGCAGGAGCCCCTGGGGAGAGGGAGGCTATGAGAAATCCTCTTTGCTGAATGAAAATTAGGTAACAGGCACCCCAGTGTCTGTTCCCAGGCCTGGAGTCCAACACGGGGAGGTGTGTGTCGGTGGTCTGAATGGGTAGCACTACAGCCTGGGGAGCCTGGAGAGAGCTTTACCCTTGTATCCTTGATCCAGTGAGAACGTGAAGGGTTTAAATGCCATTAGACTTCATTCCCACTCTCATGTCCCCCTCACCCCTCCTTGGGCAAGGGGCTCATCCTGGAGCTGGACTCAGCTCTCTGCTCTGTCCTCCCTGCCCCGGCAGCCAGACTGGGAAACCACAGGTTTCTACTTTGTTTCCTGTAAAGCGTGCACCATTGAGGATGGCCCGTTTATCTCCAGAAGTCTCCTTGGAGAATCAATACTGTTTGGATTGCTTAATGGGAAAATCTATGCTCGTCATTAGGAAACCTCGTTAGCAGTCCTGCAGCCACCAGGGGCATCACCCTTCTGATTGTCAAGGCTCAGGATTGAGGGTGTGGGGGTAACTTTCAGTAAATATCTGCCCC
Organism: Hyaena hyaena; assembly: GCF_003009895.1. NCBI lineage: Eukaryota > Metazoa > Chordata > Mammalia > Carnivora > Hyaenidae > Hyaena > Hyaena hyaena. The sequence goes on along the minus strand of NW_024080991.1, from coordinate 832,586 downwards.
CACATCTGAGTATTCCTGACAGCCTGAAGCTGGGCTGTCTTGGTCTTGCTGCCCATGAGTTCCCAGGCTGTGGGGAAAAGGAGGAAGAGAGACAGGTCTGAGGGTGCCAGGAGGCTGTGGGAAGCTGGGTGTGGTGCTAGGAGGTGTGGGCAGCTCCTTGTCCCTCTTTTCCTCCTTTCCTGGTCCCTTTGGGGCCCGGAGGCCTATGAGAGATCAAATGAAGGGGACCCACATGGCTGGCAGGTCTAGGCTCTGCTTCCTGCTGCTTGCTACCTGTGCCTCCCACCCTTTGACTAAGCCAGCCTGGTGTGGGCGCTGTGGCTCCACCCAACCCTCCGAGTGTCCTGTTCCCACCTCAGAAGCACCTCTGCCTCTGCTCTGACCCTCCTCCTTTCCAGGCTATCCTGTGTCCTGGCTCTGGGTTTTGGTGTCTCAACCTCTGCCTCTTTCTGTCTCTCTCTGTCCCTGTCTGTGTCTCTTCTCCCTGCTGCTACTGGCTCCAGTTGACATTAAGGTCATCAAAGACCTACCTTGGCCTCCGCCGGTGGGACAGCTGGACAGCAGCCCCTCCCTGCCTGACGGGGACAGGGACATCTCCGGTCCAGCCTCACCCCTCCCTGAGCCCAGCCTGGAAGACGGCAGCGGTGGGTTCTATGGGGGCTTCTGGCCAGGGTGACATGTCCTCTCACCCTTCAGGCCCCTGTGGCTTGGGTTGGAGGAGCTGGAGTGGGGCAGGGTCTGGAGGACCGAGGAAGATTCCCCCTTGTCCTGGAGGAAGAAAGAAAGGACAAAGTACACATTCCTCATCCCTCCCAAAGGTGTGGGGAAGATGTCTCCTTTTCCAAATATCTTCCTCACCGTACCACAAAAATCCACTATCTTAAATTCACTTCTGTATAGGATTTTGCCTAACCCAATCCCTGATCCATCAGCAATGCAAGTAACTCTTGAGGTGGGGATGATGCTAGCACAGGAAGTGTCTGCCTCCTTATTGTAAGGGAAGGGTCTGATCCTTGCATCTGCTGACAGACTGCAAGGGCTTAAAAGTGTTACAAGGAGAGAAACAGTCCAAATGGGTAGAAAGGAAGCACTGAACACTTCATCTATGTTCAGTTTTGTACAGAATGGGCAGCCAAGGGTGTGCATGAGCACCCGTTTGTATTTGTGCTGAGTGTGAGGAGTATTTTGTCAACACAGGATGAAGGAGGGTCTCTGTCACCTGTGCTTATGTGCCTGTGCCCATGTGGCCCACTGGCTTCCGCCCTCCCTTGTGCTGGCTCAGTGGTCAGGCCTGCCCTGGTCTGGGAGGGCAGAGCCGCCTCAGCTGGGTTTCTCTGGGTGGGGGCAGGGAGCCTGTGGGCAGCAGCCTTCAGGGCGGGGGAGGGGCTGGCTGGCTGGCGGCTTTGGGCAGGATTAGCCTGTCAGGATGGCACCAAGGGGAATCGGATAATTGTTCTCAAATCGATAAGTCATTTCTACAGAATGGCTTGGCAGGGTGATTTGGAGAACGGTAATGAACTCTGAGGAGGAGAAAGAAACAATATTATCAGCGCTGAAGCCACCCGGAGGGGGAATAGAATAAGGGAAGGCAGGCAGCTGCTCCAAAGGGAGAAGTTTAAGTGGTTTCTCATGTTGCTCCTCTCCCCTCTCCTGCCACAGCATGGGGACTGTGAGGCATAGGAGGGCTGAGCCCCATTCCAACCGGGGAGTGGACCCAGGATTCTGTCCCTAGACCAGGTCAGGCCCAGGAGGATGTCTTGCCCTTCCAGAACATTCCTTTGACCCCTTGTGGCAGAAAATGGGGGTGGATCACTGGTTATTCTATAGGGCTCTATGTCTAGGGTCCTCAGAGACTATGACTGGTATATTCCCCACAGCCCAGTTTGAAGGACCTGAGAAGAGCTGCCTGTCACCTGGCCGGGAGGAGAAGGGGCGGCTACCTCCCCGACTCTCTGCAGGGAACCCCAAGTCAGCCAAGCCCCTAAACGTGGAGCCCAGCAGCCCCTTGGGGGAGTGGACAGACCCAGCACTGCCTCTGGAAAACCAGGTGTGAGTGTCTGTGTCCAGCTGGGACTCTCTCCCCTCCCTTCCCCTCCTGCCACCGGCTTGCCTGCAGGGGACACCCAGAATGGGTGGGCCTGGACGGCGAGGGACCCAGCAGAGATGCCCCCCTTCCTCTCTCTCATCCTCAGCTGGTACCACGGGGCCATCAGTCGAACAGATGCCGAGAACCTGCTCCGCCTGTGCAAAGAGGCCAGCTACCTGGTGCGCAACAGTGAGACCAGCAAGAATGATTTCTCCCTGTCCCTCAAGTGAGTAGGGCCGGGCCAACTAGCAGCTTTAGGCAGGATTAGCTTGCCAGGATGACACCAGGGGGACTCCACGGGAGGACAGCCAAAAGGACAGGAGGAGACTCTTAACATTGCCCCATGCCCAGCTAAGCTGGGGAGAACTCCATCTCCATGAACATTTGCTGACTCTGGCCAGGCTCTGGGGACCTGGCAGTCTGAGGCTCAGCCCCGAATCTCAAGTAGCTCAGAGTCCATTAGAGTAAACTGTCAAGCCAGTGTCCAGCTCACAAAGGTTCTGCCACTTACTTACTAGCTGTGTGGCCTGGACCCCTCTTAACCTCTCTGGGCCTCAGTTTCCTTACTTATAAAATGGGGGAATAATAACATCCACTGTATGGAGAAGGCTCAAATGAACCATACATGGGAGGCACTTAACATGATGCCAAGTGCTAAATAAATTATCACTATCATCTTTTCAAGAACCCAAGATGTTCTTGAAGCACAGGCAAGGAGAGAAGTGTGCGTGAGGGAGTCTATAGGGTGAGGAGGGGGCTGGGTCCTGGGAGGAGGGTGGAGCAGTGGACACAAAACTGTTGTTCACTCTGAAGAAGTGGGGAGGAGGTCTGGGTGCTGATAACTGAGTTTTAAAGGATCCTGGCAGAGGAGGAGGAGGCAGGGCCCTCCCCTCCCATCAGCCTTTCTCCCAGAGAGCAGATATAAATAGACCAGCATTGGCCTTCTAGGCCTTCTTGGCAGAGTGGCCCATCCTCCCCTTGGCACCCAGGAGTCCTGCCTGGTAGAGCCTGCACTCCACATGGCAGCCTGTCAGAATGCTGTGTCCATTCACATCCCGCCGTCACTACTGGGACATCTGTAGTACATCCTACCACATATCCTGGGGGCACCAGGGTACAGGTATATCCCCTCTTCAAACGAATGCAATATACAGAGGTTTGAGACCACTAAACAGTTACACTTGAAGATAATTATTCAACTTCAACTGAAAGATGATGGGGAAAATGCCAGACTATAGTCAAATAACCTGAATTTTATTCTTTGGCTTAATAAAACTAGATATGTGACCCTAGGCAAATCATGGAACCTCTCTGGGCCTTGGTTTCTCCCTTTGCAAAATGCATTGATGGATTTAGGTTTCTTGACGCTCTCAATCTCTGGGAGTCTGCAAATTCTCGTAAGGTCAAAGGAGCATTTATGTAGAGTTCATCTGTCAGAAATTTGATTTACGTTACAAAGAGGTATGTGACTTGCTCAAGGCTGCTAGGTAATCAGGTGGCAAAAGCAGAATTTGAACCCAGATCAGTCTGACTACAAGAACCACACTATTCCATTGCATAGCTCCGCCCCCTCATCCAGTCTAGTATAGTCCAAGGCTGGGCGAGAGACCTCAAAAGGTCTGGCTCCTAGAGTGGAGCAGGGCTCTGCCTTAGCCTGGGAAGCCAAAGGGGGAGGCAGTCCTGGAAGCCGCCGCAGCCCAAGCTGATCTGGCCCCACTGACAGCCGGCTGCCAGAGCCTCGTTTGCATATAAATGGCTTCTCTGAAATACAATTATGGTTTCTCTGCTCTCTGTAATGGAAGGGCTTTCACTGGTAATTAAACAGCTTCCTCCAAAAGCCAAGTCAGCCATGGCCCTGCGGCCCAGCAAGTCCCACCCAGGCTCCTGAGGGTTGGGCAAGGGCTCTGCTTTGTCCTAACAGGCCCTTGGGACTTTGCCCCAGGAGGTTATCCAGATGGAAGCTTGTTGCCACTTTGTTGCCCTTTTTGGCCAGATCTGTCCCTCAAGGAGAAGATATAATGCAGTTTTGGGGAGAGGTGATTATCCCAGGTGGACTGTGGATAGGGAGCTGGCCCCAAACTGTGAGAGGGTGAGGGAAGGCAAGGCCCAAGCTGCTACCCACAGCCTTGGGCCTGGGCCCTGCATATGGCAGGCAGGCAGGCAGGCAGGCAGGCAGGGGACGACTCACTGCCTCCCTTCTCTCTCACCCTCAGGGGCTATACGTTTTCCTCAGGCCCTTGGCGCCTTTACCCAGGGTCCATGTGGTCACTGTCAGCCTCAATCACTATCTCAGGCCTACAGAAGAAGGATGCCCCTGCCCCCATACACACCCAGCCTGGGGCCCCCAGCAGGCTTTAGAACACTGTATCCTGGGGTATGGCAGGGGAGGGGGTGTATTGCGGAGAATGGGCACTAAAGGCCTGTTTTAACCCCCCATCCCTTCCTTCCTTCTGTCACCCACTTTCCATTCACTTGTGGGCCCAGTGAAATGGGTCCAGTCAGAGCCCTCTTTGTACCCAGGCAGGGAAAGGAAAGGTTTGCCAGCCTTACCTCAATATAAGGGTCCTCCCTCACCAGCCCCACCAACCCTACCTCCCATACTAGCTTCTGAGCCTTGTACTTGTCCCCAAGTAGGCTCTGGCCAGGAGAGACAAGTATTCAGGCTTCAGGGCTCCCTAAGCATTGCTTCCCCCTTGCCTGTGGACGAGGCCTGTGGCAGCTTAGGCAAATGTTGTTCTTGCTGGGGCCCCACCCCCATGCTCTCTCTCTAAGGCTGAGGGTGTCCGGACTGCGGGGAGCTGGTCAGAGCTCTGAGCAGCAGGGTCCTTGTCTTGTGGGCAGGGCCAGGCACTAATGTTGATTTCCTGGATTGTGTCAAGGAGATGAGAGAGGCAGTGGAGCATTTCCTCTTGGAGGGAGGGAATGGAGCTGCAGCCTTATTGATGATGTCATCCCAGGCTGAAGGGATAGAGGAGCTGGGGCTTGGCTCAAGGCCAGTTATCAGGAAGGTAAAGGGATATCCCCAGAACAAGGCAGTTGAGCATTCCCGGATTTAGGAGGGACTTACAGAGCAGCTCACGCCCTCCCCAGGTTTCTGCAAGACAGAGCCTCAACCAAGATCCATTTGGTTGTCACATCTGTCCACACACTGACCTGCCAACAATGTTTGTGTCTCCATGTGAGTCACTAGGAACCCCCCCCCCAAAAGTATTCTACCCCACAGCTCAAGGATAGGGAAGGTAAACCAGTCCTGGCCAAACAGGCTGGAGGCCACTGGTGCCAGGATCCCAGGGTTTGGGGTGGGGAGAATGGTCGCTCCAGTTTCCTCGTGCACATGCCCTGCACACTCACACATTCTTGGCACACCCAGTGCCCACAACACAAAGCCATTGCCTCATGTTACCTACTCACAAAATTCCCTCTGCCTCCTCCCTGTTTTTCTAGACATCATGACCTTCACCTTCTCTAGTCACTTCGCACAAAGCTGGTTTGGAACAACCACATTTGCTGCAGGGGGAGGGGAGGGGAACAGATGGGGACTGGAAAGAGCCCCTACTCACCAGGGTCTCCTCTCCTCTCCTCTTCACAGGAGCAGTCAGGGCTTCATGCACATGAAGCTGTCCAGGACCAAGGAACACAAGTACGTGCTGGGCCAGAACAGCCCGCCCTTCAGCAGCGTCCCTGAAATCGTGCACCACTATGCCAGCCGCAAGCTGCCCATTAAGGGGGCCGAGCACATGTCCCTGCTCTACCCTGTGGCCATTCGGACTCTATAGATGTGAGGGCCGGGCACTGTGACAAATCTGGACCCATCCCCTTCCCTCTCCCTGAGATCGAGTGAACTGGAGATTCCTTAATTTATTCTAAAGGGGAAGGCCTACTGGGGCCTTGGGAGTAAAATGGTTGTCTGGAGCCGAGGACAGAGGAATCCCTGGGGAGAAAGGATAGCCCCTGGAGGAAGGGGGCTTCAGAGCCGCTGGTTTCCTGAGGAGTTTAATATCAGCAGCTCCCCACCATTTGCGCCCCTAGGCAGATGTGGCGACCCCCCCTTACCCACCGCCTCCTTCCCCCTGGGTCAATGCGGGGTGGGGCAGGACGCGGTCCTGCGGGGCTCCCTGGCCATGTCTCTGCCTCCGCCCCTAAACCACCGGCTGGCTCCGTCAGAGTCTGGGGCTTGGGGCTTGGGGAAGGCAGACCCCTTGGGTGGCGATGGCCTTGAAGATAGGGAAACGAGGGGAAGGGCTCGGGTCGTAGGGAACTTGCGCAGTCCCCGAGCCGCCCCGGCTCCCGGCCAGATGCAATAAATAAACCCAGTCCTGCCAGGCACAGCCGCGTCCGCGCCTCCAGCGCCGCCCCCCGGACTGCCGGGGGAGGGAAGCGGCGAAGCGAGCGCAGATTCTGTTTATAAATCAGCTCCGGAGCAGACACAGGCCGGCTGTGAAAAGCACTTTAGAAGCATCAAGTTTCTTCCTTTGACTAGATGTCAAAACATCCCCAGCCGCCCCCGCCGCGGCTGGGGGCACCCGGAGCCGGCAGGCCGCGCCGAGGAGCGCGGCTCCCCAAGATCGCATCCAATTTCCTGCCAACAGCCATTCGTCTGGGAGGAGGGGAGCCGCGGAGAGACAAAGAGGCAGCGCGCCAGGCGGGGGGTAGCAGGCGGCTCTGCCACGCGGAAGCCGCGCACCCGCGGAGGCGGGAAAGCTGGCGCGGCCGACCGTGTTTCTTTCCAGAGGAAGCGGGGCCTGCCGCGTCTCCCCCATTCCCGGACTGTGAGTCCGGCCCCTGGAGGCTTGCAGCCAGCAGGCCTGGGCCCGGATCTCTCTTCTGGCCGGGGCTTCGCACTCGCGGCCGAACCCCGCGGGGCCGTCCGTGCGCGCCCCCTGCTGGCCGTGCGGCGTGCCGTTGGCGCCAGGCCACACCCGCCCACGGCCCTGGCGACGCCCCAGCCCCTGCCCACAGCTAGAATGGCCGAGGCCTGTGGGCCCAGTCCCCCGGGAATACCCACTGGGCCGCGGGTGGAAACTGAGGTCAACCCACTCCAGGCCCGCCTTACTGCTTCCAAGGTCGCAATGAACAGAAGCTCCCCTGTGAGGCTGAACAAACATCTGCTGCTGTGGGAGCATGCTCCTTTCAGAACCTAAACCTTCCAAATGAATGATGGGATTTTGGATTTCCTAATCCCATGCCTATTTTATCGAAATCGAGGATATGTTACCTGACAAATGTAAGAATCCTGGGGAGACAATCGAAAGGCTCACTTTAAGTTGGGCACAAATTCCCTTATAGGCACCGGTGCTCAACTCCTGTTGTTCAGAGAAGGGCTGGGAGTAACAGAGGTCCTGGAGCATGCCAGGCAAACTCGGGCTTCCAGCAGGCTCCTGCTGTGTCCTGCCACACATACCCCTACTCCGTGCCCTACACACCTTCTCCGGAACTCCAACCCCTCCTCTCGGTGTCCTTCCTGATCAGGCTTCAGAAGCCCCACACCAGCCACCCTGAGAGGCCCTCCATCAGGAAGGGTGCCCCTGAGCTGGGAAACGCATCTCCAGCTAGAGCACTTGGTCTTGGGCCCGTTCCTTTATTCAGCAGATACTGGCAAGTTCAGAGGACTGTCTGCACCAGCCTAGGTTAGCTGCCTGGCTGAGTAGCTGCTTCTGTCAATGGGTATCCCAGCCTGGGGCAGAATACAGAAACCCAGAGGGCAGAAATGTGGTTTATTCGTAAGGAGACTACTTCAGTAGGAAGAAGAGAGAAGGGCTGAGGAGCACTACATAGATACTGGACTGGGTTCTGACTATAGTGCATGTTTAAAAACTGGGGAGAGAAGCTCAGGGGTTCCTGTAAATTTCTCTTTGCAGCTCCAGTCTCTATGCCCTCCAAGGCATTTGCCAGCCCTTTTGACAGTGGGGAGCCCCAGAGGAAGGGGGGCTTGGGGGGAAGAGTCACAAAGTACCAGCATCTGTGCTCTTACTTCATCCTTAGGCTCACAGCCCCCTTATACATATAAACACTGCTTATCAGCTCCAGTCTTTTGAAGCTTTTTCTTAGTTTGGAAGAAGAGGTGTCAATTTGCCTCAAAGCAGTAATAGCTCTCCTACCTCCCAACCTCTGTTTCCCAGACAATGCCTCCCACTTCTCCAGGCTGAGACATTCTAGACTCATATGGTCTGAACCCATGTGGTGTGACTGACCATGGCCACTTGGACTAAGGATGGGAGGCAGGAATGGGGGGAGAAGGCTGGGGGAGCCAGAAACAGGAAGTACAGAGTGAGGTGTGGGCCAAAATCTCTGCTCAGCTGGGCAGTGGGCAGAGCCCCTGGGCAGGGGCCTAAAAGTTCTCATAATGGTGAGAGAAATGAGTCCGGTCCTGCTTGTTGATGAGCTGACAGGCCTTTTCCACATTCTTGGTCATGCCAGGGGGGCCACAGCTAAACACCCCAATCTTCCGGACCTGTTGGGGGGGGAAACGTGAAGGCTAGCTCAGTATCCAGATGGAGGGCTAGCTCAGTTTTCATGCTGAAGACCAGCAAGAGTCCATGGTGAGGGCTCCTTCCGTGTTTCTTATAAAGGTTCACTTTGTACGATTCGTGGTGAGGGCTGGCTCAGTGTTTTTAAGTCTAGCTCAGTTTTGACAGACTTGTTTTCTGTGGGTCCAACCTCCACCCCCTCCAAGGCATTTGTCAGCTTCAGGTGCAAGATCAGGGGCTAGGTTAATCAATGTTCAAATTAAAGGATAGCTCAGTGTTTCACTGAGGGCTAACCCAATGTTCATGGTAAAGGTTAACTCAGTGTCCAGGTGAGGGCTGGCTCAGTATTAGTGGTAAGGGTAAGTAGCTCTGAGTTTATGGTAAGGACTAGCTCAGTCATTGAGGTGTTCCTTGTGGATAGGCATCATGGCCTCAGAAGTGGTAAGTCCCTGTCACCTGCCTCTTCCCTTAGCCCCTCAGAGTAACCCCTACTTTTTTTCCATTTCATTAACCCCACTTATCTCCCAGGTGATGAGTTCTCTCCAGAAGTCAATTCCTTCCCTCATGGAGCTGGTACGAGAGGTTTGCTCAGACCTCAGATGATAAAGGCCAGGAGAACCTTGATATGGGGTGGTACTGACCTGCGGGTGGACCTCCTGCAGGGACTTGAAAAAGGCCTCGAAGGGGGGGCGGCCAAAGTGGGTGATGGAGCGCAGGCCCGTGAACAGACTCCGGTTCAGCACCTTCTGGAAGTGCCGCTCACAGATGTACTGGGAGAGGGAGGAGAGGAGGAATGTCACAGCCACACACAGCCAGGGGCGGCTCTTAGTCTAGATGGTGGCCCACATACCCACCCTGCCTGGCCGGCCCTGGCCTACCAGCATGGTGGTCCTGAGGTCAAACTTCTCAGCCAGCTGGGTGATGTAGATGTGCACGGACACCAGGTCCTGGCAGTCATTCTCCTCCACCTCCCGGATGATGTCAGCCAGCCACTCAAACTGCCGCTGGGTCCGTGTCACCCAGATGAAGTAGATCTGGGGATGCATTGCTGGAGCTCAGGACTTGGCTCATCTCAGGCTCCCTATTTCTCAGGGAGCCTCAGAGCAACAGAACTCTTCTGGTCTCAGTCAGCTTGTGCCTCTCCCCAGACAGCCTGGGGAGATGGAGTGTTGTGGGGCCATAGGGTCAGGTTCTGGGGTGAGAGACGGAGTTACCCCAGGGTATAGAGAGGCTGAAGAGAATGGTAATCTGGGGTGATGGAAAAGGACACTTGCCAAGTGAGCTAAAGTTCTGATGGGGTAGGAAGCAGCTTCTTCACACTGAGCTGGACTTGCCACTCCCTCCAATGGGCCCTCTTCCGGCTGCTAGGCTCCCAGTCAAACCTAGCCCAGAGGGATATGGTCCCACTGAGGAGCATGTCACAGAACAGCCTTAGGAAAGACCCAGCTGGCTGCCTGGAGTAGATGGGAGTGGGCTCAAAGAGACACCGGGGGGATGGAAGCTGCCATGGAGGGACCCATCTCCAATTTCTGAAGAGGATGAAGACAGGCTGTGTTGGGTTAAGAAGCAGAGGCAGAGACAGAGGGGCGCCTAGGTGGCTCAGTCAGTTAAGCATCTGACTTTGGCTCAGATCATGATCTCACAGTTTGTGGGTTCAAGCCCCACATCAGGCTCTGTGCTGTCTGGGTCCCTCTCTCTCTCCGCCTCCCCCCACCCCTCTCTCAGAAATGAATAAACATTAAACAACAACAAAAAAAGAAACTGAGCCAGAGCTGGCACAACAGAGGAGAAGGGGAACTGCCTATCACCCTCTAAATGCTGACAGCATATGGGCTGGGCCTCTGCCCGCTGCATTCCTGCGCCCCTGACTCACCCGCCAGGCCCAGAGAGACAAGAAGGGGCCTGCTACCAGGTCCAGGCTGGGGTGAAGGGACCCGGTATGGAGGGGGCCTAAGGGCCTGGGCTGTGTTCCTGGAGCCAACCCAGCCCACCAGCCCTGCCTTGCCACCTCCCCTCCTTTTCCTCTTGAAAGCAGAGCCAGTTTCACTTTTGCCTCACCCTAAGTGTGCCCTTCATTCTCCCCACTTGCAATGCTTCCTTCAAGTGCTGGCCTCTTCTATAAGAGGGAATGGGTTTTTTTTATCCCTCTCCAACTCTGTTCTTTAGGGTTTGGGAATATCCTGATCCCTCTGGGGCAGGCCAACTTGGCCTTGTCCAGATCAGGCCAAAAACAGAGGCAGGAGAGAGAGACAGAGATGGATCCAGTGATCGGGAGCAGAGGACAAGGGTTGGCAGGAGGAGGGGCACTCACCTTCTTACAGAACACTTGGCAGCTGACTGATGACTTGAACACCAGGTCTTTGAGGATGGAGGCAAAGGGGGTGACCCCAATGCCCCCTCCCACCAGCACTGACACCTCAAACTTATGCCACTCCTGGTGGCCCTCTCCAAATGGTCCATCGAGGTACAGCTGCAAGAGGAGTGGGTTTGAGTTAGACTCCACCATCACCATAGTTCTGAAGCTGGAAATGGGAGGCAGTAGAGACAGAAGTGAAGGGAAAGCCAGTACTGTGGCATTACTGGGAACAACCAGTCTCTGGATTGGGGGAAGGGAGGGACACAGTGGGGAGTCTGGGGCTGCAGGGCCAAGGCCTGCTGAAGGGATGTGGGGGCATGTAGCACATATGGCCCAGGTCTGGTCACCTTTGGGTATCTGGCACAGCCATCTCCCCTTGGAGGTGAGTAGATCTCCCTGAGGCGAGTGGTCCAGGGCCCCACTGCCCGGATGTGCAGGCTGAGTGTGTCCTCATGGGGCGCAGAAGTCAGTGTGAAGGGGTGGTATTCTGTGGTCCCCAGAGCCAAGCAGGCGATCTGCACCCACTGTCCTGACTTGTATTCAAAGCCTTGAGGCCGCTGGAACTGCAGGTGGGTCACTCCTGAAGGAAAGAAGTGGGCAGGAGGCTGCTGTCCAGGGCCTAGCAACACTGTGGCCTCCAGAGAGTTCCCCCACCTGAAGCCTCAGCTCTGCCTAGGGAATATGACAAGGAAGGCCACCCCCTCAGAAGGCTTTACTCCCCTTGAGCCACGTCCACCCTGAGGAGGGGCTATGCAGCACTGGTGCTGGTGGTCAGCAGGGAAAGGAGCCACCTGGCCTGGGTCCTCTTCTCTCTGCTGTGAGAGAGGCTCAGGTCCCCTGGCAACGAGCTGCTCCTGCCAGTTCCCTCGTCACTGCTGTCTCAAGGCCCTTGCCAATTCCACTGGCCAGGCCAGGAGATTGCAAGGTCCAGGCTCTGCCTCCCATCCCCAACTCCCCATCTGCTTCCTCAGTACCACCCAGCTGGCCCCTGGACAGCCTAAAGGCTGGTACCTGAAGGCAGCAGCTCCGCCTTCACCACGCTGATCTCCACCTTCTTCCGGCTCAGGCTTACCAGCTTGTCCCCCACATAGATTAGTGCCGGGACCAGGAAGAAGATGTGGAAACGAGGCAGCTGGATCAGGCCAAAGCTGCCATGGATGATGAGCTGGAAAGAATGAAGAATATAGCTCAGACCAAGCCATACCCACAAGGGTGTCTCTGGCTAACTTGGCCCTTAGCCCCTTGCATCCTCCACTCCCCCTACCTCCCCCTACCCTCCCCTCCCCAGGGCTCATTCCATCCCCACCTCTCCAGGTACTAGGCTCCCTTCAGCTTCCCAAATCTAACCACTCCCAACCCCAGCCCCATCCTGCAGAGCATCCATGATGAAAGAGACTACTTGCCCCTTCCTGGCACCATCCTAAACCACCAACTTTGACTGTCACCCACTCTTCCTGCAGTAGCCTCCTAACTGGTCTTCTACTAGGGTTCCCCACTGTGACCCAGTCTCTTCAAATCAGCCAGTGTGACATTTCAAAGTTCATTCTATCCTGCCATTCCAGCTTTAAAAGCCTTAGTGGACTTTCCTTTACACCACAAAACCTTGAGATGCTCTGGCCTCTGCCTGCCAGTACTTCCTCCTCCCTGTTCTTCAAACACAGCAAATCCTTTCTGCTTCAGGACTGTTGCACCCACTGTTCCCTCTCCCATGGCTCCTATGATTCTTCCCATGGCTGCCTCCATCTCATTTTTCAGGTCTCAGCAGAAACGCTACCTCTTTGGACCTTCCCTCAGTCTTCCCTATCTTATCTCCCAGTCAGCTCTTTTCAGGGCACTCATCATCATCCACACTAATTTTCTCCCCCCACCAACTCCCCCACCTGCTCCCCAGACTGTGGGGAAGGTAGTGTCTGGTTTTTTTTTTGTTTTTTTGTTTTTGTTTTTTTTTTTGCCATTACACTCTGAGATTTTGGCAGCTTCTGCTTGGCACACAGTAGACGCTTAATAACTGCTGATTCAGTGAAAGGAGTTCCCCTAATTTATCTTCTCCCTTTAGAGACTCCCTAACCAGTCCTCCCTTTCCATGAAGTAACTGACAGGTATTGTCTACCTCTGCTCCTTTCCCCAACAAGCTAGTCTGACAAGGTCGGACACTACTTGCCCCCATTCTTCCCATCTGCTTGCTCCTAAGTCTGGTCCGTTTGGCTCCTGCTTCCTCCTCTTCTCAGGACCTGCTCACTGAGGGCTCACTGGCCCCATGAATGGTCAGACCCCAAGGTCTCCTTTCAGCTGCTCCCACCACTGGCAGTCTGTGGCACTAGCAACCACCTCCCCCCACCCCCAATTCTGCAACAACGCTGTCCTGGGGTTCTCAGGCCACTCACTTTCCATCTCCTCCACTGGCCCTCTGTTCCTTCTCCCACCCCCGATCCTGCATGCTGCCCAAACCTGACTTTCTCACTCTCTGCCCTCTTCTGTGCTCTCCCCTGTGGCATGGCCAGTCAGCTGAGCCCCAGCCCCCAGCGGCAACTGCAGTCCGCACAGGTCTACCATGTCCTGCTACCGCCTAATTCCCTAGGGCCATCCACAGCAAGGCCTGTCCCCTCTGTGCCCTGAATATTCTATCATCATTTCCACCTCTGCACCAGCGCTTGTGCCCTTTCCTCTACCTGGAATGCTCTTTGGATTCCACTCTGCCCTGTCAAATCTTAGCTTACCTCTCCCTAAGGCTTGACTCAAGTCCCATGTTCTCCCCAAAGTCTTCCCTAACCAGTTTGGTCCAAATGAAACTCCCTTCAGTGAGCTACTGTATGTAACTCACTGGAACACTCAGCTCAGCAATTAGTCCTATATTGTCTGCTTATGTTAATCATTTCAAGTGCATGGCACTTATCTCTGCAGCAAATCCCAAGTTCCTGAGGGCACTAGGCTACACTGGACTTACACCAAACTAGCACATACTAGACCTTCGAGAAGGTCTAGTTAAACTGTTAAACTGAACTCTGGTTCCTCATTCAGCTCTCCCTTTCCCCAGCTCAGTGTTCCTGAATTCCTGGGCATTCGCCCACAGGACTAACTTAAACCTCTGTGGGCTCTCCTATGAACTGGCTCTGGTTTCCTTAAGTTCTTCTCTCATTACAGAGCCCACGCCCACCCCCAAGGCTTTCTAAGCATCATCCAACCAGGCTGAGAACAATGTGAGGGTGACCTCATATTCCTCTGTTTATACATCCCATTTTGTGTTGGCTCTACTTTTAAACCACAAAGCTGTTGCAGACCATGGTTGGCTGATGAACCAGGAGAGCTGCCGCCAGCTCAGCTTCTGCTGTGCTAGCCCTGCCCTCTTTAGCCTGGAGCAGGAGCCTGGACATCCTTCTGCAGGGTCTGCTCCACACTGGGTCCCTTTACTTATGACTTCTCTTTCTGCCTGTAGTCAAATGGTCGCACAAGGGATAAATGGGAAGGAAGCAGGAATTTTGGCCCAGATATCCCTCCAGGTGAGACTCTCCCTAGTGGCCAGCACTAGGATTGCCCAGCAGAGGGACCTGAACCTTTCTGAGCTGCTGACTTCCCTGCTGGCAGGAACCCCAGTGATCCCCAAAACCCAGGGATAAGTCAGAAAGGGGTCTTGGTGTCAGGGAGCCAGTGTGACCTGGCCACTCCTCTTGGTCTCCCGTCTAGTTCAAAGATGGTGCTGCTTCACCAGAAACAAGAATTTCATCTCCACCCCCAACAGATACAGTAACTCTGGATGCTCGGGATCCACCCTAGCAGGGGTGGGGAGGAAGGAATAAATTAGCCTCAGCTTTCAAAGAAGGCAGAGATTTCTCTGGAAATAAACATCATCAGTTCTAGGAAACAACCTAAGCCAAGGCTGGGTAGTCATCTTCACAACCATGAAGTGCTGAGCCTCAGGCAACATGGAAACAGACCTTTCCAATCAGTGAGGACAGAACTGCGCCTTGGAGGAGGGAGGGCAGCCCACAGGTGCCCGCCTGACCCAGGCAGTAATGAACTCTCCCTCTGTCTCAGGACAAGGGAGACTCCTGTGTGCACTTCTGCCTCGAGCCAGATGACAGATGGTGGCCATGTGGGCTCTGTACTTCTTGAATGCTGGCAGCCAAGCTATCATTAGTGGGGACACTGGGGCCTTGGAACTTAGCTTAGCTTCTCAGCGAGACCCTCAGGGTGCGCTTTAGGGAACTGCCTGTGTCCACGAGAAAGGCAGGCCAACCAGAGCCACGACGCAGTCATAGATCAGAATCCACTATGGAACTAACTAGCTGATGCAAGTGACGGCAAACCCAGGGAAGGTAAAGAGAACGGGACAAGAGAAGAGAGGGAATGTGAAGGAAGGGGGGCAGGGGCCTAGGTTAAGGAGAAGGAAAGAGAACAGGCAGTCTTAAAAATCCATTCTATCAACAGTCCAAGTGAAGACATTCTGAGCAAGTTCCTTAACTGTACAGGTGGCACTTAGCTGGGTGGGGTGCTATACCCCAGAAAACAGGATCAGAACAAAAGTGGCAAATCCAAATTCAGAAAAGCTTCTCTCTCCAGTGTAGGAAGTCCACCCAGGAGCCCAAACCAGGCACCAGAAGTGGTGGCTGGGCAGAAACGATGTGGGGGTGTCTGCAAGAAATGTAGACCAGCCTGGTAGGACTAATACTGTAAAACCCATGTTGGGTACCCATCTTCCAAGTGCTGATAGGGGTCAGTCTGCTGGAGAGCCCCACACTATAATCTCCAGCCTTGAAGTGAGAAGCCAAGAGGAGTCTTCAAATAACTAAGGGGGTGGAAAACTGATGTCTCAGTCCTGACTGCCTCCCTGGGATCACCCTGCCAAGACCATGATAGCCCTCACCAGCACATAAAGGAGGATGTAGAGGTGGTGGGTCAGCCAGAAGCCCCGGAAGCTGTGGCGGCGGAAGTGGTGGGAGGCGAAGACGTACATGATGGCCAGGACCAGGAGAAGCACAACCCCCGTGAGGCCTGCAAAATGAACACGGGGTGAAGAACAGAGGAGCAGGGTCATTCTGAGGCTGCCATGGATCAGGGTCCCCTTTCCACTTCACTGCTCTGGGTAAGGGGAACGGAAGCACAGGCTTCTCTGTTCTCTCCGCACACTGCTGATCACAGGTGCCTTTTAGTTCAACAGACTCTGCCCTTCCCTCATAGATCTTGTCATGACTGTTATTTTTTAAGTAACTGTGTCAGTTATGTCTGTCGCTTCCCAACTTTCAGGCCTATAAGAACAGGGACCAGGCTGCCAGTTCACCACTGAATCCTAGTGCCTACTGTAGGCCTTGGCCCCCTGTGGGCCTTATATAAGTGTGTGCTGAATGAATGAATGAATGAATGCATGAATGAATGAATGCATGGGGCATCTACTCTGGCCTAGGTCAGACTCTGGACATTGCAGGCCCTGCCCCCGTGGAGTCCAGGCTTGGTCTGCGTCCCTGTACCCTGTACCATCACACTTGGCTCCCACAGCATGAGCACTGGCACCATTAGTGAGTAAGTGCGACCACCAGAGGCCTCTGGGCTCAGCCCAGAGTTGGTGGGAGCACCCCCCACCCGACAGGAGGTCCCAGGCCTGGGGTACAAGAGAGGGTAACATGAGATTCAGGATGGAAGTGTAGGGCTAGAGAATGGCCCCTTAAGTGATTAAGGAGGAGAGAGGCAGAAATTAGGAAGATTAGAGCCCTGTAGTATGGAAAAGCAGAGGTTAAGAAGAGATCTAACCAAAGCCTGTAAAGACCTGAATAGAGAGGAGCACATAAAAACAGCCTTATCCACTAAATCCCAGTGTGCAGGAATTAGCAAGCACTCTGAAGTTCAAAGCGGATCGTTTTAGGATTAAAAAAAATGCTGTGTTTCACAGAGGGGAATGAGTATAGAAAACGTGTTACCCCCAAAGAGGAAATAAACTCAAAATATAAATAGGTTCAAGAAGCTTTTGAATAGATTCACAGCTAATAGTTCTAAAATGGGTGATTATGAGGAGTTAGGAATATGCCCCTAAGCAGCCCTTGTCAAGAAGACTACAAGGAATGGGGGGTTCTGCCTAGTTTGACAATGAGCCCTGTCTCTCCGCCATACAGCTGGGCACAGCACTCCTCAGTGGCAGAGCCACGGTCATGGTAGGTTGTGTATCCCCGGGTGGGAGGTGAGGGGATCCACTCCCATTCCACAGAGGGAAGAACTTCAGAGTTGAGGCTGCAGCCCAGCCAAGCTCCCAAGAGAAGGACTGGATAGCAGAGGCTCCTACTGCCCAGGAGAGTCCTTAGCACCAGAGAAAAGCCTGGCTCACCATGTGAGAGCCGAGTGAGTGCTACTGGGCTGCCTCATGACAGACAGAACCCAGAGCCCGGAGCTCAGAGCCAGACCAGAAATTCAAAACAGGGAGGGCACTCACCTGGCACAGTCTGGAAGAACCACCAGTAATACTTCTGGGGAAACTCAGACCTGTCAAGAAGGAAAAGCAAGGAAGGATGCTGAGAGATGTCTGGGATCTCCAGAAAGAATCCTCCAGGGGAAACACACCAACTCAGCCACTAGTCTCCCTTTCTGCCCAGCGGGGACCAAGACTCCACAGGCTGGTCATTGTCCTACAACCTGGAAGGCGACACTCTGCTCTCAGCCAAGAGAATTTGCTTCTTTCCATCCATGAAAGATACTCACACCCTGAGACACACATACATGCACACACATTCACTCACCCATCGTCATGGAAGAGGCCAGGGAAGAGGCAGGAGAGGATGCTGAGCGGGCTGATGGAGAACAGGTATACATTCACGACGTGGCCTGCGCTGTGTAAGACTAAGGAAGACCAGTCAGGGTGGGCGTGAGCCTGGGGGCAGCCCAGTGGGGGTGCTCAACCCATTCAGCCCAAGATGAAGGACTCCAGCCACCCAGAGTTGCCGGCCTGGAAAAGGACCCTAGGGAATCTGTACTTTTGATCTCTAATCAACCTCCTGTTCCTCCCCCGCCCCAAAACCCACTCCCATGCCCCATATACACCATCCACGAACACAGCCACAAGAGTTTGAAGTTCTATCTTTTGGTTTCTCTCTGTGTGTGCTTTACAACATGAAAACTGGGAGAGATCATACACTATGTGGACTCGTTCTGGGGTGTTGTTAACTTGTCTGCTGGAGGCTGGTGAGGTGGCTCTGAAAACATGGGAAGGGGCAATGAGTGGCCCCTGGGGTTATTTCACACCACTGCTGGGCTGGCTCCACCCTTCTGAGGACTTTTAGGGTTTATACTCAAGTTAAGCCCAGAGAGAGAGGAGGGGCTCTCAGAGGAGGGGAAGCCAGCAGGGGGCAGGAGAACAGAGACAAGAACCCTGGAACCCCCAAGTCCTGCCTGTGAGAACGATAGCAGTGAAGGCAATGAGACGATGGAAGTCCACGGCAGCGTCGAAGGGTATGTAGCGGTTGAGGAAGGTCTCGCGCAGGAAGGTGATGAGGTTGCGGCACATGGTGAGCAGGATGTAGGAGAACATGAAGGAGATGCTGGCGGCCGTGCCCCGGGACAGGATGATGCCCACGCGGGTGGTGTCCGTGATGCCCATGTGGTGAGCCCCGAAGGCGTAGTCTGCGAAGGGGGTCGCAGTGCAGAGGAGAGGGCGCCGCCTGCAGGTCGAGCCTCCCCCACCGCAGCCTTTGTTCAAGCAGGCCCGGCGCACCCGCGGGAGCCCCGCCCCCGGGGCAGCCGGCACTCACAGTAGGCGCGCTCCAGGAAAAGGCCGCCGGCGACCGCATAGAACACGACCACGCAGCCGATGTGGCGCCGGTAGTTCTCCACAAAGCGCTTGAACTGCTGCAAGGTCTGGTGGAGACGGCTGCGCTGAAACTTCTCTCGGTGAGCCTCCGTGAACAGCAGGGGCTGGAAGGATGTCACCCTGGGAGACAGGAAGTCTTGGCTCTGGTTGTGGACCCACTGTTAGTGCAGCCCGCCTCCCGAGTGGAGAAGGGGTATCGAGTTGCTCAAACCAAGCAGGGTTCAGACCCCAAATGATATATATCACACTCCTCAAGCGGACTGTCAGAGTAGGGGCAGACTTGCAAGAGGTCACTTGGTCAGTCCACCCCAGGAGGTGCTCTCCCTCCCTCTACCCCAGTTCCCACTCACACTCAGATAGTCCTCTCCCCTCCAAGTCTGTAGCTCCTCACTCTCACTGGCTCTGTCCTCACCCTTTACTGGAAGCTCAGAAGACACCCCCTCCAAGAAGCCTTCCTTGACTTCCCAGGCAGAGGTGAGTACTTCTTTGAGCTCCGAAACTCCTTGTTCTTACCACTGTTACAACATTCCTCAGTGGGACATCGTAATGGTCAGTGTGCCAGACCATCTTGTCAGACTGGGATCTTCTTGGGCATGGATTGTTCGTCCTGCCAGCAACCCTGTGCCGAGGACCGTGCCTGGCACCCAGTAATCATTGTATGCATGCTGGAGGGATGGATGAACTGCCTGGGCTTAATAAACGGGAGGAGCAGGCGTACTTCTTGCCAAACCTCCGTCGAATCTCCTGGGGAGGGTCTGTGTCCATGGGGCATTGCAGTCTCTGTGGTGTCCACTCCACCTCATCATTGCTGCGTGGACAGCGAGCATTCACTCTGGGGGATGGACTAGGACAAAAAGGAGAGAGAGAGGACCTTGGCTGCCTGAGCCACTTGGTCCTCTGCTGTCCCTGGTCTGCCTTCAGAGAGACCCTGTTGAGGAAGGGTCGGAGCTGTCAGGCAGGGGACAGCAGGATTCCCACAGAGACCTAGAGAAAGAATGATTCAGATGTTGGAGGTCCCAGCCAAGGGCACACATACACATGCCTTGTGCCCCTCACAAGGGCATCTGACCCTGGCAGCAGGTGACTGCTGAAATCCAGCAGGCTCTCTGCTCTTCCTTGTGCAGGGCTGTGTCTGCCTAGCGTAAGCAGCGCTTTTTTCTAATTTGCATGAAGGCACTATGTGTGCTAGTGGGGTCCCTGATACCAGGCATTCTGGGGACAGAAAAGGCAAATCTCCAACCCCAGCCCTCCCTCCAACATTCCCAGATGAGGACTTACCAGAGCTTTTCCTCTCTGATGTAGGAGGCTCGCCGGCACAGGTCCTTGATGACCTCAGGCACCTCTATGCCTGCAACACAGAGCTGGACTAGGGGACGGCTCAGGGCCCAGAACCCAGGAAGACCTGGTACCCACCCCATGTCCACACTGTAGAGGGTCCCTGGCCAGTACCCTTGCCTTTGGGTGCCCCAGACCTGGCCTGTGTCCCCTGTGGAAACTAGACCTAGCCATGAGTGGGTAGGGAGAAGGCCTGAAACAAAGTTGGCCAGGCACTGTCCCCTGGACACGTGTCCACCTTCAGCCCCACTCCTAGGACTGGTATCAGGCTGATGGGGTAGAATTCAGAAACTGTATGCAATGTGCCTGCTAGATCTTTCTGCCACTAAAACCCTACTTAAACCCTCCAGCTTAAAACCTCCTGAGAGTTAAATGTAGATTTAGGTGGCACATATATAGAGATCATTATAAAATTCTTTCCACATTTCTGTGTTTAAAAATTTTCATAGGGGTACCTGGGTGGCTCAATCAGTTAAGCATCTGACTCTTGATTTTGGCTCAGGTCATGATCTCACAGTTCATCAGTTCGAGCCCCATGTCGGGCTTTGCACCTCTCTCTCTGTCCCTACCCTGCTCACATTCTCTCAAAATAAATAAATAAATAAATAAACTGAAAAAGTGTTCATAATAAAATGCCAGGGGAAAAAGACTCTCCCACGAGCAACCCATTCTTCTCTGTCTGGGCTGAGCAAGAGGGGCAGTAGAGGAGTGAGCTGCAAATCCAAGTTCTTATAGGAGGCCTGAGAATCTCCAGATCACTTCTAAGTGCTAAACCAGTCTTTAAGATTAATTACCCTGGTGCTATGGCTCAGAGGGCAAAAAGTGATGAAGCTGAATTTAATGAAATCAAAGTGTTTAAAACAAAATATAGATGCTTATCCCTCAAATTTCCGCACACAGCAAATGTGACAAAAAGATAACTAAAGGCAAATCTAGGTGAATGGTAAAGGGATGCTCCTTATGCTATTCTCGTTCCTTTTCTGTAGGTACATTTAAAATGTTTCAGAGTAAACTTTGAAGGAAACAACAAGGCACAACAACAATAAAAAGCAAAACAAAACAGTACTCAACACTACCCTTCTACATAACCCTCACTCCCCCAGCCTGGTCCTCTCCTCCACCCCAGGGGCTAGATGTTCCTGGGACTCTGGCCTGGGCTCACTTCCAGGCACCTGCCCCTGCTCTGTCCTCAGGTCCAGGTGCTACTACCCTGGCTGCCTGGAAAAGGTGAAAAGCTGACAAATTAGGGGAGCTGAGTGTGTACTCCACCAACTCTCCTCCTGCCCTGGGCAGGTGAAGCCCTGACCAGAGTCCCAGCTGTGCGCTGCCTAACTCACCTCTCTCCCACATGGATCTAGAATTGGGCTGCTCAGCTCCCCCAAGTTCTCATAATCCTGGGAGGGGCTGGGTTTGGTCTCAACATGCCCCAGTGAGAAATGGTGAAGGTAGGTGAAGGTACCATAACAGCTCAGAGTAGACCTCAGAAGAGTCTCCTGTTCTCCCTGGCTGTAGCCCCCACCCACCTGAGTCAGACACAGGTGCGACAGGAAGTAGGGGGAAGGACAGAAGAGGTGGGTCTCCATGCCCTCAAGCAAACATTTCCTGAGCACTCAGCCAAGGCATATAAAGGCAAACAAAACCAGAGCACTCCCCTGCCACCAGACACCCCAGTTCAGGTGAATATGGCCTGGATAGGAATGTTACAAGGAGACACTATGTTCCCCTGTCCTGGGAACCAAGCACAGAGAGCTGGGAGAAGCAGAATTCTATCTGCTGTCCCTCACCCCACCCTGACCCTGCCCACCCCCGGAGCAAAGCTGCATCATGACTTTTGTGGGCCATAGGCACTGCTGCCTTCCTAGGCCCCTTCCTCCATTAAAAAATAAAAAAAGAAAAGAAAAGAAACATATGTATATATACATGTATTTATAAAGTATAAATATTTTTTATAATCACGTTGGTATACAGAAGAATATAATCCAGGCTGGATATACTGTCACGTACTTTTTATTACTATATTCATTCTTCTGATTATAAAAGAATAAATAGAATGAAAACATTTCTGTGGGCTCCTAAAAGCACGTCGGCCCTGTGCACTGTGCCTGCTGTGTCTAATGGATAGGTCAGCCCTAAGGCCAGCCGGCCCCACCTCTGACGCAGAGCTGCGTGAAACGGAGCTCGCTGTCGTGGTCCCGCAGCATGAAGTGGAAATCCTCCCACGTGAGCTCCTCCTTGTCCTGGAAGCCCGACTCCCGGAACATGGACTCCACCACCTCAGTCAGCTGGGCCTTGGACAGGCAGTTGTTGGAGATCTCGATGAAGGACCTGGGATTGGGGGAGGGAAGCCATCAGGCCCTGAAAAGAGGCCTGAGGCCTAGACATGAAAGCCCAATGGCCATCCCACCAGGCCTTCAGAGCCCACATGGAAGGGCCCCAGCTGGCCATGTTCCAAGCCCCCAGTCTTTGGCTCTATGGAGGAGGAGGGGGAGAAGGCCCCTGCTCTTTACTCTCCAGCTCCCACCTTTGTGTCCCACTCCTTTCCCCCAGCAGTCTCTGCCCTGGCCCACTCTTCTGGCTATCCCACGTGACCAACCTCAGCATCCTGACGAACTCGTCCTTGGAAATGAGACCATTCCCATCAAAGTCATACATGCGGAACATGAGACGAGACTTTTCCTCAGGAGAGCCTGGGGGAAGGAGGACACAATGAGAGCCTCAAACTACTGCCTAAACCCCAGGCATCCCAGTGGGGCCTCACGAGTGTGACCCACTGCTGGGCACAACAAAGTGTCACGCTGCTTCCTGACATCTACCTAGGTACTCCCAGATATCTGCCATGGCTGGAAACCTGGCCCCAGCACTTCCCTATCTCTAACAGGTCAGCTACCCTCCAGCCTCAGTCTCCAGCCCCTTCCATCTTCTCTCACCTGGACAACCACTCCCTTTTCCTCTACCTTTCATGAAGACAACCAGGATGTCCAGAAACTCCCGGAAGGACAGGTAGCCATTGCCATCTTTGTCAGCAAGAGAGAACATGGACTCCACAAACATATCCTGGGGCTTGAGGCCGAGGGACTCAGCAAACTCAACTCTGCTCAGCTCACAAGTCAGGGCCTCCTGTACCTTCTGTGAGGATTCCAGGGGCAGGGTCCCTGCGTCTGCCTGGTCGATGTCCAGCACCTGCACTTGGGCAGCAGCAGAGGGAGAGGAGACAAGGCTTCCTTGATTTGAGGTCTAGTTGAGGCTTTTAGGAGCCACCTTTTCCAGGCATCTGCCCAGTACCCTGTCCCCTAAGTACTACCCCATGCCCTGCAGGTGGACCCCAGGGCCATTTGTTCTATGGAGCTCCGACCCTCTGTGTTAGCTGACCAGACCAGGATGCACACTTGACCCAAGCAGACGATCTAGGATTGGGACTGAGAGGTCTCAGGTCTGTCTTGACCTGAGCACAAGAAAACTCAGAAGTTGTGGACCACCCTGTTCTTCCAAGTGCGTAGAGACACAGACAGAAGTAAACGCACAGAGAAAATGGGGCAGGCTAAAAGGCAGGAGTGACCTTATTTGCTGGCAGCTTCCCCTTTCCTAGCCCCTTCCAGGCCAGGTCACAGTCGTCCCTTTAGAATTCCTGAGACATCACCATATCCTCAGAGTCAACTGACCCATGGTCAGTGGTAGTTTACAGAGTTTTCACTGAGAAAAAGCCTCAGCTAAGTTGAGAAAATGCTGGGCTTAGGAAAGGAGAATTCTCACCATGGGCTATCTTCAGCCCACCCAGGGACTGCCCCAGCATCAGAAGAGATGGTGATAGTAGCAGGCAGGCCACAGGCCACAGCACCTCTATTTCCTGCCATCAACTGGGGACCCCTGACCCAAGTCTGCCTATCGTTTCATGAGGCAAACCTTGTTGCTTCAAACAAGGAACTTTAGTGGAAAGAGCCTGGGGCTGGTGGCAAAAGACCTGGGTTTCTGACCCAGTCCTAACACCCACTTGCTGTGTGACTTCAGGCAAGTCTCTTCATTTGTCTGGCATTCATTTTCCTACCTCCTCTACTTATCTCACAGGGCTATTGTGAGAATCAACACCAGACATTGTATGGAAAGTGTTTTGAAACCTGGGAGCACTGTGCATGCAGGTAGAAAGGGGAGGAGGCTGCCCCCAGGACACAGCAGCACTGTCTTTCACCCCCAGCAGAAGAGGTCTTGTGGCCCTGATGGGTTCTGACCTGAGTGAAGGTACCCACGTCTTGCCTGGGCCCTGGCAATGAGTTACCCCACCTGGGTGTCCCTCCATTCTAGTGCATACTCAAGTTCAACTGGTTTGAGCAGTAAATGACAAAAGTCATATGCCTGGCACATAGTAAATGAGCATTAAATGCTCACTTCCCTCATGAATCCTCTCCCCAGCAAGCCAACCTTGCTCCTTCTCCTCAAATATTGATTTTTTTGCCCTTTCTTTAGGCACCTTTGCTCAGTCCTTCTTGCTCCTTACCTCTGAGCCAAAAAATTTCCATCTCTTTTCAAGTCCTCACCAAATCTGACCTGAACCATGACCCTCCACCAGCCTGAAGAGTTGCTACCTTTTCTGACCTCCTAGACTGCTTATATCCTAGATCAGTTTTGTAGCCATGACGCTTTGCCACTTGTCTTCCTTTCTGGGCATGTCCCATCTTCCCAGAGGGATGACAAGCCCCTTTAGTGGGGGGGGGGGGAGGGAGAGGATGCTCTATACGTTCTATTGATGTTATCTCTACCAAGCTTCCCTCTCCACAGTTCTCCACTCAGGCTGCTTTATTTCTGTGCCAGATATGGATGGCAAGTCTTTGCATTTCTCCTCCTGGCTTGTTTCCCCACAGCCTCTCAGTAGTTCTTGTAACTCGGCAAGGGAGGCACTTATGCCCCATGGTGGCCTCTGGCAGTTGCACTTTCCCAAAGAGGGGGGAGCCAAGGGCTCTCACTGCCCCCACACTGCCTGTCTCATCCTACATTTCTTTTTCTTTTTTTTTTTTTTAATATTTTATTTATTTCTAGGAGAGAGAGAGAGAGAGAGAGAGACAGCATGGGCAGGGGAGGGTCAGAGAGAGAGGGAGTCACAGACTGAAACAGGCTCCAGGCTCTGAGCTGGCAGTCAGCACAGAGCCCGACGCGGGGCTCGAACCCACAAACCGCGAGATCATGACCTAAGCGAAAGTCAGACGCTTAACCGACTAAGTCACCCAGGTGCCCCTCATCCTACATTTCTGAAGCCTTTTGGCCAGGATGAGTTAAGTAAGGGCAGAAAGCCTGGGCAGCACTGAGGAGAGAGCTGAGTGACATATGCAGATAATTATGCTCCTGCGATGGCCTCCCTGGACTGGTACTGGTGGACATGGGAGCCTTTCCTTACAGAAAGGCTAGGTGACTGAACCAAAAACACAGCAGAACTGATTACTAGCATCAGGGCTCCTGACTTTCCCTGGAGTCACCCCCATGGCCTCCAGCGGGTAAGGGCACTGCCACGGGCAGACATGCAAGGAGAAACCTGACCCTACATACACACCTGGGAGAAAAGGTGCCTGAAAAAGGTCCCCAGGAGGTGGCTCCTCTGTTCTCGCGTCACAGCTGCCCTCATCAGCTCCTGCTCCCGTAGTTCCCACTCCTGGAACCTCAGCCCGCTCTCCTTCAGGGCCCCCCGAAGGTTTTCCACCAGCACCTGCCGCTCCTCCTCCACATTAAACAGCAGCACCTACGGAAGCGGCGATAGGGAGAACAAGCATTTGTCAGGACCTCTTGAGGCCGGGAGCTGTACCTGAGCTTTGGCAGGGGCCACTGGAAAGACTGCCCCTGTAGAAGAGATATACTGTTATCTCCTGGGCTCCATGGGCTCTGTGGCTTGTTATAGGTACAGAGCTAGCATTCAAAGATGCATGTCTGAAGCCACTCTTCCCTCTCCACTTGGCCCTGGAAAAGAGAGGGGAAGGCAGGGGAACAGATGATGGAGGGGACTGTGAGCCAGAGAGTCAGAGCTGAAAATCAGCCTGTGACTAAGTTTCCTTCTAAAATGTCTAACAATTCATTAGATCCTAAAACCAGGCGACAGGGAAAAGGGCCTGGCTTCTTCTAAGGACTCCCAATTAAGACCTACGGGGGCACCCTTAGACAGGGAGGGGGGAAGACTGTGCAAGAAGAAGAAGGGACTGTGGAGATCATGTCACCCAGCAGGCCCAGAGCAGGATGAACATGTTCAAGTTTATCTCTCTATCAGGTACTACAGCCAGGGACTAGAGGCCAGAAATCTTGCCCGATTCTGTGCTCCTTCCCCTCACCTGGCTACCTCCCTGGCTGTGGACAAGGAACCAGGTACCAGCTGGGCCATACCAGGTCATACTCCTTGGGGATCTTGAGCAGCAGGGTGCGGCGTCCTCGGTTGTTGGACAGGATGAGGTTGACCTGCTGGGGGGGCCGCAGCTGGATGGTGCGGAGCACAGAGAGCCTGCCGTCCACCACACAGATCTGACCAGGCTGCAGGTTCACCAGCACAGGCCGGCTGGGCTCCTTGTGGCCTTGCCATTCCAATGCTGGCGAGAAACAAGGCTGGGTCAGCTGGGGCCAGAGGAAGGAGGCTGGCTTAGAGCTGGAGTTAGGTCAAGGCTTCCACAGCTTCTTAGCCCCTCTTAGGTACTGAGAGTCATCCCTTCCCCCAACAGGCCCTGTGCCTCTAGCACACCTGAAGAATAATAACTGCCATTTCCTGCCTGTTTACTATGTGTGCAAAGCTGTACCAAGTGCTTTGCATGAACTAGTTAATTTAATCTTCATATACCTGTGAGGTAAGTGCTATTATTGTTCCTGTTTTACAGCTAAGAAAGAATAAGTTTAGAGAGATTAAAAAATCTGCCTAAGGCCCAAAAGCTCAAAGTCATGGAACCAAGATTCCAATCCTAAGTGTGATTCTAGACCTTCGTTAATTACTTCTCTGTTGCCTGAAATTCCAGTGTAAGATGGCACAAAGCATCAGTTCCCCAGTACTCTAGAGAATCATAGTATGCCTACAAAATGTAGTCAAGATCCTATGACCTCCCCACGAGCCTATCACATCCCCATTATTTGGAACCATTAGGAGAATCTATAGAGAGTGGAGGAGTCTAGGTCCAATGTCCACCTAATGCCTCCATGGCTCTTCCCACCTGGCCTGGCTTGCTTGGAGGCCTAGAAAAGGGAAGCCTTTTCCTTAGGTTGCTGAGGTTGGGGAGGGGACTGCAATCCTGAATCATATCCTCCCCACTACCACCTTGGCCAGCTCCAGGCCTACCTTCCACGCCCCCCACGAGCTTCTCAGACATGATGCTCTGGCGGTCCTGGCCCTGGAGCCTCTTGAAGTTTCTCCTCCGGAGCCGGGCAACGATCCAGGCACTGAGCAGGCTCACTGAGAGGGCAGAGACAGTAGGATACTCAGAGGAAGGTGGGAGGCTGGAGAGAGCAACTGCCCCTTTCCTTGGCAAGACTCCCTGCTTTCCCCACCTCCTAGGTCAGCCCATTCAATTGTCTCAAATTGTGAAGTTCCCTGGTAGGGGGTAGTGGGGAGGGAGCTATGGGTATCATCTAAGATGCCTGCACAGCCTCGCCTGCTTCCACTGCTCAGGTCCTTGCCCAGCCATACACTAGGCCCAGAGTACTTGTGCCAAAGCCTGGACCCACTCTGCCACTCTGCTGGTGGACCCACACACAGCCATGCCAAAGACGACCTGTCAAGCCTTTGCCCAAGCTTGTTCTCAACTGGTTCTCAAGCAGGGTTTGCCTCTGATGGTTTCCCAGGCCTACTCTCCTGGAAACAAATGTAAATTGTGGCTCCTAACCAATCTTGGCCCTGGAGGGACCCCAGCAGAACAGGAAGGCAATTTTCCCTGGAGCCAACTTACCTGTAGGTCAGATACTTCTCATGTTCCCTCCTGCTCTGATGTTGTCCTCATGTGCCCAGAGGAACAGTACTCTGCATGTTTCATTCTCGTAGATGAAACCACCCCACTCACACCCCTCAGCTTACACATTTTACCCAATCCCACCCTGCTCATCACTTTTACCGAGGGGAAAGCAGCAGAGAGTTCCAATGGTGACCCCAAAGCCAAATTCACTGCCTTCAAAATAGTCCCGCATGATGGAGGGAACACAGGCTGGCAGGCCTTCAGTGCTGAGCTGCCTTGGCTGTGGGCAGGGGTCTCCTGGAGAGACAGAGGAAGCTAGAGTTGTTATGGGGGTGGTGCTGGGCCAGAGGCTCTGGCACAGAATCACTGAGGTGGTTAGGGTGACAGAAAGGATAGGGTAGGGGGCTTTTAAGTCTCAGAGGATTGGGAGTTGATTACCCCTGTTCTTATACCAAGAATGTGGTGTTTGCCTACTTGGGTAACAAGTGGGGTCAAAGCTGAACCTTAGCCTCTGTCTCCCTCACATGCACATATGTGTACACACACACACACACACACACACACACACACACACTTCCCTTGTCACTATCACTGCTGTGGGATTAGGATATCCTCATGGCACTGGGCCCTCCTGATGTCACACCCACCCCAGGCTTAGCCCAGCTAGATGGGAGCCTCCTCCCTAGGTCTCTCTGAGTCTCAGTCTTGCCCTCACCTGGATACCTCCTGGGATTGTGCAGAAGGGGACCTACACAGCCACTTGTGGCCACGTTGGTGCCCAGAGCCAAAGTTCCCAAGGGCAGAACCATAGCTCACTGCCTCCTTGGGGTCAACTGCCCAGCCACATCTGAACTAGGCGCACAGCTGAGGAGGGATGAGGCAGCAGACACCAAATCCCTCCAAGCATCCCCTGGCCACTTACCCGCATGCCAGAAGAAGACATTGGGCTGCAGGGCACTGGGGCTCATGTTGGTGACAGCCACGAGAACATCCCGCAGGGAAGTGTTTCTGATCTCTGTGATCTCTTCCTCAGAGAACAGCCTAGGAGTGAGAGAGGCGAGGAGCTATTGCACTGGGAAAGAGAGGCCTGAGGAAAGCAGCCCAGAGGGGCTGACGATGGGGTAGGGTCAGCTAAGAATCCAGGGCCCCTGGGGTTCCTTACTTTAGATGCTGAGGGCCTGGGGCTGAGGCCAACAGGGAGTTAAAGGAAGGGGCCCAGGAAGGCCTTACCCATTCTTGGTGTTCTCAAACCAATAGCGGTCGCCATCCCGCAACCGCACAAACTGGTTGAGGACGATGGCACTGAAGAGGGGCCCAGGGTCCCCATGGCTCTCCAGGAGCCCCCCAGGGAGCAGCTCCAGCTGGGACAGGTCCTGGCTGTACAGGGCAGCTGTGGCCTCCAGCACCTGGGACCAAGAGACAGGAGTGAGTGCAAGGACCTGGCACCTGCCCTAGGGCAAAGAGGTAGTTCCCAGGGATCAGCCTCAGGGTTGATAATAATAAATGACAGTGACAATCACTCACTTATGCCCCAGGCACTGCTCTGAGTACTTTACATAAGTTAACTCATTTGTGGGAACTCACACAGATTCACCTGCCCATTTTATAAAGTTGGAATAAAACAGGCAGCCAGTTCCCTATGTAGTTTGTTCTTAAAAAGGTATGAAAGTTGCAATCCCTATCAAAATAACACCATCATTCTTCACAGAGCTAGAACAAACAATCCTAAAATTTATGTGGAACCAGAAAAGACCCCGAATAGCCAAAACAATCTTGAAAAAGAAAACCAAAGGTGGAGGCATCACAATCCCGGACTTCAAAGCTGTAATCATCAAGACAGTATGGTACTGGCACCAAAACAGACACTTAGATCAGTGAAACAGAATAGAGAACCCAGAAATGGACCCACAAACGTATGGCCAACTAATCTTTGACAAAGCAGGAAAGAGTATCCAATGGAATAAAAATAGTCTCTTCAGCAGATGGTGTTGGGAAATCTGGACAGCCACATGCAGAAGATTGAACCTAGAGCATTTTCTCACACCATACACAAAACTAAACTAAGACAGGAAGCCATCAAAATCCTTGAGGAGAAAGCAGGCAAAAACCTCTTTGACCTCGGCCACAGCAACTTACTCAATATGTCTCCGGATGCAAGAGAAACAAAAGCAAAAAGTATTGGGACCTCATCAAAATAAAAGGCTTCTGCACAGCGAAGGAAACAATCAGCAAAACGAAAAGGCAACTGACAGAATGGGAGAAGATATTTACAAATAACATATCAGATAAAGGGTTAGTATCCAAAGCATATAAAGAACATATCAAACTCAACACGCAAAAAACAAATCATCCAGTAAAGAAATGGGCAAAAGACATGAATTGACACTTCTCCAAAGAAGACACCCAAATAGCCAAACAACACATGAAAAAATTCTTAATTAGGGAAATACAAATCAAAACCACAATGAGATAGCATCTCACACCTGTCAGAATGGCTAACATTAACAACTCAGGCAACAACAGATGTTGGTGAAGATGCAGAGAAAGATCTCTTTTGCACCGCTGGTTAGAATGCAAACTGGCGCAACCATTCTGGAAAACAGTATAGAGGGTTCTCAAAAAATTAAAAATAGAACTGCCCTAGGACCCAGCAATTGCACTACTAGGTATCTATCCAAGAGATACAGACGTGCTGTTTCAAAAGGACACATACACCCCAATGTTTATAGTAGCACTATCAACAATAGCCAACGTATGGAAAGAGCCTAAATGTCCATCAATGGATGAATGGATAAAGAAGATCTGATATATATCTACAATGGAGTAGATCAAAAAGAATGAAATCTTGCCATTTGCAACTATGTGGATGGAACTAGAGAGTATTATGCTATGTGAAATTAGTCAGAGAAAGACACATATTATAGGACTTCACTCATATGAGAACTTCAAGATACAAAACAGATGTACAAAAGGGAAGGGAAGCATAAATAATATAAAAACAGGGAGGGGAACAACACATAAGAGACTCTTAAATATGGAGAACAAACAGGGTTGCTGGGGGGATGGGCCAAGTGGATAAGGGGCATTAAGGAATCTACTCCTGAAATCATTGTTGTACTGTATGCTATCTAACTTGGATGTAAATTTAAAAATTAATTATTTTTTTAAAAAGGTATGAAAGTTGAGGGTCAAAATCTGCAGAAATTGGAATGGTAGAATTGTGTTCGAAAAGGTTTCTATTCTTCAGAGCTAAGAAAGTTTTTACAAAGCAAATACCTGCCTGTACATTGCCTTTTGGAGACAGACATCAACATTGTATGAGCAGCATTTTCTTTTTTTTTTGAGCAACATTTTCTACCTGACCTTTAATTCTTTTCTCCCCAAATAAACACAAGACCAGCTTAATTCTAATGAGGCCCAGCTGATGTTAAAGATTTGTTACTTTTGGTATGCCTGGTGATTCCTATATTTACATTGATTTTACGAAGTTTAGAAGCCCAATGAGCATATTTCCTTTTCTTTAGTTGTCCACTTTCCAACAATCTTATAAAATAGCAAGGACAAAAACAATAAACTAAGTGTGAAATTGTAGAAACGCCACTGTGCCAAGATGGTAAAGGGACCCAAACTGGTCTGTTGGCTGGCAGGTAATGTCACTTGTCCAGGTGATAGCTCAGGGTGTGACAGTTGACTCCCCAAAGGCAGCCTGAGTATCAGTGCGTATGAAACTACAGCTTGTTTCTGGGTTGAGGACCTTCTACACCTGCTCAGATGGTTGTTGGGAAGAGTGAATAAAGTAATGTCTATTAAGTGCTTGGCATGCAGTAGATACTCAACAATCATTTGCTAGATCTGAACAGTCACAAAGTCTAATTCCAAATCCTGCTAGTTTGGTAACCTCCATCCTGGTTATGATACTGGGAAGAGCCACCTGGGTGAGTCTTGTCCCTCTCATCAGGGACTTGTCTCTAGTGTTGGTGTCTCACTGCCTGCTTTCTGTGTCTTGGGCCAATGTGCCCTGGCCCTCCCACCCTGTCCTCTGGGTCCCGACCCCTCCTTACAGTGTGGTTGGTCTGGGAGAGTGCAGGGTTGATGTCCTGCCATCTGGTAATGGGAGGCAGACCCAGTGCTGTCCTGGCCTTGGTGTAAGAGGGCAGGCCCAGATCCCGGCCCCTCTGCAGACAGCCGGCCAGGTGGTCTGTGCGGGAAAACTTCAGGGACCCGGGCCAGAAATCTGGGGATGAAATATCAGAAAGTCTGAGAGGGAGCTCAGGGCCACCACAGCTCTACCAACCCAGATGTCAGGCTCCAACCAGCCCCAGGGGGACCAGAATCACACACAGGGAACCATGGTCAACAGGTCTCTCAGCAGTGAAAGAGTACAAGATCTCAGTCTGGCTGAGCTCCAGCAGAATCCCTTCCCAGGAGCCAGGGGTACACAACCTTCAGGGACAGCCTCAGGCTCACCTAGCACATCCTCAACCACCACATGGTCCTCTCGCTCAGCGATCTGGGAAGCCATGCCCAGCAGCAGCGCGTCCACATCTTCAGCTCTTTGTAGGTTTGGATGCTTTGGGAATGGCGAGAGAAGATGTGGCTGAAGGTTGAGCAGCCAGGCTCCCTCCACCCCATAATCCAAGTCCTGGGGCCAGCCAGTGCTGATGTTTGCTCTAAAACCAGCAGGCCATTCCTCCTCCATAGGTTGATTCCCCACTCAAGGTGAGTGACATCCCCATCCAAAGCTCATGCTGCTGGGAGACAGGTCTCCACAAACACAAAGGATCTAACACTTTACTTCTATTTTAGGAGACTTGACAGTATGGTTGATGAAGGCACTAGAACATCTAGGTCTGGGTCCTTACTCTGTTAGTGAACAGTTGTGTGACCATGGGCAAGTCACAGGACCTCTCTGAACTCAGCGTCCTTCCCTTAATCAAAAGGGCATTAGGTATAAAATTAAATTAAATTAAATTAAGGCAATTAGGAGGACACTGAGGTCTCTTTCAACTCAGCTCCCTGACTCTGATTCTATACTTTTCTCTCTTTTCACCTTACCTTTTTTCTCCTCTTATGAATACTCTACACAGACTATCAGTTTTGCTTTAAATTATTTGTCAATGGTCTTCACCCACCCTAGCCTGGTTTGGATGAGACAGATTATTCCTGATATCTCTCAGAATCCCTCCCTCCTCTTTGCTCCCCTTTCAACATACACATTCACACACTGCCCTGGGTGTGTCTAATTGGGACATTTCCTTAGAGGGTAGGATAGCCGGGGTACTCCAAGGCCTACAAGGGACCCAGAGCTGTCAAGAGAGAAGAAGAACCTATAAGGAAGCAACGAATGTAGAGTCACACCTGCACAGGCCTCACTGTCCCTCACATAGCCCTGAGGTGGGGGTGGAGGACTGACTTTTGACCAGGTACAGCTGGCTGCCTCAGTCCTACTGACCACTTTCACTACATACCCTCAGACACACACACACACACCACCCACATTATGTGCCCCCGGCCCTGACCTCTCGGCTCCAGTAGCTGTTGCAGACCCGGAGGGCTCTGGAGACACTTGAGTTCCTATTGATGACCTCTTGGAAGTGACAACTGGCATTTCTGAAATGCAAGGAGCAAGGGAGTGATGACTGAGGCTATGGGGTCCTAAAGTCAGGCATCAGCTCTGGTCTCCAAGGCTATATACAGCCAGGGGCAAGGTCATTGTAAACACCTAAAAATGTACCCAAAGCATGTGCATGCCTCCCCTTCCCCCATCTCTTTCTTTCTCCATCCCTCTCTCTGTGTCTATATATATATGACTAAACAGCATGGGGCTCTATTTAGAGCACCTTTTCTCTCCTGATTCCCAAAGAAAGAGTTTACAGATTATCATGTAATATGTAAACATGGTTATCATCATGCATGTCCAAAAATTGTTCCAGAGTAAGAAAATATAACCTATGAATTATCTTAAATTATAATGCAACTGTAAAAAATAAACTGCTGTGCTTTGTTCCATATACATTCAACTAACTAAATATATATATATATTTTTTTTTAATTTTAAAGTTCCCATTTTATTATTTTGGAGTCAAAATTTTTCTTCAGTTCCCACACATTTTTATTATAATTCCCTCGAAAGCCTTGTAAGACCTAGGTCCTGGGCTTATAGCTAAAAATGCCCCCAGTGGGTATCAAGACCTAAGGTTTAGACCAGCAGGCTTTGTGACTCACTCTGATCCTCAATTAGCCTGTGTTTAGGGGGGTGTGGGGGGGGGGAGCAGGTGTTAATATACACACCAGCTGTAGGAAAAGAGATAAAGTGCTTAAAAACCACAATGATGTCTTTTTAAACTAAGTTCCTCTTACCCCTCCAAAGTCACTGTTCCCTGGGGGAAATGAGCACACTTCAGACTGATAATCCTGTCCTGAGGGCTACTGAGGGCAGATTTTTCTGAAATGACACCACCACTCCTTCCAACACACAGACATTTATGCTGTGCCCTCACCTCATGTAGACACCAGGAGGCACCATGGTGGAGAAGAACTGCTCAGAGGCCGCCAGGAACTCTGGGGAGATGTTGGGGTCCAGGAAAGGGCTGTATCCTGGGGGAAGAGGTAAAAAGGGGATAGTAAAATTTAATCCTTAAACCACCCAGCCTCCCTCCCCATGGCTCCTGTCCCCCTCAAAAAAATCCTCCTCCTAGCTCTCCCATTCTTCCTCCCCATCCGTTCACCTGTATACTTTGGGGGTGTTTTCTGCAGGAAGCTGGGTAGCCACTCATACAGAGCGATGTTCTGAGGGGCAAGAGAAGGCAAAAGGGAGGCAAGTAGAGCAGCCGCCTTGGGAGGGACCCGAGCCCAAGGAAGGCTTCGGTGAGAGATGAGGGTTAGGCAGGGGCGGTCACGACGGAGGGAACTCAGACAGGACAGGTGCAGAGTCCCGTCGCCCACAAGGTATACGGGATGGGAGACGAGGGCGGCTACATAATATCCACAGCAAAGTCTCACGTATAATAGCGCTTTGCCTCCCCATCCTCTTCAGGGTCCACGCCGAGGCGCTAGCCCCAGTTCTGGGGAGCAGTGCCCTCCCGGAAAAGGGCTTTGCTGGGGGCTGCCCGTCGGAGGATGGAGGGCTCTGCGCAGCGGGTGAGGGTCGCCATGGGAAGGGGTGCGGACTGACCTGGTAGGTGGCGATGACCCTCTTGCGCGCGTGCTGGAACAGCTCCTCGTCCCCCCAGCGCGGGTGCTCGCGGGCCAGCCGCTGCGCGCACAGGTTGTGGTAGCGGAACCACAGCAGGCCCAGCGCCTGCAGGAAGGGGTCGCGGTTCCCTCGCTCCGCGCCGAAGGCTGCGCCACGGAGGGAAGCAGGGGAGGAGACGCACGGCCGTGTGACCACCGGGAGCGCGACTTCGCTGCCCCCCGGCCCGGCCCGCCCCGCCCCGCCCCGCGCCGCGGCCTCACCATACAGCCCCCGGGGCCCGCGCTGTCCCGTGGCGGGGTCGGGCGCCGTCCACATGAGCAGGGGGCTTTGCGCGTTGCGGGGGAAGGCGGGGTCGGGCCCCGACGCCAGCTGCCCCCCGGAGAAGCTGCGCAGCGCGTCGCTCCACGAGTGCGAGGAGCCATAGATGGCGCTGCCGTCCAGCCAGCCCGTCACCTCGTTGGTCTGCGGGGGCACCGGGAGGGTGAGCCCAGGGGAAGCTGCAGGTGGAGTCGCTGAGGCGGGTTCGGGGGCGCCAGGGCCAGCCGAGCGGCGGTGGGGAGTGGGGGGGTGGGGGGCGGAGGCTTTCCCCCGCGCGGCCCTCCAGGCCCCGACCCCGCGACCCCGCCTGCCTCGTCTCACCAGGTCCCGGGGGTTACTGGGGCTCTGTCCGGTCTCGGGGTCCCAGCGGCTCCTCTGGAAGGGTAGGACCACGTCCCCGCGCTGGTCGGGGTCGAACACCGGGTCCCCGGGAGGGATGTGGATGTTGAGGAACTCGGCGGGGCAGCCAGGTGTCTCCACGCTCACCAGGTCGGACAGCACGTGGTAGCCTGTCCGCAATGGGGGCAGGCGTGGTAGGGCCACCCGAGGGCCTGCCACTCTCCTTTCTGGGTCAGGTATCCAGCCCTCCCCCACTCCCGTTGAAGCATCAAAGGACTCCTCAGATTTCTGGGGCAAGTCCAAGTCTTGACCTCCTCCACCCTTACCAATCCCTTGTTACACCCTGGTCCAGACTGTTTTCATTGCCAGTTTGGTCTTCTCCTAGGTAACTGGGAGGTGCCAGGTGAGTGTGCCTAGGCAATTGGGCTGGGAACACCTGCTCCAACATGCAGCTGGGAGCAGCCTGCCCAGCGGGCCTGCCAATTTCACTGTGAGGCTGGACACTGGGAATCAAATGTAGGGGTCCCCTGGGTGGCTGGCAGGAGCCAGGCATTCCTTCTGGGAGCCAACAACCCACAGACACTGGGGGCAGGGCACCTGGCCTAGCACCCCCATTTGACATTCCCCCCCGCCCTCCGGCCCAGACCTCTTGCCAAAAGTAGAACCTGCCCTGAGACTATCTTAGGAGCCACAGGGGCAAAGAGTGAGAACAGAATCCCATCAAGAATCCCTACCAGATTATTTTCATGCTCCTGCCTCCATCTGTACTTTCATCAACAGCTCAACGTGGGGCAAATTTATGCCTCCACCAACCAGATTTCTCCCTCTACTTTTCCTTCCCCAGGGAAAAAAAAAATACAAGACATAGCTTTCTCGACTTAAGAAAAATCATTTTAGGCCCTAGACGTCTTGTGAGTTATGACTACTTGCCCAAAGCATATCCTTGAGTTACCTTTGCAGGATGTAAACCCCTTGGAGCATTCAGATACCGGATCAATTAAAGGCAGAGAATTGATTCCAACCTTTGCCAGCCCTTGTGTCTTTAATTAAGACCTGAACTCTGTCACCCTGAGATAACTTCTGCCTAAATTCTAGGCTGAATTCCCCACTGTACAAGCACTTTTGTGAATCTGTATGTACCCTGAGCCTAAAAGACACTGCTTTGGGAAATATCCCCTACATTCTCCTTTACTTTTTCCAAGTAAAAACTTCCTTTTTCTATTCTTGGCTTGGTTGTGTCTTTTGGTTCAAAACCCGCCAAACGCCGAATTCAGTTTCATGTAACAATACCCTATCCCATCGCCTCCCACCTCCATCTCTCACCCCCATCTCTGATACCCTCCATCATTTCTCTCCCTCACTCCCTGACTCCCCACTCAGACACAGAGATGTCCAGCTGACCCTGCTGGCCTCCGTCCCCTAGAGGTTGGGGCCTCACCAAAGAAGACTCCCAGCACTGTTCGGTTTCGCAGGGAGGCCTGCCCTGCAGGGCCCCTCATGGCAGTGTTGCTAAGGTCTCTGGGGTTGGGCAGGTGGGGTTCTTTCAAGGGCTGGTACACACCATCTGCATAGCTGGCTGGGACTAGGCGCTGCAGCCGAGAGCCTGCAGTAGGAGGGGTAGAGACAAGGATAAGTCCTCAGCGGGGCTCCCTTACCTCCTCTCTCCCAGGCTTCCCTCCGTATCACAGGGAACCCATGAGCCTTTGCTGGTACCTGCCAGCCCTTGCCCCTTAGTATCACCCTAACCCTGGGGCTGTCTCCCCTTGGCCCTCACCTACCTTTGCTGCCCCATCTGTGCTCCATGAGGTTGTTGTACCACCCATCAAATCGCTGCACCTCCCAGGAAATGGGATTCTGGGCTCCTGTGTGAGAACAGAGGGAAGGGACAAGTCTGCGCACGGGAGGACATGGGTCTTGGGAGCTTGGCAAGCGGAGCAGCAGAAAGTGGACCCCAGGCACAGTGTGGAAGGTAGGGTGCAGAGGGAGGGAACTCAGGACAAAGTGATATCCAAACTCAAGCTCAGTCTTCAAGCTGCTCGGTGGGGGAAACATGGCAGGGAGTACTAACGCAGTGTAGCCAGGGGCAGTGTGTGCTGACAACCTCAGAGAGCAAGACAAAGCTGGAGAATAGTGGCAATGTGGATGGGGATGCAGGAGCCTTCTACTGCTCTCACACCTCAGCTCCCAGAGGGACACGGAGGGACAGAAACCATTCCCAGCCCTAAGGTATCATATGGAGCTAGAGCCAACCACACCCTAAAAGCCAACCACTCTTCTACCCAGGGAAGGAGAGGTCATTCTGTGACAAGCCCTGAGTAGGGGCAGTGTGGAGAGGAGCTTGGCCCTCTCCTGCTGAACAGAGTCCAAGGCAAGGGTGTGGGTCCTGGGGCTGTGGCTCTGGGACCTGTTGCTACTCTGGTCTCTTTCCCAGTTTCTGGGGTGGGATCAGAGACTGCCTGATAACTGGCCTCTTTTGAGGCATCATGTTTCTCATATAAATCCTCTTATTGACCCTATTGTACTTTCCAAAAACTAGGATCTGGGAGGGAGCACTCAGTTGTGGAGGGAAGAGCTCAGGCAGTGGGGGCAGAGGGAAGGGTCCAGAGTCAGGGGTGGAAAAGAGGACTTTCTGGTCAGTGGATAGATGACCAGATTCCTTTCCCCTAAGTAGGAAGCTACAGGGCTAAAGTTCCCTTTCTGCTCACTTCAGAGAACAGAACAAAGAAAGGACACTCATCAGCCATCAAGAGACCCATTCCTCTGACTGTCCTTCCACTCACACCAAGGATAAGATCTCAGAGCTATACCTCAAACTCCTGTGTGCATGTACATGACCATGCATGCACACTCACTCACCAAAAGGTCAGAGAGGCGAAATGACTCAGGCCCTGATGTTTGAGCAAAGAACCCAACTAAGAATCCAGGACTTGGGATGGGAACTAGGGGAGACCCATACACATGATCTCTAAAATAAGATGAATAGGTGGCAGAACAAGAAGGGGGTCTTGGGGGAAGGGTAAAAGGAAGAATGCCTCCTGGGAATAAGTGGCAATAGCTGGGTAGAAAAGGAAATTGGAAATCCAATGTCAAGGCAAAAAGAGGGCTGGAAGCAATGGGAATGTGAGTGAGCAGTTCTGCTGTGGGAGAAGCCGCAGGGGTCTATCACCTCCAGTCAGAATAGATGATTCCACAGGTGTTCTCTGCTCCCTTTTCTTGTCCCTTTTCTTATCCTCCCACACCTGATAAGGGACTTGCTCCTTTTAACCTAACTTGCAGCACCTTAAGCCTGCTTCCCTTCTCAGAGACCCAGACTACACAAAACAGCCTCAGATCTATTAAGAAACTGTCCAAAACCGATGATAACAAGATAAAATCTAATGGATCATAGGGGGGATCCAACAAAGAAACTGTTTGTTTCTTTGTTGTTGTTGTTTTCATATTGTCTTAAAACACTGGCGACTTCCCTTCAGCTTTGGGTCCAATCTGACCACAAGATCCTTTATTGTCTTATATGCCTAACCGGTCTTTTCCCATTTGGGATCAGGGGTCCTTACTTCATGAAGAAAGAGAGAAGACAGAGGAGAGAGAAAGGGCCTCCAGACTGTAAGGAATGACATAGGAAATGCTGACACAGCAGGGTTCCTCTGCTTCTAGCTACACTTCTCCTCCAACCTGTACTCACCCATAGATGTCCATAACCCAACCAGGAGTGTCCATGCCAGAGCCAGGCAGAAGCCCATGATGAAAGTGATAACAGGGCTTACGTGTTAGGACACCTTAAAATGGAGACCCTAGGAAAAGAGAACAGGATTATGAGTCCCAGCAATTCAGGAGAGTCAAGCCAGGGCCTTTACTGGCTCCTATGAATCTAAGTGTGGGCTGAGCCAACACCACAGCAGGGAACAAAGAGCAGGAGACTCACTCTCTCCCAAGTCTTTCATTCATTCAACAAACACTTGACATGTATCCACTACGTATCAGGCATTGACCTAGGAATTGGAGATTAAGTGATGAACAAAGCAGACAGAAATCTCTGCCTTCCTGGACTTACCTTGTAAGATTAACTGAAAAACCTTGTTTTGGCCCAGCTTTCTGATATGTGTATTCTTTGGACAGAGCCTTGCTTGACAGGACACTGGGGTGCTGCCAGAGTGTGGTCTTAGGCAGGTTACTTCTCTGGTCTGGACCTTGGTTTCCTCTTCCAGCTATGAGAGTAAACATGCCTGAATTGTCTACCTCCTAGCATAGTTGCCAGAATCAGACATGAGAATGAGGTTGAATTCAAAGCAAAATAAGTGACAGGTGTTATGTAAATGGGATATAGGGAGAGGGTGGGCTGGAGCTTGGCTCTTCCAGGCAGACTCAAAAAATGCTGCACCAGGTGCTCCTGTGTTTGGTGCCAGCTTTCTCTCCTCTCTCTCTCTCCTCTCTCTCTCTCTCTCTCTCTCTCTCTCTCTCTCTCTCTCCAGGCTAACAAATCATTCACCCAGGGACAATAGGGTAACAGGCAGCAGGGGACTCAGACTGGGACTCCTGAGAGGCACAGGGAGTGTCTGAGGCCAGTGAAGATCTTCTAAGGCAGCATAGATACTGGGGGTGGGGTGGGGCTAGGGAACTGTCTAGTGGAAGAAAGTGAGAGTTCAGAGAAAGCCTTATCTTAGACTAGACTCTCAGGACTCCTGAACATGTCGTCTAGACCCATAGGAGGAGCCCTAGAGGGTGATCTCATCCCAACTTGCCATCCCCCATGAAACAAATGAAAAACCCTAGGCCCTGTCATAACTCAAAAGCTCAGCATATCACCCACTCCATCCAAGACTGTCCAGATGATGGTCTTTGATAGTTTGTGAAGAGCAGGGCCCTGAATGGTTGAAGCCATAAGGATGTTGGACAGTAGTCCTTCCCGGATCGCGGATGCCCTGCCCCTTCCCGCCTACCACTATGTCTTCAGGATCCTGGGCCCCAGACACCAATATACCACTCAACCCGTAAAAAGCA
The DNA here is from genome assembly GCF_003009895.1 of Hyaena hyaena. Lineage (NCBI taxonomy): Eukaryota > Metazoa > Chordata > Mammalia > Carnivora > Hyaenidae > Hyaena > Hyaena hyaena. The sequence continues at coordinate 791,808 of NW_024080991.1, read as the reverse complement.
TGCTGTGAGCTTTCAGGCCAGGCTGTGGGGACAACCTGAGGAGGAATGTGAGTATGCTTGACAATCACTCCTTGTGGGTGGGTAGCCACATGATTTATATAGCAATATTAGTTCAGTAACTTCTTTTTTTAATTTATATTTTATTTATTTCTGAGAGACAGAGAGAGAGCGCGCATGAGCAAGCAGGGGAGGGTCAGAGAGAGAGGGAGACACAGAATCTGAAACAGTCTCCAGGATCTGAGCTGGCTGTCAGCACAGAGGCTGACGCGGGGCTCGAACCCACAAACTGTGAGATCATGACCTGAGCCGAAGTCAGATGCTTATCTGCTGAGCCACCCAGATGCCCCTGGTTCAGTAACTTCTTAACAACCTCGAGTGTAAGGCATAACTTTAGGACAGAGCAGTGAAGCCCCAGGCAGTGGCAGAACCAGGGAGAGAACACAGGCCTACCTTGTTCTTAACCTACATGGCTACTTTTCCAGTCTGAAGTCCTAGAATAGTGACCCTGGGGTGGGAGAAATATGAGCCAAGGCCATAGGGATTCCATCTGGTCCCAAGGGAGGACTGAGGGGGGAGCCTGGACTCTAAAAGCCCGAAGCTCCCTCTCTGGAGTAATGTGCTGATGCCAGGAAGTGCTCCAGAGATTCCCTTGGCCCAAGCAAACTAGGCGCCCCAACACTCGAGTTTCTCGAAGATTCCAAAACTTGGGGTGAGGTGTGTGGTGGATAGGCCGGAGCAGGTTCCATTTGAGCCTCAGGTTAGTAACGGAGGCTCAGGGGGGCCAGGGCTAGAATTCCCCTTCCCTCAAAAAGCGTGGCGGAGCTGGGGCCCACCGCCGCAGCCACGCCGACGGCGCGCCCTCCCCCGGGGCGCCTAGGCCCGTGGGCCGAGAAGCCCTCCTCGGTCTGACCTGGGCCGCGGCGTCCCTCGACCCCGAAGGGCTGACTGGCTCGCTCCCGGCTCGCTCTCCGCGGGGCCCGCGACGCCGGCTCCCAGTCGGCTCCCTCCGCAGCTCTGCGCGGGGCGGGCGGGGCCGGGGTGAAGAGGGGCCGGCGCAGCCCAGTTCTAAGGAGGGGCGGGGCGGAGCGGGGCGGGAGACTAGCGGACGCGCCCGCGACCCGCCGACGTGCCGGGAGAGGACCGAAGCGCCCGCTGAGACGGCGCGAGCGCGCAGGTGTGGGAGCCGTCGCGTCCGTGGCGAGGGCTCGGCTAGTGCGGCCACGCGGACAGCGCGAAGGGCAAGTCCGCTGGGGCCGGGGAGTGGGCGGAAGACCTTGAGGGGGCGGGGTGGGGCGGGGGAGGCGCTCCCTGAAATTTTCCATATCGCAGGATCTGGGTTCCAAGACCCAGAGGATCGGTCAACACCCGCAGAGCGGGCCAGCCTTCCGAGCAAGGCGTTCGTCCTGAGACCCAGCCAGTGACTGTGGCAACCATCCCCGGAGTCCTCGTGAGCTCTCCGGGTCTCCGGGCCTCCAGCCTCGCCCGCGTCCCGCCGGTCCCCGGACTGCACCGCTAGGTTTGCGCCGGAGTTGCCCGGGGGTTCTGGGCAGGGGGCAGGAGGTGGGGGGGCGGAGGGGCTGCGCCGGCTCTTCCGCACGGTCGCTCCTCAGTCCCAGACCGAGGGCGGGTGCAGCGCCTCTCATCCTCGGGTGCGGTCTGAGAAGGTGGAGAGCGACTTGGAGTGCCGGGCGGGGAAGCACCCCAAACCCGGTTTGTCCGGTCATAGCCGGGTCCTTAAGTTAATTAGGAGGAGAGCAGGATTGGAAGCGAGCCGCACCGAGAGAAAGGAAGGGAGCGCTGCCGGTAACAGAACGTCTGGACCTCGTTCCCGCCCCCAGGAGCGCTGCTTGGGAGGCTCCTTGACAAGGAGGAGGCGAGAGGCGCGGGCTGCCACGCACGCATTGCGTGGAAGGGGCGAAGGTAGGGAAACAGTGGTACGGGTGTGAATGGCGGGGATGATGCGGCTGCTGGGGTCGGGGAGGTAGGAGTGGGTTTTGAAGGGGGCCTTGGAGTGCCGCCTCCACCCGGCCCCCTAGGGGTGCACTTCCAGCGTCCACCCAGGGTAAATTCGGATCAAGTGGGAGTTACTCAAAGAGAAAGTTTGGTAAGAAGAGGAGACAATAAAAACCTCGTAGGGCCATAAATGCCTACAGACAAGGAATCCTTATCTAGGCTTGCCTGGAGTCTAGATCGTTTGACTTGCATGATTCAGCGTCTCTGGGCTCCTTACTTAACCTCAGCCCTCAACCCACTTCTCAGATCTTCTGTTTCTTCACTTAATTCTTTCCTTAGTGCAACAACATACACATGCCCACACACCTTCTTGAAGAGAAGAGGCTGGACAGGAGTTCCTAACAGCTCTCGCCAGTCAGAGCTGTAAACTTTTAATGGAATCAGCCCCAACTAGAGAAACAAAATAATCACATTCTAGTAGCTGTGTATCACCAGGCAGCGCTCTGGCAACTCCGACCATGTCTCCCACTCCTTCATAGAGAATTAGTAGTATTTCTGAGTTCTAGAATATGGGGGAGGTGGTGAGGGGGAAGGTAGAAGAGAGGACACAGAGCATTAAGAAAATACGGAAGAACTTTGAATGCTGAAGACCAGCTGTGCCGGGCTGAATTTTCTTAAAGATTTGTAACTTTATTTTTTGCCCACCCCTTATAACACACATAGGAACCCCATCTCAACCTGCGGTAGGTAAGATTCAGTAACTATGTCTGAAACACAACTGAGCATTAGAAATGCTTCAGTATTTTAAGGGAGTTCAGAAAGGAGGAAAAAGTGTCCCTCACTTCTCTAGGCCAAGTGAGGAAGGAGGACCCCAGAGTGCAGGGATTGGCCCAACCCATTGAGAAAGCACCTCAGTTTTGTCACAGGGGCCTCTGACTGAGCGTTTATGTACCTAGTTTCCTATGTTACTAAGCAGTACTTTCTTCTTGTATCTGTATTTCTGTTTACGTGAAATTGTAGGTGTATGTCTGACTGTATCTTGTGCTTCTTTGTATCAGTATATATTGTGTATATATAAGAGTCATGTGGTGAGTTAGGGGAGAAGTGAGTGAAGACTGACAAGATTGGAAGAGATTCTACTGTCAGACCCTCCTTGGGTTGCCAAGGAGGAAAATGTTCCAGAGGGAAATTAAAGCTTTGTAGGAAAAGCAGGATTGCTGGGTATGGGGACTTTTCATTTTAGTCTGACCACTCATGCAGGAGATCTTTTAGCTTAATTATTAAAACCAATTTGGGATCAAGGTCATCCAAAATTAACTTTAGAGTAGGCAATGGAGATTAAGGAAAACCTAATTCCTAAAATTAAACAAGAAGAATTTTATTCACTTTTTGCCTTAGTCATCTTTAATAAGTATTTTGGTGACTTGGAAATAAGTTAACATTGTCCTTCAGTACTGAAGATACAGAGAGACTTTTGTTAATGTTTCTTTGAAGCACCACTACCACATTAATGGAGATGAGCCATTCTTGTAAAGTATTTTATAACCTCCCACTAAAATATATACAGGAATAATGCTGATATGTAACACTAACCAAAGTACATTACACTATTATTATTTGCTTATATTGCAACTATTTGTTTTTGAAATTTCAGCATATAACATGTATTTGTAGTATTAACAAACTTGCTTTATCTTCCTACCTTACTAACCAAGATATTCTACATTGTATAGCCTTTTTAAAAACATAAAGCCTTCCATCACAGTTGTAATGGCTTTAGTCTACGTGTCATAAAGAAAAAAATTCTTAGACCAATAAGCAAAATAAATATCACTATCACATATTATCCACAAGTTCTTAGTTATATTTTTAGCTAGAGCTGAAACATATGTTTCAGATTCCGTTAAACATGAACATTCATACTTTGGACTCCAACTACTTGAAGAGGCTTTCTGAAAATTTTGTGAAAGCACTAAAGATTGACAGGGTTGGTCAAATCCCTTCCTGCCCAATCCTTAGGCCTATATTGGTGACACTCAATTAATGTTGAATGAGAACAGAATACTGTACAGGGCACAGAGAAAGCATAGCTCCCTCTTGTGTGTGAAATAGAGGATGCCACCTACAGAGAGAGGAACTCACTCATTCCTATGAATTCATTCATTCAACCCACAAGCTGATTAGTATATGCTACATGCAAGGGATACAAAGATGGAGATCAGAAGGTAATAGGGAGACTGATGTTCAAACAATTACAATCCAATATGATTATTGTGATCATGGAGGTATATTCAAAATGCAATCAGAACATTAGAGGTAGGAACATCCACACTGGCCCAATGGTGCCAGAGGAAACTTCACAGAAGAGCTAACACAAGCTGTGACTTGAAGGATGAAAAGGAGTTGCTAAGGGGTAAGAGCATTCCAGTCAGAGGAAATAGCATATTTCAATACAAAGGCATGAAGAGTTAATAGAGTATGTCAGATTCAGGGAGAGGCCAATAGATGAAGATGCAATGGTAGGTGAGATCCTATCATAAAGGACTTTGTATATGATTGTGAGATTAGGTTTTACCCAGAGCAAAGAAATAAAATGATCATTTCCTTGTTAGAGAAAAATGTTCTGGCACCAGGCAAGATAGAATAAGGCTGAACTAGGGCAGTAGGGAAGGAAACTCATGGATGGTTTCAAGAAGTGTTGAGGAGAGAAGATGGTCTAGCTTTCTGGCTTATTTTATTAATACAGTGGTGATGCCACCAAAGAGACAAGGAAAACAATAAAAAGCAGAGCATAGACAGTGAATTCAGTTTGGGACCTGTTAAATCTGAGGCATCCATGAGAAAGCCAAGCGAAAGTGTCAGTGGGGTAATTGGCCCAGGTAAGCTGTCTATCTGGAGACATATATTTGAGAAGCATAAGTCATGGGACTAGATGAGTTTGCCTAGGGAGTCATGAAGAGTACTCGAAGAAAAGAGCCAAGACAGAATCCTGGGAAGCAGAAACATTTCAGGGGCAGGAAGGACTAGCAAAGGGCTACAGAAGGAATGGCCAAAGGCAGGTGACCCAGGAGAACATGGTGTCATGGAGATCCAAGGAGAACAAGTTTGAAAAAAGAGGGAACAGTCCACAATGCCAAATACCACAGACAGGTCAAGAAGGATGAGAAGTAAAAACTTACCTTTGGATTTAGTATGTGGTAACCTAATGGAGAAGATGGGGATGGAGAGAAGCCAGATTGCAATGGGTTGAGGAGATAAAGCAATGCAAATACCAGCATAGACTATTCTTCCCAAAAGCCTAGCAAAAGAGAAAGGGGAAGAGTGAGACAAGACAGTAGCAGGAAGGGACCAAGAAGTTCAAGGGAGAGAATCCCTTCTCTTTGTGTTCCTAACATGGGAGAAATTTAAGCGTATCCTCAAGAGAAGAATCCAGTAGAGAAAGAGAAGCTGACAAGTTGCAGAGAGAATGTGGGATGACTAGGGAAAGGTGGCTGTGAAGGCAGGCAAGGATTGGACTTAGAGCCCAGGAGGAAAAGAGATACTCATTCCTCTGTAATGGAAGAATTGAAGGGTTAAGAAAAAAGCAAAATTTCATGGGAAAACCTAGGCTCAGAGCTTATGTGATTTGTCTAAAAGACAGGATTAAAACTGTTTGTCTTTTTGCCTGATACTATGCTACCCCCCAGAGATAGCATAGGAGGTGGCCAGCCTAGAAGGAGAGTGGAAGGCTGGGAGCCACAAGGTATTATAGAAGAATCACAGAATTTACAACTAGAGGGGACATGGAGATCATCATATCCAATAGCAGATGAGGAAACCAAGGACCAGGGAGGTTGTCATTTGCCTGTCTAATGTTTTAAAATAAGTGAAGAACTGGTTCCAGCCCAGAGTTCTCTCCAACATTGTCTCTCCTTATTGGATAAGGAGATAAATGGGGCAATAAGATACCCCCTCCTTCCCAATCTGGTAGCTGCTATCTATTCATGTCACTCTGTTTCAAATATTATTCTTAGTACTTTACACACACAATCTTGTCTCATACTCACAATGACCCTGTGAGGTAAACACTGTCATCCCTACTTTTTAATAAAACCAAGTGCCTGTAGAGGCAAGTAACCAAGTAACTTGCAAGAGGCAGATGCAGAATTCAAACACAGAGCTGCTTAACCCCAAACTTATTCTTTCACCATTTCACTTAACAAGACACTACCTGGCCAGACTATAAATAATGGAGCCTCCTGGGCAAACCAAGGTCCCAGTACAGATCACGCACAGGGAGATGAGCAGAGGTGGGATAACTGATTGTAAGATGAGGTAAACTCAATTGATTTCAATTATTCTAGAGTTGCCAGAGGAGGAGCCAGGGTGCTTGAGAAAGCTGGACAGACCAGTGTGGGCACTGTCAGGACTGAGAATCAGCCCTCTGATGATATCATTAGATTATATACTTAGCAAAGCTGTCTGGCCTTTGTTCCTTTGGAGGCTGAGGAGGAAAGCCAATCTTTTTGTAATCTGTACCAACTTTCACCCTTATGCCTTCACTTGACTGTAAATATAGCTCTCTTTATGTTCTGTGATCTGTCTGATTAGGCTGGAGGCCTGAGAGAGATAAAAGAGAATTATATTTCTTAAGACAGTTCCAGAGGAAGCAGAGAAGCCTCGAGGATGGTTGTGGCACTGATTTAGGGGATCTGAGGGTTAGGAAAGGTGCGTGGGGCAACAGAGATGGATTGCCATGACCTTCATTCCCTCACAGCCAAAACACAGGGAGATGGATGGCAGAGGCACAATGGAATGGCAGTAGCAGTAGAATCTGTTGAGTTCCAGAGATGAGGGAACTGGTCTGTTTTATTCTTAGCTGTATCTTCAGCACCAAGAACAGTACTTAGCTCATAGACATAAACATCTCTTGTCCTACAGCATAGGCCTGCGCCTCACAGCCCCATCAAAATGGCTGCTTTCGGACACACATTTCCCTTCTATACTGGCCTCAAGCCAATCTTCCCAATGGATACCACCTTGGCCGTCATCATTGCCATCTTTCTGACTGCACTGATCACCTTCATCATCATCCTGCCTGGCATTCGGGGCAAGATGGTGAGAAACAAACCCAGCCCTGGATACCCCAGCCCCAGAGAGACCTTGGCCTCAAGGTGAGGGGGCAAGACTCTCTGACTACAACCAGACTCAGGAAAGACTCCAGTCCCGAGAAAGTGTCACCCACCCCCCAGGAGGGAGCTCCCTACTCATTGATTCAACACATAATTATTGAGCACCTATTATGTGGCAGACACTCTGATCTCAATAGTCCAAGTGACCTCAGTTTTAGAACCCCCGCCCCCACACACCCAAGAGGAAGGGTGGATTTGGAAGGAGGGTGTTCCTTCTTAAACCCACCCACCCTGTGACTCAGAGGCTGTTTTGGCTGCTACGGGTAGTGACCAGCTTATTCATCGGGGCTGTGATCCTAGGTGAGTATAATCTTGGGCAACTGCCTCTGTCCCATCTAGTTTGCCCCACAGCCAAACTCCCCACTCCTGGTTTGCTTATAGCAACTTCTGATTCCCCGGGTGTGGGGGGTGGGTAGGAGGGGCATAAGTAGAGTGTGAACAAGGGGAGTCTTGGATTCTGACCCCTTTATTCATCTTGAGCAAACATATTATTGACAAGCTAACCATGAGCTAGACCCTGAGCTAGTTAATAGATATACAATTATGTGCAAAACAGACCTAGACCCCTTGGAGCTCTCCTGACTCTAACCCAGTAATGCCCAGATCTTCCTGAGTTCCTGTATGTCCAACTCCCCAACCCCAGCCGTGAATTTCAGTTCTGAGTGGTCCGTGGGCCAGGTCAGCACCAATACATCGTACAAGGCCTTCAGTTCCAAATGGATCAGCGCTGATGTTGGGCTACAGGTTGGGCTGGGAGGAGTCAACATCACACTCACAGGTAAGGGATGGCTCTTACCTGTGAGGGAGAAGATTCTGCTGTGTCTTTGGGATCTAGTTTGGTGTGGTCTAAAGACCTACAGGATGGGGGGATGGTAGGAAGGGAACTTTCCAGAGATTGATACCAGCTTCTGTACATCTGCCCACTGTGATGAGCCCCTACCCAGGCAAATGCACACTCTGGTCCTTCGGTTCCTGCTGAGCACACCTGTCCCATTCCTCCAGGGATCCCAGTGCAGCAGCTAAATGAGACCATCAATTACAATGAGGAGTTCACATGGCGCCTGGGTGAAAACTATGCTGAGGAGTATGCAAAGGCACTGGAGAAGGGCCTGCCGGACCCTGTGCTCTACCTGGCTGAGAAGTTCACCCCAAACAACCCATGTGGTCTGCATGGCCAATACCGCCTGGCAGGACACTACACCTCAGCCACGCTCTGGTGAGGGTGGTATGGAGGCCCTGCTGGCCTAGACCCAGGGATGGTGTTTCTATCTATCTTTCCTCCACTCATGTGGAAATCCCTAGTGGGACAGGCTGGCACCAGCCCCACAGTACTTTGTTGGGAAACCTATAGGCAGAAATCCATATCTCACATCTCTGGGTATTCTTGGGTACTTGAGCCTCCACATGGGCCCTTCCAAGTAGAGGTGTCTAGACCAACCTTCACTAGATCCCTGGCTCTCCAGGGTGGCATTCCTCTGCTGGCTGCTGGCCAATGTGATGCTGTCTATGCCTGTGCTGGTCTACGGTGGTCACATGCTGCTGGCCACAGGCATCTTCCAGCTGTTGGGACTGCTCTTCTTCTCCATGGCCACATCACTCACACCACCCTGTCACCTGCGCCTGGGCACCGCTACACTGCACACTCGCCATGGGCCTGCCTTCTGGATCACATTGACCACAGGTGAGGTCCAGCCCTGAAGACAGACACTGGAGGGCTTAGGGCCAGGGAGGGAGGGCCAGGGACCACCATATTGGTGGGGGTTGAGGGTCTGCCTCTGGGGCCAGCATGCGTTTCCTTCCTTTAAAGCCCTATCCCTCTTACATCACTCTCTGGGCTTTTTCTCCCCAGTTCCTCTACCCACCCCCATAGATGCCTACTCCCTGTGTCTTTTGTCTCTGTCGTGTCCCTCATCCCCTAACTCTCCCTTCACCCAGCTCTTTCCCAAATCTTCCAATCTTCTGTCCCTTCCTGCTTCCCCCAAACACTCTTCTCTGTGTCCTCCATTCCTAGAACGCTTCTCTTTCTCTGCCTCACATGGCCTTAAATTATCCACAAGCCTTTCTCCTCTCATGTTCTCTCATGCCTTTTCTCATGCCTTCTCCTCTATGCCTTTCCACCAGAGTTCTCTGTTTTCAGAGTTCTCTCTCTTTCTTCTGAGATGTAATTCAAAGAGCACTGGGCCTAGAATCAAAGCTCAGAACAACAGAGCCACACCAGCCATATGACCCGAAGCCGGTCACTTCTCTGAGTCCCAGTTGCCTTGAAACGAGGATACCAGCATTCCCTGAAAGTTGTTCTGATGCTCTTGCAAGAATTCCTTGGGAGGGTATAACTATCACCAAGGTGGGACACCTGTTGTCTCATCCCCAGGACTGCTTTGTGTGCTGCTGGGCCTGGCCATGGCAGTGGCCCACAGGATACAGCCCCAGAGGCTGAAGGCTTTCTTCAACCAGAGTTCAGGAGAGGACCCTACACTGGATTGGAATCCTGAAGAAGGGGGACTCCTGAGCCCCCGCTTCCGGTCCACAGCCGAGAGTCCCGAGCCCCAGGACATTCCTCTGTCAGAGGCTTCCTCTGAGACATGCTGTAAGAAGGAGCATCCCAGAGAGCCTGACTGTACCCTGTAAGGTTCTTCTCCCTGGTGGCCATCCGGACTTCCAGTCTGGTTCCAGATCTCACTGGAGCCTCATAAACCTGCCAGAACTGACAGCGGGATGGGTTGTTTCATGCCCCAAGCCCCAATCTATAGGTGGAGAAGGAAAAAGAGGCTTTTCCTACTGATGTTAAAAAAAACAAAACAAAAAGCCCTAATATGCTGAACAGACACAGGAGCTTCCCATAAACCCTGTCTCCATGGTAAGACCTAGCAGGTGCTGCCAGCAACCCTGCCTTCCCTTGATGCCTTGCCTCTTTGAGGTGCCATTTATTAGAACTCAGCTTCATCTACATTGTGTGTATGTGTGTGTGTGCATGTGTGTTGGGGAGGTTACAGTGTGATACCTTTACGGTCTCCCCTATCCCTCTTGTTTTCCTTTTTCTGGGTCCCTTTTGTTCTTCTTTTACTTCCCCAGCTTGTGTGATCTCTCGATACAGTGAAAGTCCTGGGTGAGAGAAGAAACCAAACTTCTTGTCCCAGGATATCAAACACGTGTGCTACATTATCTTTAAGCTTCACTTCCCAAATTTGCTAAATAAGATTGTAGGTCTTGCCAAGGACTTAAAAACGAATCCCAGGATTTACATTTTTATGCCCTGCCGACATCTACTTTAGTTAGCCCTTAGATACCACCTCTTAGTGAGGTGGAGTTAAACTCCATAAACTGGAGTTAGTAAATGATCTAAAAAATGCCATTCCCTCCAGGTCCACTCACCTGGGCCAATGAAGGGGGAACCCACTGGGCCAGTGGGATGGTGACCTGCCTGGTCACTGCTACCTACCATCCACCTGGGGCAGCTCAGGAAGATACTGGCTCTGGTGGGTTCCCCTTTGGTCACTAGAGGGCGCGCCTCTCCCAGAGCCTTGTGGCAAGGCAGCGAGAATGGACTTGGCTGCTTCCAACCCAAGGAAGTCCGCTGAGGACTCATATTCCCCAAGCCTGGGAAAGCGATGAAATGTAATGGAAACAAGTTTAAAAAAAAAAAAAGGAAAAATATTTATTTACAGGTCACTCTAGGAGACTCCCCCACCCCCATCCCTGCGTTTCCCTGGTGGCTCCCCACCCCTTCCAGGGCAGTGACTTTCTTGGAACTCTTCTGGCCCAACCCCAGCCAGCATTGCTACCCGGCTTGCAGGGAACTGAGGTGGAGTAGCAATCTGAGGTTGAGTCCCCCTCAAAGTTTAGTATTGGTCGTTAAGTCCAGGGCTCCAAACTGCTTATGCAGTGGGTTGTTCAGGATGAGAAGAGAGCTCCCTTTCTCCTGGCTACCGTAGTCCTTGACGCTTTGGTCCAAGAAGGTGCGAAGCGCACTGGGCCACGAGTAGTGGAGACTCACCACCGCCACTCCAAGCAGGAGGCACAGGATGCCTGCCACAGCGCCAACGGAAGGAAACAGGGTAGTCAGGGCTCCAAGCCAGTATCTGGCCTGCCCCCCTCCGTCTCCTGTGCGCTACCTCTTACGTTTCCTCCCCCAACACCCAGGGCAGAAACACCCCTAATACGGATTACTTGGATACACAGTTTCATGTGCTAACTGGGGCAAGATACTGAACCCCTCAAGAACCCCCTCCCCTCATGTGTAAAACGGGTATAACCGCACCTGCTTCTAGGAACTAAGAGGAGGAGATTAGATAGTATGTGTGAACTCGTTTTGTTGACTGTAAAGCACACACCAGTATAAATCCAGTCCCCACCCCAGCCTCCCGGAATCTGCCTCCTTGGTCCTCACCGGTGGCCAAGGTGACCCAAAAGGCAGCGCCATAGTGAGTGGTGAGAGCGGAGGAGCCGAGACGGAGAGGGCAGAGCTGCACGCTGGAGATGGAGGCGAAGGCGAAAATAGAGAAGAGCGTGAAGGCACCGGTGGTCAGGAGCGCCAAGCCTCCGTAGAGCGGAACCGGCATGGACAGCAGCCCGTTGGAGAGGAGCCAGAAGCAGAAAGCCACCCTGCGGAGGGGATACACCGCGCCGTGAGCTGGGCTGCCCCAGCCTCGCTTCTTCTCCGCCCCTACCCCAGACGGAAAGCGGGGCTGGGGCGGCGGAGGCGCAGGGGAGTGGCGGGCGTCCGGCCTCTGCCGGCTCTCCGGGTTCGCGCGGTCTGTGCGCAGGACCTCGTGACTTTCTGTCTCGAGAGGCGGAAATTCTCACTTCCGGCCCTGTGGGGCCCCCCACCCCGCCACCCCCTCCCTCCCTCGGCCACGCGTGCTTCTCTCCAGCGCTCACCACAGCGTGGCCGAAGCATAGTGGCCCGCCCGGCGGTACTGGCGGTAGAGCCCGCAGGGGCTGCTGGGGGTGAACTTCTCCGCCAAGTAGAGAACGGGATCCGGCAGCCCCTTCTCCAGCGCCTCCCAGTACTCCGCGGCGTAGTTCTCGCCCACGCGCCAGTTAAAGTGTTCGTTGTAGTCTATGGTCTCGTTCAGCTGCTGCACCGGGGTCCCTGCGGAGGGAGGATGAGCGGCAGAGTCACGCAGCTGCGCGCAGCTGGGGACCCCGCAGCTGAGCAAACACGGACAGGAAAGTGGAGGTGTGAGAGAAAGCAAACTGTTTGGCAGCGGTTGGGGAGAGCACAGCTCCGAAAGGAATAAACTCTTTGAGCCTGTGGGGTCCGAGATTTCCTCCGGATGTCCCTGCCACACTCCCCCAACCATGGGGTCCGCCAACAGGAGTTCACTTTGCCCCAGCCCCCCCTCACCTGTGAGTGTAATATTAATTCCCTGCAGGCCGACGTGCAGACCAACATGGGCTCTGACTCGTGCTGCGCTGAAGGCCTTGTAGGATGTGTTGGTGCTCACTCCACCCACCGACCACTGTGCGCTGAAGTGCACGGCTGTGGGGAGAGGCTCCGTGTGAGGGGAGGGGAGGGAGGGAGAGAAGTGGGGACATGGAATGGGGAGGGCGATGATGGCAGGTAGGATGAAGTGCAGAGAGGTGGGGGGGTCTAGGGTCCAATGTGGTATACATGGTAAGGGTGTAAGACTGGGCACTAGAAAGAGCTGCAGAATGGAAAGAGGGAACAGGGCACGAACCTCCAATCTCCATTTTCCCAGGTGCCCTCTGCCCACCTCCAGCCTCACCCAGGTCCTCTCCCCACCTGCTGCCCCACACACTCACCCACAATTTCTGCGCCTATGAAGAGACTGAGAAGAACTCTCACCAGCCAGAACCAGCGCTGCAGGAACAGGCATCTGGGTCAGGCCCGGTAACGGCTGGGCTAGAGTCCCCAAGACCTCCTAGATCTCTAGTGCCTTGGAAACTGTCCCCTCTTGTGCTACACCTTTTTACCAGTTCCATTCCTGATGTTTTGAAGCAGAAGTCAGTTTTGTTTTTGTACAAGTTCCTCTGAGCCATTGCCATTTCTGAAGTTTTCTAGCCATGCATGTCGGCTGCCCCAGTCCCATTTCCCAGTGCACCCCACAACATGGCTTTCTGCCTGGTGCTAGCCCGCCACCTTCACCCGCCAGCTATCTGGCTCCTGGTGCTGGTCATGCTGGCTAGTTGAGTCACTGCTATGGTGAGGCTCAGTGAGTCCAGAAGTGGGTCATGGGGTCATCTTCCCCAGGAGAGGGTGGTTCCAGGGTCCTGTCACCACATAGAGGAGGTGGGAATGCAACCTCTCAGATATTCCTAGGTGCACCAGTTTCCCAAGGAAACCAACACAGATCAAGACTGAGGGAGGCTAGAAACTTGTAGACTTGAAAAACAACTTAGGTTCTAGGAGAAGCGGGGCAGGGGAATCCAAGGAAAAGTACCCAGTCTGCTATAACTTTGAATCCTGTGTGGGAGTCTCTGAGCCCTTAGGATGGGAGCACTCATACACTTACACCTCTATGCAGCAGACAGTGAAACACAGCAGTCTCAGCTGCTGGTTTCTGTCCTCTCGGTCTGCCAATCATCGAGTCATCACCTGAAGGCTGAGATTGGAGTGCAGCCACGGTCTCAGGGAAGGAGGAAGACTCCACCAGCATGGAAGACTAGAATCAACCCCAGGATTACTGGACTGGGCACTCACTCTCTGCAACAGCCTCCTGAATGATCCAGGTGGGGTCAGTTTCTAGGATGTTTTGCACAGAGCCTCAACCTCCCCCAGTCCTTGGAAAGACATGCCTGCTGCCCTAGACTTCTGTGTGCTCCACCTATGCTCCTCTGGGTCAGTGTTTCAGTCTGACTATCCATGGAAGCATTTGCTACCATATTACCTGTCCTAGTTCATCCAGAGACAAGCTGCCCACGACCCCCAGGCCCTAGCATCTAGCACCCCCTTACCGAGTGGCCACGGATCCCAGGCAAGATGAGCAGGAAGCTGGCAGCCAAGGCCAAGAACACCAGAATGACGATGAGCAGTGGGACGCTGATGCCAGGAGCATGCCGGGGCTGGGGGTAGAAAGGCAGCTCACCATTCCACAGAGTCATGCTGCAACCTGGCCAAGCTGGGTTCGCTGGAGTGGGAATAGCAGGTACCTGGCAACCGAGGCTGGGCCCCACTTCTCTTTGTCCGGTCCCCTGCGTTCTTGGACAGGACTCAATGGGCTGGTCAAGCCTGAGCTCCTAACTTTCCCCTAAAGAAGTGCAGCGGCTGGCTGCCTTCAAGTGCTCTGGATTGGCTGGAGCAGGGTTGGGTAGGTGAAGGAGAGGAGTTATTTCTCACTAGCTGTAACCAGTTATGTTCAAGGCTCTGCGGGTTTGCTCTGTGTTTAGAAGTGGTGTGGGATCTGGACCCCTTTTATAGCAGCCTGGGCAGCTTGCTGGGTGATGTCAGGGCTTGGCAGCTGGGTGTGACTGGGAAGAGAACTTGCAAATAAGGGGCGGAGGTTGCTATGCAAATGAGAAGAGCCCTGACTCCACGGCAAGAGGGCTAGCCTCCCCGTCCAGATGCGCATTCTTGGCACTAGTCTGACCTGAGCGGACACCAGGGCAGCTGGCCTTTGGGGATCCAGAGAAGAAGGTGAGAGATCCCGGGAGGCTGGGGATCTTCAGAGCTGGGAGGGGAGGGGTGCTGCGTTGGGAAGGTAGAGACAGAGAAGAGAGCAGAGAAGCAGATTCCAAGAGGAAAGACTTCTGACTCAGATGGGAGCCCTAAACCAGAGGTTGGATTGCAGTTTGGGGCCTGATCTCCCCAGCCCTCCTGTCCTTGCACAGGCATTCATTGCAGAGTATCAAGGGCTGCAGGTTGGGGATTCCTAGCAGATACTATGGGGTTGGGGATGGGGATTCAAGGCTTGGCAGGGAGGAAGCCTGGAAGGCTGGAGGTAAAGTTCTGCCTGGGGCTGACAAACCTCAGAGGACTAGTGCCCTGTGGGTTCCTTTGATTAGGGTTAATTCTTCCACTAGGTGGAAAGTAGGGACCGGCATCAGTGCCTACCAGATGTTCTGAAAAGAGCAACGTGGGGATGTGAGTCCTTAGTGATGCTCCTAGAAGTTTGCTCCAGAAGTGAAAACAGCTGGCACCTCCTCCCGCTGTGTGGGCTGTAGATATGAGGGACACTCGCTCCTTGTCCCTCACGGATCACCTCCCACTTCCCAGGCAGCAGGGTCAGCATGCTCTGTGCAAGGCCAGAGGCGGTGGTGCTCCTGGGAGCTCTGCTGACTACATCCCTGGATCCAGCGGGTAAGCATCCGGTGCCCCTAGCTTAGCGAAGTCGCCCGGTACCTCCTGCAGGAGGAGGAAGTAACAGATGCTGGCAAGCTGCAAGATCGGTCAGATCACAGCGCGGCTCAGCAGGATGGGACACTTCCTAGCGCAGCTTCAATGCCAGACGGTGTCGCCTCTTGGGTAGGATTGGGGGCACTCTGTGAGCGTGAGAAGCGCGGACGGAGGCCGCCAGGTCCCGGAGTGGTCGCCGGGAGGCTAGTGCTGAGGGGACCGCTCTCTGCCCCACAGGCGGCCAGGACTCAACTGCACTGTCCTGGGAAGTGCAGCGCTACGACGGCTGGTTCAACAACCTGAGGCATCACGAGCTTGGCGCAGCCGGTGCGTCCGGTGGTCCGGGGAGGGGGAGGGGGAGGGTGGCTGGTGCGGAGAGAGCGGACGGAGAGAGCGCGCCGCCAGCCGCCCGGCTGTCTGTGCGGCGAACTCCTATGCACTCCCGGGCCCAGGAGACCCTGACTGAAAGGGGTCTCGTCAGTGAGACAGGCGTAGAGAGAGATTTGTGGGCTTTTGGGGCCGGAGTGCCCTGACAGAACCCCGCTCCCTCCTTCCCACAGGCTTCCGACTGCAGCGCCTGGTACCGGCCAATTACGCGGATGGCGTTTATCAGGCTCTGGGGGAGCCGCTGCTGCCCAACTCGCGCCGACTCAGCGACGCCGCCATGCGGGGCACAGCCGGGCAGGCCTCCCGCCGCAACCGCACAGTGTTGGGGGTCTTCTTTGGTGAGAGCAAAGTCGGAGAACACTGGGGTTGACCAGTCACTTGGCGCCTCCGAGAGACGCCCTGCAAGGGCACAGGAGACTGACCCAAGACTCCCAGCCATCTCCTCCTCCTCACTAAGCTACACTTCCAGGCGGTTTTTATCTTGGGGGATTTGGGGGTGTCGATTTAGGGATATTTACTTCCCTAATCTTTCTCTTACCCTTTACTGCAAACGCAGGAGTATCACTAGACCTCCATTAAAGCTCTTGGGAGCTGAGTCCCCGGCCACCCCCCTCCTATTCATATGATTATATCCCCTTTCCACCGAAAGAGAAAGGGGGAGGCAGGATCCGGTGGGAGATGGGGATTGGTCTGGGGGAGCCCTTATCTTAATTATATTTTTTTGGATTCTCACACCAATGTTCCGTGGAGACGGTACTATATCCCCACTTGAAAATTAGAAGAAAGACCCGGAGCTGGTACTACAACATGTCTTTGACTCTTGAGAAACAAAGCGACACTCCCTGCCCACGGGGAGTGTCCATTCTCATCAGTTTGGCCCCCATTGCGGACAGGCTACCACGTGCTGTCCGACCTGGTGAGCGTGGAGACACCTGGCTGCCCCGCCGAGTTCCTCAACATCCACATCCCTCCCGGGGACCCGGTGTTCGACCCCGACCAGCGCGGGGACGTGGTCCTACCCTTCCAGAGGAGCCGCTGGGACCCCGAGACCGGACAGAGCCCCAGTAACCCCCGGGACCTGGTGAGACGAGGCAGGCGGGGTCGCGGGGTCGGGGCCTGGAGGGCCGCGCGGGGGAAAGCCTCCGCCCCCCACCCCCCCACTCCCCACCGCCGCTCGGCTGGCCCTGGCGCCCCCGAACCCGCCTCAGCGACTCCACCTGCAGCTTCCCCTGGGCTCACCCTCCCGGTGCCCCCGCAGACCAACGAGGTGACGGGCTGGCTGGACGGCAGCGCCATCTATGGCTCCTCGCACTCGTGGAGCGACGCGCTGCGCAGCTTCTCCGGGGGGCAGCTGGCGTCGGGGCCCGACCCCGCCTTCCCCCGCAACGCGCAAAGCCCCCTGCTCATGTGGACGGCGCCCGACCCCGCCACGGGACAGCGCGGGCCCCGGGGGCTGTATGGTGAGGCCGCGGCGCGGGGCGGGGCGGGGCGGGCCGGGCCGGGCCGGGGAGCAGCGAAGTCGCGCTCCCGGTGGTCACACGGCCGTGCGTCTCCTCCCCTGCTTCCCTCCGTGGCGCAGCCTTCGGCGCGGAGCGAGGGAACCGCGACCCCTTCCTGCAGGCGCTGGGCCTGCTGTGGTTCCGCTACCACAACCTGTGCGCGCAGCGGCTGGCCCGCGAGCACCCGCGCTGGGGGGACGAGGAGCTGTTCCAGCACGCGCGCAAGAGGGTCATCGCCACCTACCAGGTCAGTCCGCACCCCTTCCCTTGGCGACCCTCACCCGCTGCGCAGAGCCCTCCATCCTCCGACGGGCAGCCCCCAGCAATGCCCTTTTCCGGGAGGGCACTGCTCCCCAGAACTGGGGCTAGCGCCTCGGCGTGGACCCTGAAGAGGATGGGGAGGCAAAGCGCTATTATACGTGAGACTTTGCTGTGGATATTATGTAGCCGCCCTCGTCTCCCATCCCGTTTTCCTTGTGGGCGACGGGTCTCTGCACCTGTCCTGTCTGAGTTCCCTCCGTCGTGACCGCCCCTGCCTAACCCTCATCTCTCACCGAAGCCTTCCTTGGGCTCGGGTCCCTCCCAAGGCGGCTGCTCTACTTGCCTCCCTTTTGCCTTCTCTTGCCCCTCAGAACATCGCTCTGTATGAGTGGCTACCCAGCTTCCTGCAGAAGACACCCCCAGAATATACAGGTACAGGAGTTGAGGGAGACACCGAGACTACAGGGGTGGAGGTGGGGAAGGGCAGATCAGGATCCATGGGGGAGAGAAGATAGGTAGGTGCATGTGATGAAAGGATGTGATAAGGGAGTCAATTTCTCTTATTATCCCTGTTGGGCAGGGTACCGTTCTTTCCTGGACCCCAGCATCTCCCCAGAGTTCCTGGCGGCCTCTGAGCAGTTCTTCTCCACCATGGTGCCTCCTGGCGTCTACATGAGGTGAGGGAGAGGCTGGCAGTGGAGGAGGCATAGCACACTGCCAGAGGTGAAGAATCAACTGCCATGGGAGCCTGGGGCCTTTTATACACCTCCACAGTTTAATGGGAAAGAGAAGCAGAATTTGGAACCCTGAAATAGGACCCTGGGGTAGGAGTTTCAAACTTAACAACTCCTCCTGATGGCTGACCTTTAGTTGCTGAGGGCAGGACTTGTCTAGCAGCTGGGTTATTCTCTTTGCTCCTTTCCTTCCCACTCTATGTGGACAAAGAGCAACCCATACCTTCAATCCACACACATTGCCAAATCCCTGCTATGTTCAAAGAAGTTCAGCCCTCCGTCCTGCCCAAACCTTTCTGAGTCCCTCACCCCACTCAACCCCATGTCAGCCTTTTCCCTGAGCTCTCATCTCATTCTT
Source organism: Hyaena hyaena (assembly GCF_003009895.1). NCBI lineage: Eukaryota > Metazoa > Chordata > Mammalia > Carnivora > Hyaenidae > Hyaena > Hyaena hyaena. Next base: position 773,149 of record NW_024080991.1, on the reverse strand, counting down.
GATTCCCCATTTCAGAAATGCCAGCTGTCACTTCCAGATGGTCCTGAACCAGGGTGTCGGCAACTCCCCAGCTCTTAGGGTCTGCAACAGCTACTGGATTCGGGAGGTCAGCCTGGGGTCCGGGTCAGGGGAAAGTGAGTCTTGACACACAGGCTGGGGAAAGCAACCATTCCAGTTGCTTTTTTGGGTGTTGCTTCTCCAGATAGTAGATGAGAGAAAAAGTGATCAGAAGGTGGGGCGCCCCGGGGGGTTAATTGGTTAAGTGTCCTACTGTTGATTTTAGCTCAGCTCATGATCTTAGGATTCCTGAGTTTGAGCCATCAGGCTCTGTGCTGACAGCATGGAGCCTGCTTTGAATTCTCTCTCTGCCTCTCCTTCCCTCTCTGCCTTTCTCCTGTGCTCTCTCTCTTCTCTCAAAATAAATAAATAGCTTTGGAAAAAAAAACCACTTAAGAAAATTATCTGGAGACAACAGCTCAGGAGTCTAGGACTAGCCAAGGGCCCTTAGACTTGAGGTGCTACAATGGTTCAGGACGACAGGTACCAGGCTTTGGGGAGAGGCCAAATGTGTTGTTTATTTCCAGAACGCGAATCTGAACAGTGCCCAGGCAGTGAATCACCTGCTGCTGGGAATGGCCTCCCAGATTTCGGAGCTGGAGGACAGGATAGTGGTTGAAGATCTAAGGGGTGAGCTTGGGAGCTCAATGGGATAAGGGTCCAGAGGCTTGGGAGCCTGGGAACCCCTCTGGGTTAATCAACAGGCAGACCCTAGGGTACCTACAATGCAGGAACACAGATATGCATACTACAAATAGCCATTAGAAGAAAAAAAGCTTGTAACTTTTTCTTGTTTAAGTTTAATGTTGTTTTTATTCTAAATAACCTATGTCTGTGTATGTAGGGGGATGGGTGACACCACAATCTCCTTGATAGTTAGGTCTCCAAAGCTTTTCATCCAGTCCTGACTTGAGGCCAAGGATCCTGGTAAAGGACAGGGACTTTACTACTTGGTGACTAGAACAGTCTTGAGTCCCAGGGGAAGATTCTTGCCAGAAAAATTTCCCCTGTTCATACATGGTAACACTGACCCTACTTGGAGGCAAGGTTGATATGGACACAGGTCATATGTTGGAAGTTCTGGGGGTGGGTAGTGCCAAGAACCTAATTCAAGACTGTTGAGCAAAGAGGGGTCAGAAGGATTCAGCCTATAGCCTGGTTCTCCCTCTTTCTCAGATTATTGGCCTGGCCCTGGCAAGTTCTCCCGCACAGACTACGTGGCCAGCAGCATCCAACGTGGCCGAGATATGGGGTTGCCCAGCTATACCCAAGCCCTGAAGGCATTGGGATTGGAGACCCCAAAGAACTGGAGTGACATCAACCTCAATGTGAACCCCCAGGTGAGAAATAGTAATGACAGCAATAGCAGCTATAACTTTCTTGTTTTAAGATCTGTACACTTGTAACTCATTTAATCTATATCAAGAATGTTACAGGGCAGATACTATCATTATCCTTATTTTACCAATGACATGGTTGCTAAATCAGTCACAGAGACAGTATTTAAACTTAGTCATCTGATTCCAGAGTATGTTTCTCACCACCACATTGTACCATCCCTACAGGGTGGCCTCTGTGTTGGGTGCCATTGTCCTATTCCTGCAGGGTCCTTTCTCATGAATTGGGTGACCTTGAAGCTGCTAATTACTGGGACAGATAGACTGGGTGGTGGTGGTCACTGGATATGGCCCACAGGCACCTAGCAGTGCTCTCACCATGGGCAGGGACACATGGGTCTTCCCACCAGTCTCGCCACCTCCTGAGGGGGACTGCCTAGGAAAAGTAGGCTCCTTCAGGCCTGAGCAGCAAGCCAAGCAGCTGATGGAGTCCCCCGTTTAAAGGATGGAGCCGTAGTGGCTGCCCTCCCCACCATACGCTTGCACATACACACATGTACACACACATATTTCTCACCCCAGGTGCTGGAGGCCACAGCTGCCCTGTACAACCAGGACCTGTCCCAGCTGGAGCTGCTCCCTGGGGGGCTCCTGGAGAGCCACGGGGACCCCGGGCCCCTCTTCAGTGCCATCGTCCTTGACCAGTTTGTGCGGCTGCGGGATGGTGACCGCTACTGGTTTGAGAACACCAAGAATGGGTAAGGCCTTCATGAACCTCCTCCTCAGATTCCACCTTGGCCCAGAGCCCCAGGCCCCCTGCCTGGAAGCAGCCCCATGGGCCTTGGATTCCCATGGGCCTTACCTCCTCTTTAATCCCTCTGGGTCTCTTTCCTCATCTGAGTCCCTGGGCCCAAGATTGCTGGAGGCTGGAAGCCCCTTCTCATCCCAACAGTTCCTGGCTTTCTCCAACTTAGGCTGTTCTCCAAAGAGGAAATTGCAGAAATCAGAAACACCACTTTTTGGGATGTGCTAGTGGCTGTTACCAATGTGGACCCCAGTGCCCTGCAGCCCAATGTCTTTATCTGGCATGATGGTGAGTGGCAACCAGAGAAAGGACCAACGGTGGGGAGAGTCGCTTGGTGCTGTCCAGGGAAGCAGGTGCCAGGCAGCCTCTTCTGTGTGCTGCTGGGAAGCCTGCTTTAGGCTGCCTCCCCCATTAAGTACTGGACTGCTTTGCAGGCTGCACTCTGTGGCCAAACTGGGGTAGGTACTGAGAACAGGATATGGAAGGGGTTTTTTTGAGGGGAACAAACTCCAGAGAGGTGGGCCTGGGAAGGAGAAGGGTGCATGGTCCTTTACAGGAGAGAGGGGAAGGGTGCCTGGCCAATGAGTGAGATCGTCAGACTTTGAGGTCTTCTGTCCTCTCCCTCAGGTGCGCCCTGCCCTCAGCCTCGGCAGCTCACAACTGAAGGCTTGCCCCGCTGTGTGCCCCTGACCGTGACTGACTACTTCGAAGGCAGTGGTCCTGGTTTTGGCATCACCATTGTGGCTCTCTGCTGTCTTCCGTTAGGTGAGCACTTCACACCTTCACCTACCCCTTTCCTCTTGGCTGCCCCCCTGCCCGCATACTGTCCCTGCCCCTCATGACCTGCTGGTCTGTGGGACTAGCTCTTCGCGACAGTCGAAGCCAGGCTCAGGGGACCTTGTGAAGGGAGGGGCGACAGCACCCTCAGTGAAGCTGCAGGCATGAAGCACCCCTCCCCATTGGCTCCTTCTGATTCTTTGCAGTAAGTCTGCTTATCTCTGGGGTGGTGGCCCATTTCCGGGGCCGAGAGCGCAAGAGGATACAGAAGAAAGGCAAAGAGAGTGTGAAGAAGGAACCAGCCAAAGATGGGCTGTCAGGTGAGATGGAGTTGAGGGGAGGGAGGGAAATGGGGCCCAGAGAAGGGCCCCTGGGAGAAAAAGCAGGTTGCAGATGTGGGGAGAAAGCCAGGCTTTGGGGTGCCTGCTCAGAGTGGTAGAGTGGAATTGGCTTGAGGTCAGGGACCTGGGTACCTCTGCTGAATGTCTCTGCCCAATCGTCCCTTCCCCAGCGATGGAGTGGCCAGGCCCCAGGGAGAAGAGCTATCCCATTACCATCCAGCTGCTCCCAGACCGATGTCTACAGGTCCTGGACAGGCGGCTGTCTGTGCTCCGTACCGTCCAGCTGCAGCCCACACAGAAGGTCAACCTCATCCTGTCCAGCAACCGTGGGCGCCACACCCTGCTCCTCAAGATTCCCAAGGAGTATGACCTGGTATGGCCAGCCCGCCTCCCCTCCTTGGAATGCTCCTGTATCTCCTCTCTCAGAGCAAGGCCTGTCAGCTCACGTACAGAGCTCCCCTGTGAAGATGATGCTGGGGAAAGGCTCTCCTTTCAGCTGTCCCCACACTCCATGTGACCCTCCCTCTGACCTGCTCGAGCCACTCACTTGGTTCCAGCTTGGATGCACTGGGGGGCAGCTTTTCTCACCTTCCCTCAACTTACGGTCCTTTGAGGTGAGGCTGAACCAGAGCCAGAGCTCCGAGCACTGACACGGGCTTGCTCTTTTTTAACCCAGGTGCTGCTGTTTAACTCTGAGGAGGAGCGGGGCACCTTTGTCCAGCATCTGCGGGACTTCTGTGTGCAGTGGACTCTGGGCCTTGAAGTGACTGAGATGGGAGAGAATGAACTATTCAGGAGGGCTGTGACCAAGCAGCAGCGGGCGTGTATCCTGGAGATCTTCTTCAGACACCTCTTTGCCCAGGTGCCATAATTGTGTGTCTCAAAGACCAGACCTGGCCCAGGGTTGGAGGGAAGCTGGGCTGGACAGGATCCTGCATGGGGTAAACTAAGTTTCTGGTCTGTGCGCTGGAGATAGACAACGTCGATTGAATCGTGGTGTTGCCACTCACTAGCTGCATGGCTTTAGGCTGGTCACACCATCTCTGCTCTGTATGTCCATTTCTTCATCTGTCAAATAGTGATTAAAATAGGAGCCATTGGCATTCCCAGATATCCCCCATATAGAAAATGAAATGAAATAAAATAAAAGTAATAGGATCTATCACCTTGGGTTGTTGTGAGGATTTAATGAGATAGTCTACATCAGTGGTTCTCAAAGTATGGCCCCTGGACCAGTAGCAGCCATCTCACCTGGGAATTTGTTAAAAATATAAATCCCCAGGGGCGCCTGGGTGGCTTAGTCGGTTAAGCGTCCGACTTTCGCTTAGGTCATGCTCTCGCGGTTCGTGGGTTCAGGCCCCACGTCGGGCTTTGTGCTGACTGCCAGCTCAGAGCCTGGAGCCTGTTTCGGTCTGTGACTCCCTCTCTCTCTGACCCTCCCCTGCTCACGCTGTCTCTCTCTCTCTCTCCTAGAAATTAAAAAAATAAAAATAAAAAAATATATATAAATCCCCAATACTCTCCACCAAACCCAGTAAATCAGAAACTCTAGGGTTGGGGGCCATAAGCTCTCCACGGGGTTCGGAAGTTTGAAAAACACTCTTCTATGTATAGGATTTAGTCCAAGTGCTTGGTACATTATAGGCCTTTAACAAATGGTAGTTACACGTATATGACTTTTAAAATCTTTGCACAGTGCGCAGAGACCAAATCAGGCACATGGCAGCCCTGTCTAAATTGACAAGAGAGTAAATATATCCCTAGCCTCTTCCTGCCTGTCCACCCCTGTCTACTTCACCTCTGTCCCCGGTATAGGCTCTCTCATTTTGCATTTTGAATCCCAAACTTTGTCCTCTCCCATTTCCACCCTTCATCTATAGACCTCGCACCATTCCTAACATATAAAGCTCGTGTATCTTGGGTCCAGGGAGAAAATCCAGAGAGATCTGATTCACCTCCTCAGAGGCCCAAGTCAAAAGTATATCTGAGGACCAGGAGAGATACAAGGACTCACTCTTTCTGAATTGGACTTTAAGGAGATGTGAAAGGTCACTGAACTGAGTTCAGCCCAGGCCTCACCTCCTTTTCTCCTTTCCTCTGCTGCTGCCCAAGTGCAGGTGCTAGACATCGACCAGGCAGACGCAGGGACCCTGCCCCTGGACTCCTCACAGAAGGTGCGGGAGGCCCTGACTTGTGAGCTGAGCAGAGCTGAGTTTGCTGAGTCCCTTGGCCTCAAGCCCCAGGACATGTTTGTGGAGTCCATGTTCTCTCTTGCTGACAAAGATGGCAATGGCTACCTGTCATTCCGGGAGTTTCTGGACATCCTTGTGGTCTTCATGAAAGGTAGGGGGAGAGTGGGCCACTTCAGGAACCAGCAGTCTTTCAGCACAGAGATGACCTCCATCCTCCTTTCTCTTCTCAGGCTCCCCAGAGGACAAGTCCCACCTGATGTTCACCATGTATGACCTTGATGGAAATGGCTTCCTCTCCAAGGATGAATTCTTCACCATGATGCGGTATGAGTGGGCCCTTCCAGTTCTGACACTCCCTGATGTTTGAAACAAAGTCATATCAGAGGGGGTTAGATGAGGAGGCTATGTGGCCATCTATTTTGAAAAGTTGCCTAGATACTGGATTCTAGATGCTCAGAGCATCTAACTTCATAAGTTTATCTGACCAGGCCCCTGCCTCCAAGAGGGTCTATTATCTGCACTGTCTACACCAGCCAGAAAATTCTCCCTCCCTAGTTAAAAACAAACAACAACCACTAAGCCAATATGACCAATACCAAAAGTCTAGTATTCCTTTTGGATGCCTTTATCAACTCTTCTACACCATACCTAACACTGTGCTTTATACCCTGAAATAATGGATGGAAGAAGGATGACCTTTGTCACTCTTCCTGTATTAATCACCAGGACATGAAGAAGAAACATGGAAAGATCCTCTATATTCCAACACTTCTTTCTTCCTGCTTCTTAAGCAGGTTGTGGTCTGCTGACAAAGACCAGCTTTGAGTGCGTAGACTTCTTATTCCTGAAGACACTGTTCTGGTAACAGTGAAAGTCCTCTTCAGCTCCATAAGGACAGGGCTCTTCTCTTTTGTTTCTCACTAAATCCACCTCTTCTGCATTGTGATTCACACATAGCAGGAATTCAATACATACTTAACTGAATCAGGTGGTATAAATGAGCAAATGAATAAACAAAATGCATAAAACTGCAGAGTCTTTTACCTTTTCTACCTTATTTCTTTCTGTTACTTTCCGCATTCCCCCTAACTGCCACATCCCTCTTCAGCCCAGACACTGCAACTGGACATGGGCTTCTAAAAGACTAGGGTGAAGCTGATTGCAGTCCACCCTTCACCGGGTGTGCCATTGCAGGCCCAGACTTGGGTGAGGCTCTAGGGATCTAGGAGAGGGTCTCTGTCCACCAGGGCCAAGCATCCACTTTCTCTTCCTGTACTCAGTTGTAGATCTGGCCCAGTCTCACTTGGATGATGTGTTTTTTTAATAGGCTTGCTATGCCAGGCACACACAGGTCTTTTTTCTTTCGGATTCACACAAACATGGATGGTTGGCTTGTTTTTGTCCCAAAGCACAACCTAAGAAAAGAGTATGGCCACTCTGGGTGCTATGAGATTGGGTGTGGAGACACTACTGCCTGTGCCCCGTGGCATTGGCACAAGGAAGCAGCAGCCATTGTAGCCACATCTCCTCCCCCCCCAACACCCAGGGTTCTGTGCCCCCACTGGACTATGAGAGGAGGAGGCCAGTGGCAGCGTGGGATGCATTAACACAAGAGAGTGGGCAGAGACCCTGCCACATAAGAAGCCCATGGTCATCTGCACATGTCCCTACCGTAAATGGACATTGATCCCACCTTACAATGCCCTCTAGTTTTGAGGGCTGCTTTCTCTAATTGGTCAAGGTCACTTTCAATTTCAAACCTGTGGCTACCCCACCCAGCTTAATGTCAACTACAGGCTGGATGAACACCTTCTCAGTGCCATTTCCTGGGTCACTGGTAACCACATTAGATAATCTGGGGCCCGCCCCACCCTGCACTTGCCTGAACCTGACCTTGCTGGATGACAGACTGCTGTATGTCTCCTCCTCCCCCAGGTCCTTCATCGAGATCTCCAACAACTGCCTGTCCAAGGCCCAGCTGACTGAGGTGGTGGAGTCCATGTTCCGGGAGTCGGGCTTCCAGGACAAGGAGGAGCTCACGTGGGAGGATTTCCACTTCATGCTGCGGGACCACGACAGCGAGCTCCGTTTCACGCAGCTCTGCGTCAGAGGTGGGGGTGGAGGTACGTGAGTATGTGAGAAATGGTAGGCATCGGGGAGGGGTGTGTCTTCAAAATGAGAGTTGCTTGGGGCGCCTGGGTGGCTTAGTCGGTTAAGCGTCCGACTTTCGCTTGGGTCATGATCTCGCGGTTCGTGGGTTCGAGCCCCGCGTCGGGCTCTGTGCTGACTGCCAGCTCGGAGCCTGGAGCCTGTTTCAGTCTGTGACTCCCTCTCTCTCTGACCCTCCCCTGCTCGCGCTGTCTCTTTCTCTCTCTCCTAGAAATAAATAAAAATATTAAAAAAAAAAGAGAGAGTTGCTGGTAGATAGGACTTGGGTTATCTCTTCAAGTCTTTTGTGCCTAGTATAGAGCCAGGCACGTGTAGTCAAGGGTGTCACATACAGCTATACAATCTGTGCACTGCACAAACATGCCCAATGAGAGGTCAGGGGGTGGGCTGAAATCTACTCACGAAGCTCATGCACATTGGTCTGGCGTGTAGCTGGTCAGAGGAAGAGACATTATTTTCTTTATACAAAGGATGCAGGACTGCATCTGCCTGAAGTTGTCCCCTTTTCTAATTATGCCAAGTTAGCACCTGTTTACAATGGGTGCCCACTGTGGGCAGTGAGGGGAACAAGGCTGTAACAAGAGATGAGAACGTGACAAAGTCACTCGCAAGTGCCGTGGCAGCCTTCCTGGAGAAGAGAGGGGGGCAGGCTCCCATCGTTCTGCCCTTGTGAGGAAGCCTGTGCAGACTCTTGTTCTTCTCTCCAGGTTTTGGAGACACCTTTAAACCAAACATCGGCTGTCGAGTCTCATTCATCACTCGGACACCTGGGGAACGGTGAGCAGGAATGGAGGCATTGGCAGGTCCCCTTGGCCAGGTGCCCTGAAGAGAAATGAAGGAAGTGGGGCTGGCTAAGTCAGTCCCTGGGACCAGACATTTGCCCTCTGAAAGTAGCTCTTAGTACATAATTGATCCTGGCCCAAATTCCAGCTGCTTCCCACACCTCATGTGGCTCAGGATCCTAGCTCTCTCCCTGCCACTCCAGGACAGAATCGTTCTGTAAAACATGACCACATTGTATTCATTCATTCTACCTCGCTTCTCCTGCCTGGCTTCTCTCTGGCCAGTTTTATGGGCAGGTTCTATGGCAGGGGTGGGTCCCAGGATCCATCCCCATCCTCTGAAGTTCTGACGTGGTGATTCTTCTCCTGGCTGTAAAGATAAGGGGAGAATAAGGCCCATTTTCCCTTTCTCAGATCCTGCTCCCAGGAACTAGGGCTCCCTGCCTTAGAAGCCTCAGAGCTGGGAGGCCCTGGGCTGAAGAAGAGGTTTGGCAAAAAGTAAGTAATTTCCAGACCACCAGGCCCAAGGAACCATGGGGAGAAGTCTCAGACTCTCTGGGCCCTGCCCACCCTTCCTGGACACAAGAGGGACCATCTTGTGTCTCATTCCATACATCCCTGACCTGACGGGTGGGCCATAGAGTCAAATGATTCTTCAACATCTTCTAATCTCTCCACCCTAACCTTCAGGCAAGGGGCCTGGCACTCAGATGCAATACCAACATGGCAGTAAGGGGTCTTCTGGCTCCTGCCTGCTTTGGGCACAGCAGCGAGGCCCATTCAGGGAGCAGCAAGAGGGAAGGACAGAACACACAGGAGGAAGATGAGGTGGAGTAGGAGGGAGACAGAGGAGTGGGTGGATGGACCAAATAAAGATAAGAGGTAAAAGGTGGGGAGCGGGTAGGAGTCTATTTACTGAACGCTGTTTCCTTCATCTGTTTTGGCCAATCCTGACTTACCCTTGCCAGGTTATCAGGTCTCCTTCATGGGGTGGCATTTAGGGGAGGTCAGGGTGCCCTGGTCTCACAGCCAGCTGCCTCCCTTTGCTGCAGGACAGTGGTGCCCCCTCCCCGGCTATACACAGAAGCACTGAAGGAGAAGATGCAGCGGGGTCTCCTGGCCCAGAAGCTGCGGCAGTACAAGCGCTTTGTGGAGAACTACCTGCGGCACATCATGTGTGTGGCGGTCTTCTCCGCCATCTGTGCTGGCTTGTTTGCAGAGCGCGCCTACTGTAAGAGTTCCAGCTTGTGGGCAGTGGGAAAGCGCTAGTGGAGAGCTGTCTGGCTGCTCTTCCCACTGGAGCCCAGGCATTCTGACCCAGGCCCGGGACCCTGGCCTCTGTGCTGTGCTGATCCATCCACACCCCCTCACCAGATTATGCCTTTGCCTCACCACCCTCGGGCATCGCAGAGACCACTTTTGTGGGCATCATCCTGTCCCGGGGCACGGCCGCCAGCATCTCCTTCATGTTCTCCTACATCCTGCTCACCATGTGCCGCAACCTCATCACCTTCCTGCGAGAGACCTTCCTCAACCGCTACATACCCTTCGACGCCGCCGTGGACTTCCATCGCTGGATCGCCATGGCTGCTGTTGTCCTGGCCAGTCCGTAGCTCCTGGGCATCCTCCCCATTGTTGCAGCTCTCTGGGTCTAGCTGTGGGGGAAACAGTGAGGAGACCAGAGTTACTTAGACTCCCATCTCTCTTCCCCGTGCTCCTCTGTTCCTCAGGGTGGGAGGTAGAGTCAGCCCTGGGTGGCATCTCTAACAGAGTCTCTCTCAGTTTTGCACAGTGCTGGCCATGCAGTCAATGTCTTCATCTTCTCAGTCAGCCCCCTCAGCCTGTTGGCCTGCATCTTCCCCAACGTCTTTGTGAATGATGGGTCAGTTCTGGGGAAGGTTCCCCCATGGGACATTTGGGGCAGACCAAAGAATATAATGGAAAAGAAATAGATGACCCTCAACACTCCACTCTCACTGAATGAGAGTGAAGACCCTGCTGGGGATGCTGAGAGGTGACTTCCTTGCCCTGGAAGGAAGTGGCCATAATTAACCAAGAAAGATGTTTGGGAGATGAATTAGAATCTCTTTCCCACACGTAGCTAGCACAGAGCTTGGAATCTTAGCCTACCATTCATTCACTGAGCAAACATTTATGGAGTACATCATATGTGACCATCCAGGTACCAGAGAATAGGCATGCCAGATTCATGCAGTCATTCAGCAAATACTTGTTGAGTATTTACTACATGCCTGGCATTGTTTGAGCACAGGGATTAGAGCAGTGAGCAGACCCGGACCCTTGCCCCCATGGGACTTACAGAATGGGAACCAAGTACTCAAAGAAGCAAATAGCAGTAAGAGAGTTCAAGATAGTGCAGGAGGAAGAATTGCCAAGAAAGCAGAGGGTGAAACTGTGGGTGACTGGGCGCCATGTTCCTTGGATGGATCTCTGGCCATCTGAGTGGAGGCCCAGTAACCTCAGCAGTCAGGGCCGGCAGAAGCAGAATCACATGACAGTGTGACAGTGGGGGAGCCAGTCCTGCCCCAGCCAGAAGCTCCATATACCTTTGCCCTACAGGTCCCAGCTTCCCCAAAAGTTCTACTGGTGGTTCTTCGAGACGATCCCAGGTAGGAAGTGGGGGTATATGTGGGGCCTGGGGGTTCTATCTGAGGACCGCTGCTTGTCTTCATCTTCCCTTGAATACATATTTGTACAGTGGTCGTGATTCCCTTTCTAGTCTCCAGAACAAGCCCCAGCTGCATCCCCTGCAGGCAAGCTGTTCTGGGCACCAGGGAGTTCAGAGAAGGAGGGAAGAATGGGGGGCACGCTGTTGTATTCTCAGCCCACACTGAGGTCCTTCCCAAGAGTATTCTCTGACCCTGTTCCCACTGCCCCCAGGTATGACAGGAGTGCTCCTGCTCGTGGTCCTGGCCATCATGTACGTCTTCGCCTCCCACCACTTCCGGCGCCGTAGCTTCCGGGGCTTCTGGGTGACCCACCACTTCTACATCCTGTTCTACGTGTTGGTGAGGGATTCTCTGGGCAGGGCCTAGCCATGGGGGCAGGGATGAGCATCATAATGGGGGCAGGGAGCAGGCTTAGTTGGACCTGAGAGTGGAGATCCCAGCCTCTGAGGTCAATAGCAGCTTTATCTACCCAGCCCCGGCCCTGGGCCTGGGCAGGAAGTGTCTGGACAAGAGAAGGTGCAGGGAGGGTCCTGGGTGGGCCTGAGCTGTACTAACTGGTCACATCTCCAGCTCATCATCCATGGCAGCTTCAGCCTGATCCAGCTGCCCCGTTTCCACATCTACTTCCTGGTCCCGGCACTAATCTATGGGGGGGACAAGTTGGTGAGCCTGAGCCGGAAGAAGGTGGAGATCAGCGTGGTAAAGGCGGATCTGCTACCTTCAGGTACCAGGCCTAACCTGACCCCAGGTGGGGGGCATTGGAGTTGACTCATGTAGATACAGCTCCCCAGGCCTCCCGACCCCCATCAGGGCTTTTGATAATCTGTTGGGGACCCCTGCAGCTTTCCTGATACAAATAGAGCCCCAGAAAGGGCTGTGTTGTCCCCAGGAGGACTTGGAAACGATGAGACGTGACCATGAGAAGAGGCAGCTAAAAGACATTTAAGGGCAAAACAGACGCCCCTGTGTGTGGTCTGGGTGCTGAACAGGGAACCATATATACCCCCTGCCATCCCTTAGCCCCCCTTCAGATGAGCAATTGGCTTAGATTTTGAAAGTCTATTTTTTTTTAGAGTTTATTTAGAGAAAGAGAGAGAGAGAGAGAGAGCATGAGTAGGGGAGGGGCAGGGAGAGAGGGAGAGAAAGAATCCCAAGCAGGGTCTGCGCTGACAGTGTGGGACTCGAACCCACGAACCACGAGATCAAGAGTTGGTCTCTGATCGATTGACTAACTGACTGAGCTACCCAGGTAGCCCCTCGAGAGTCTATTTTTGAGAGTTTATGTTAGCCAAAGTGAGGATTCATACCACTGTAGAGGCTAGCAGAAGATGATTTTAGGTGTTGTGGGACCATCTAATCTTCAGGACTAACACAGTAAGAAAATTAATCTCATTTCACCTTTATGTCCATTGAGATTACTTAAGGACAAAACCTCAGCGTGTTATTACTATGCTTTTTGCACTCTCCGGTACTTGCAAATCAATTTTTTTTTTTAAACAAAGAAAGAATAAGCCTGAGGCTCAGCTGTGGTCTAGCACACCAAACACTATCCAACTAAAATTTGATAAAATATGGTGCCTTCTTTTACAATATATGGTACTGGTTTTCCACCCATCTGAGTGATCCAAAGTTTTTCAAGGTAAATCATATTGAAAAAGTAAGTCAACTTAAAGAAAAACATTAGATAAACAATAGTGCAGAGGTGTGCAGAAATGGCCCATCCAAAGGTAATTCATACATGGTGGAGGTTTGGTAAACACTGAGATGGTCCCTGGGGTAAACAGGTCTTTTGACCTGTAGGCCAATATTCAGGATAGTAGTATAGGGGCCTGAATGTTTTGTGGGAATAAGGAGTGGAGAGGAGAGTAGCTGAAACCAGGAGCAGAGAAACCTAACTCTGCTTAGGTTTCTAACTTAACCCCGGAAAGAGAGAGAGGGGACCCTCTGACTCCCACCCCCAGGAGCTCCTCAAACCATATGCTCACTCCCTGTTTCAAGTGTGTGGAGAAGACAGGGCATCTGGAGTATCTGCCAGTCCTCAGGCAGAAGCAAGCCTTCTGATCCCTGCCCTTGCCTGCCCATGACCCCCAGGAGTGACCCACCTGCGATTCCAGCGGCCCCAAGGCTTTGAGTACAAGTCAGGACAGTGGGTGCGGATCGCCTGTCTGACTCTGGGGACCAACGAGTATCACCCATTCACACTGACTTCTGCACCCCACGAAGACACGCTCAGCCTGCACATCCGGGCAGTGGGGCCCTGGACCACTCGCCTCAGGGAGATCTACTCACCTCCAGTGGGTGACGGCTGTGCCAGATACCCAAAGGTGCTTGCCACTGGGAACCACTTTCGGGTCTCCAGCACTGGCAAAGGGTCCCTACTCTCCCCTACCCTGAGACTAGAAGCTCCAGCCAGCACAAGGTTAGGCTGGGTTCCCTGAGAAGAGGCTATGTTGCTCCCATATCCCTCTTCTTCCTGCCTAAACCCATTTCTAACCTCAGAGCTGGGGCCAGGCCAGGCTCATCTCTTCTTCTTCGGTTGGCAGCTGTACCTCGATGGACCATTTGGAGAGGGCCACCAGGAGTGGCATAAGTTTGAGGTGTCAGTGCTGGTGGGAGGGGGCATTGGGGTCACGCCCTTTGCCTCCATCCTCAAAGACCTGGTCTTCAAGTCATCATTGGGCAGCCAAATGCTCTGTAAGAAGGTGAGTGTCTCTCTTCCATTCTTAGAAAGAATGGGGACAGACTGCCTGAATGTGTCCCCACATCACAGTGGAGTAATATGGGGAAAAGCCCCTGGCCCCTAGGCACTGAGTCTGCTGGGGCTGTTCATACACAGCTGTCCACATGCTCAACATTTGAGGGAGGGTAGGATGTATAGACAGAAAGATCTCTGCTGGGGTCTATTGGTTAAAAGCTTTACATCAGGTTTGTGGGGCTGCCAGAGATTTGGAGTCTGTGGGTGGTCTGAGGCTTTCCAGCCTCTCAGGTGAAGGCATCTGGGGTGGAAGAAACTTGAGTTGAGCTGAGTCCTGAGCTCCAGCAATGCATCCCCAGATCTACTTCATCTGGGTGACACGGACCCAGCGGCAGTTTGAGTGGCTGGCTGACATCATCCGGGAGGTGGAGGAGAATGACTGCCAGGACCTGGTGTCCGTGCACATCTACATCACCCAGCTGGCTGAGAAGTTTGACCTCAGGACCACCATGCTGGTAGGCCAGGGCCGGCCAGGCAGGGTGGGTATGTGGGCCACCATCTAGACTAAGAGCCGCCCCTGGCTGTGTGTGGCTGTGACATTCCTCCTCTCCTCCCTCTCCCAGTACATCTGTGAGCGGCACTTCCAGAAGGTGCTGAACCGGAGTCTGTTCACGGGCCTGCGCTCCATCACCCACTTTGGCCGCCCCCCCTTTGAGCTCTTCTTCAAGTCCCTGCAGGAGGTCCACCCCCAGGTCAGTCCCATCCCCACCTGTCCTGAGACCCTGGCCTTCCCCTGTCAGGATATCCTAGCCCTCAAGCTCCCTAAAGCTATAATCTGAGTGGAGAACCATCCCACGCTAGCCCCACAATGGGGTCAAGTGTTGGAGGAAGCCTTCAAACCTCCACACCCCTGACTGCTCCTAGCTCAAGCCTCCTCCTCAGAGCTGGGGGTCAATGCCTTGGTCATTCCAGCAAGCTTGAGAAGCAGCTTCCTCCTAAGGGGTGATAATCTTAAGACTGCAGGCCTCTCCTCTCTATAGTCACTCCCTGCAACACACTTGACAGGTACGGAAGATTGGGGTGTTCAGCTGTGGCCCTCCAGGAATGACCAAGAATGTAGAGAAGGCCTGTCAGCTCATCAACAGGCAGGACCAGGCCCACTTCATGCATCACTATGAAAACTTCTGAGAACCTCTTAGAAATTCCTGGTTCCTGTTTCCCCTCTGTGGACCAGCCCTGCCAGCAGTTCCTGTTAGAATCCACCACGGGCCTCAGCTAGAAACCTGAAAGAGCTCCTCCCTCATGGCCCCATCTGTCCTATGCTCTGACAAGGTAGAGAAGAACCCTCCAGCTCAAGCCACAGCAGTTTATGGCAAACAAAGTAGAGTGGGGAGAGCCATTGCCTTGTGACATCTGTAGAGATCAAGAGATACAATATCATTTGCCTCTCATAGGTCCCCATGTCTCTGTTTTCCTTGCACAAAACCAGTGTATTGCTTTGTTATCTTCTTGGCTTAGGCATTTGAGGGATGGTGGAGTGGGGATAATCAATGTGAAGAGAGGCCTAGGTGAGAATCTCCTCAGAGCCCGGTTCAGAAGCCATGGTGCTTGGAATTTGGATGATCGAACTGTCTCTATTCAGTCTCTGAGGCCTTGTCCCTCCAGCTCCACCCCTGACCCTTTCTTGCTCCTAAAGGGTCAGGAACAGTTAAGAATAATCAGGGAACAAAGATGTCTACCTAGTCCTAGTCCCAGCGTTCCTGCAGTCAACCAGCAATGCCTGCTGCTATGATCCTTCCGTGGCCCTTTTCTGAGCCTGTGAAGCAGCACCTGGGCTCTGAGACCAAGGGAATCCAACCTGTCTGCCAGACATCCAAAGCTCCCTCTCAGTTCCCCACTCCCACAAGAGTGGGTGACCAGCTGTCCTGGTTTGCTCAGGACTCTCCCAGTTTTGCCACTGATAGTCTTTTGTCCCATGAAACCGCTCAATCCCAGGCCAATCAGACAAAGCTGGTCATCTTACACAGGAGGCAACCTGGGATGTCACCTCCATACGAGGCTTTTTAAGGCATTTCTTTTCCTTCTGCAACTGACACTTTCCTAAAAAGCTGAGCTTTAATTATTTTTAAAAATTTAAGTATAATTTGCATATAGCAAAGTATATAAATCTTAAAGTTATACATACATGTGTTCACACTAACCAAGTCAAGATATAGGACATTTCCACCACCTCAGAAACTTCCCTTGTGCCCCTTCCCAGTCAGTCTCCCCCAACCAGTGGAAGCAATCACTGGTGTGATTTCTGTCACTTTAGATTAGTTTTGGTCATACTGAAGCTACCCTTTGGAAACCGGCTTCTTTCGGTACAATGTCACTGTGATCCATCCATGTTGTTGTATGTATTAGTAGTTTATTCATTTTCATTGCTGAGTTGTATTTCACTGTAGAGATATACCAAATGTTTATCCATTTTCCTATTGATGCACACTTGGGTTGTTTCTAGTTTTTGATAATTCTGAATAAATCTTCAATGAACATTCTTGTACCTGTCTTTGGTGGACATAATGCACTCATTCCTTTTGGGTATATATCTAGGGTGGAATTGCTGGGTCACAGAGTTCTCCAGCCAATTAAACCCGTGGCAGGGAGAGTTTCTGCCCATCTCCACATCCCTGCCCCAGGCTCATCTCCTCATTGGTCCCACCCAAACTCTTCTGTCAAGCCAAGTGCCTTTGGCTCTCAACCCTCTATATTGAAGGAAACTCTCTGACAAAACTGGAAGAATGCTGGATCAGAGACCTGGATTCTGGTGCCAATTTTACTCCTAAGTAGTTACAGAGGAAAATCCTTTGACTTCTCTGAGCCTACTTCCTCATGTATACCACCCTCTGTATGGGTATTAGGAAGTCAGATAGTAATACTGGCGCAGAAAATGCTACAGATGAGAAATGTATATGTTGTGCAGCAGTCTCAGCCTATTGATAATCAGTGCTGTAGCTGATCAGCCCTTGTGGGTTCTTCTTATGATTACATGACACTCTCAGCAATCCATCAGGAGACTTCAAAAGATATGAGGTGTATTACTTATATGCAATGGAAATTACACAGCATACCTGGGGCCACACAATGAGGTCATGGCTCAGGCTTGGGCTTCTGCTTCTATTGAGGTAGAGGGTGGGTGCGTAGGGTTTTGCAGGCTCACTCTTTATTGGTGAGTTTAAAATAAAAGAGTGGAACGGGTGCCTGCCTGGCTGGGTCAGTGGATGGAGTATATGACCCTTGATCTCATGGTTGTGAGTTTAAGACCCATGTTAGGTATAGAGATTACTTACAAATAAAATATTTTTTAAAACCCATAAGAGTGGGAATTGAGAGTACAGGAAAACAAGAAACAAGCAGCTCAAATGGTCAGTTATCAAACAAAATCAAGCAAGATTTCTAAAACAATGGAGCCTAGAGTGGTGAGGGGGACGGGGTGCAGTGCAGCCTACCTCTTAATCTAGTCTTGTAACTGAAAATGTGTTTATTCAAGATAGCCATCTTTTAAGAAAGTGCCTCTTCCCCCACCCCTTTATTTATTGAGAAATAATGAGCATATATTACTGTATAAGTTTAAGGAGTATAATAGCGTAATGGTTTGATTT
Source organism: Hyaena hyaena (assembly GCF_003009895.1). Taxonomy (NCBI): domain Eukaryota; kingdom Metazoa; phylum Chordata; class Mammalia; order Carnivora; family Hyaenidae; genus Hyaena; species Hyaena hyaena. The sequence goes on along the minus strand of NW_024080991.1, from coordinate 755,660 downwards.
ACATATATTGTGAAGTGATTACTACAATAGCTTCAGCCTAACATTCAGCACCTCATATAACTACGATAAAAAGAAAAGAAGAAAAGAAAAAATTATTTTTTTTCTCCTGGTGATGAGAACTCTTAGGATTTACTCTCTTCACATTCTTCCTATAGATCATTCATCGGTGTTAGCTATAGTCATGTTGTACATTACATCCCTGGTACTTACTCATCTTATAACTGGAAGTTTGTACCTTTTGATCACCTTCCTCCAATTCCCTCTCCCCACCTACACCTCTGGTAATCATAAGTCTGATCTTCTTTTCTATGAGTTGGTTTGCTTTTTTTTGGTATTCCATATGTAGGTGAGATCATACAGTACTTTTCTTTCTCTGTGTGACTTATTTCACTTGGCATAATGCCTTCAAGCTCCATCCATGTTATTATCACAAATGGTAGGACTTCCTCCTTTTTTATGACTGAATAATATTACACACACACACACACACACACAGCACAACTTCCTTATCCATTTATCCACTGATGGACTCTTGTGTTGTTTTTATGTCTTGGCTAATGTAAATAATGCTTCTATAAACATGAAAGTGCAGATACTTTTTCTTTTACATATATTTAAAATTTTTTTAATATTTTTTTTTGAGACAGAGAGAGAGGGAGACAGAGACAGAGGCAGAGACAGAACACAAGCAGGAGAGGGGCAGAGAGGGGGGGAGACACAGAGTCCTGAGCAGGCTTTAGGCTCTGAGCTGACAGCACAGAGCCCAACACGGGATTCGAACCCACAAATTGTGAGATCATGACCTGAGCTGAATTTAGATGCTTAATCCACTGAGCCACCCAGTTGCCCCAACAAATGTCTTTTCATGTTAGTGTTTTTGTTTCCTTTAGATATATTCCCAGGAGGGGAATTGCTAGATTATATGGTAGTTTTATGTTTAATTTTTTGAGCATCTTCCATACTGTTTTCCACAGTGGCTGCACCAAATTACAATCCCACCAACAGTGCACAAGGGCTCATTTTCTCTGCAGCCATGCCAGCATTTACTATCTCTTATCTTTTTGATGACAGTCATTCTAACAGGCGTGAGGTTTTAGTTTGCTTTTCCTTAATGACTCGTGATATTGAGAATCTTTTCATGTACCTATTAATCTTTTGTAGGTCTTCTTTGGTCCTTTGACCATTTTTTAATGCCTCAGCAATCAAAAGTTAAGTCAGGCACTTGCGTTAAAAAGAAAAAAGAAAAGGAAGAAGGGAGGGAGGGAGGAAGGAAGGAAGGAAGGTAGATCAGGGCTTGCACTATAATATGAGAATATATATTTGCAATATATGGTGATTATTAATCTACCTATTTATTAGCATCATGCTTATGGGCCTCCAGCCCTCTTGCTCCTTACCAGGTACACAACCAGTTATTAATCCTGAACTCTAGTCCCTTAGCTTATTCCCAAATCTTGCCCATCAGTGCCTGCCTAATTCCTTTCTTAAGACTGTCCAAGTATTTATCTGCCCCAGCCTAACTCACCTCTTCTTGCTAGACTAGAGACTGTTGTTGATATGGCTGTCATGATTATCCATAACATTCTCTACTCGGTCCTACCCCTACCTGCCATGCTAGGGTCTGAGGATCTCCTGAAGACTCCATGATCACTCTTGCCCAGACACCAAACCATGTCAAGTACATGTCCAGCTGGACACAGGGATATGCCCTCATGATCTTGAATAGCCTCGGGTGACAGCCTGACTCCCTGCTCCAGCCATGTTCTAGATGTTAACCCTGTGCATATATTCACATGATCTAGTTACTCAATCTAGCCTTGCCCAGATTCCCAGGAAGCCATTTGTTGCTGGGATAAGAGTAGGGCCTCCTGGGATAGATAAGCCAGGAATAGGCAGCAACCAAGAATGTGTCTTTGCATTGAGAAAAATGAGGTCAGTGACTACACAAGAGGATGTAGGGGAGAGGATAGACTCTGGAAAATTGTGTAAATGAGGAAGGCCATGAAAAGTACCTCAGAAAAAGAGGGCTGTGGAAGGGTGACTTAGAGGAAATTCATGGAAATGTTAATACTAATAGTGTAAAAGAGAACAAACCTTCTCTATGTCAGGTCACAGATGTTGATCTCAGGCCTGGAGACAAAGACCAACCCAAAGTCTGCCTTGAAGAGATAGAGTTGAGGATGAGAATGGAACAAGGATAGAGAAGGAATCAGGTGAGATTGGATGGCAATGGGATTGGGGATGGAGAAGATGAGGATGAGGATGAGATTGGATGGAAGAGATTTGGGGTCAGGTGGAAGAGAGTGGACAAGGATGAGGAGGTGCTAAGGCTGAGCTCTGTAGGAGAGTAATGAAGGCTAGCTCTTTGCCTCTTTTTCCCACTTTCCAGACTGAACTTCTGCCGCAGTTGAGAGAGGAGAAAGTTGACAAGATGTGGAAAACTTCCTACTCATTTGCTAAGGATTTTCAAGTAAGTGGAGCCAATCTAGAGAAGTAGTTAAAAGTAAGGGCCCCTTGAGTCAAATTGAGTTTAAGACCCAGCTGGGTGACCACAAGGGGTGCCTGAGTGTCTCAGTCAGTTAAATGTCTGACCCCTGGCTTCAGCTCAGGTCATGATCTCATGGTCTGTGGGTTCAAGCCCTGCATCAGTCTCTGCACTGACAGCATGGAGCCTAGTTGGGATTCTCTCTATCCCATACTCTTTGCCCCTCCCCTGCTAGTGCACACACATGCATTCTCTCTCTCGCTCTCTCTCTCTTTCTCTCTCTCTCAAAATAAAAACATAAACTTAAAAAAAAAGAAGACCCAGCTGGGTGAACTTGAACAGACAAAGGAAACTTTCAGTGCCTCATTTTGTAGGTTACATGTGTTCAGGCAAAGATAATGTGTGGAAAGCCCTTAACTGTGCCTGACACCTAGTAATATTGTTCCAATTATTACTTTCATCAAGAGAAGTTGAAGATCCAGGAGGCAGAGCTCCATATCTGAGGAGTTTGGGGTGTTTGGGTCTTGAGTGATGTCAAGCATCTTGTTTGCAGTCCAGGCCTGTCCTATGTGACTGTTCCCCCAACTTTGCATCTCCCCAAAAGCAGAGAGGAAAGGCTTGCCCTGTCCTCTAGGGATATCAAGCCCTGAGATCATCTGGAAGTCACCCCATCCTGGCCTTGTCTGAAATGGAATGTGACAGGGTAAGCTGACTACATCCCTGCTGTCCAGTCTCCAGAATTCTATAAAGGGCATGAGAATCTCTGCAGCCAGTTTCATAGGAATTTTCCTCCCTGGAAAATGACCTCAGATAAACTGTGACATGAAGGCATTCCCTTTTCTGAGAGTGAGAGATTGGCAGTGAAATTCTGCCCAAAACATTGGATGCTGGAATCAAGACCTGGGTTCTATTTCCAGCTGTCCTACTAGAATCACTGTGTGACCTTAGGGAAGTCACCTGAGTTCTCTGGGCCTCAGTTTTCTCACCGAAAAAATAAAGGGATTAGTCCAAGACCCCTTCCAGACTTAAAATGTCACTCTTCCCTTCTACACTCCTCATCCTAAATGAATGGAGGCCCCTTGTTAGGAAAAAAACTTCCTTGGCTTCTCATTCAAGGTTCAATTGGCTAGGGAAAGGGAACTTACTTTAAAGGGTTTATATGTGTTGGATCCAATATCACATTTACATAAATTTCCTCATTTAATCCTTTTAATAGCTTTTTGGATGAGATATTATTGCCCCCATTGTGCAGAGGAGGTACTTGAGGCTCAGAGAACAGATTGCCTACAGGTATCCAGCTGGTAACAGACAAAATTAAGATTTGAACCCAGGTCCCATGAAATCTCAGAATCTCTGGTCTTTCCACCCTGGTGCCTCTAAATGTCTGAAACAAGAAGGCAACCAAGAAACAATCAAACTACAGTGTGGTGTTGTCTATAGTTAATAATACCGTATTGCATATTTGAAAGTTGCTGAGAGTAGATCTTACAAGTAGTCATCACAAGAAAAAAAATTGTAACTCTGTATGGTGATGGATGTTGATGACCCTAGCTGTGGTGACCATTTCAGAATATACACTATATCTAATCATTAGGTTGCACACCTGAATCTAACATACATATGTTAATAATACATATGTTACATGTCAACTGTAACTCAATAAAAAAAGAGGCGATCAACATTTTTATAGTTTGTCTCTCATTGTTAATTTTTCAAAAGGTATTCATTGAGCAGCTGCTGTGAACACAGAGTGTATTAGATCACTCAGGGCCTAAAAGGAATGCAAGACATACTCCTAACCCCCCGGAGTGGAAAATCAGCCCAGCTTTTGGGAGGAAGAGCAATACCTCTTGCAAGCACAGTACTTGTGCAGTGTCCCTCTTTCCTGTTATGCTATAAGCAACCAGGGGGTTCGACCTGTGCCTTTGCTGTTCACTGTTATTTCCTCACTGCCTAGCACAGCACTGGGCACAGAGCAGATTCTCAGAGGGTATCTGGTGATAAATAACATTGCACAATGAGTGATTGATTAAATGGCCAGATGAGTGGGAGCGCTGTGAGGGCTTGGGGGGGAGGGGTTCAGAAAAGGTCTCGGGAGGAGGCAGATTATGAGCTGAACTTAGAAGGATAGAAAAAGTCAATTGTACAAACTCATCTCTGGGCTGGAGTCCACTTCTACTGGTCCAGTCTTGAGCTGTGTTCCCCTCCACAGCCAGACCTTCCTACAGACAGCATCCTCAGAAGGAGAGAACATCTCTGAATTTCTGTTACCTTTGGATCTGCTGACACCAAGTGTGATATAGTCACACTTGTCAGTGTTGGTGACCTCTGAAAAAGGGTTGTCATCTTAGCATGTCATCTTATGGGAAGCAAGAGTCTTACCTGGTCTGGGTTCAGGAGAGGCTGACATCTTGGGGAGGCTCAGGCTTTGGGGGATGAGCTGGAGAGGCCCCCAGATGAGATGAAAAGCAGTTAGGGCTGAGTTTTCTGGGAGACACCTGAAGTGGTGGAAGTAACAAATAGGCAAACAAAGTAATGGAGCTGCCCTCCAAGTCCGGCCCAGGGCTGGGTTCCCTAATACGCCCTCTTCATTTAATTTTCTCAGCTACCCTGCAAGGCAGCTGTATAGCAAGAGAATAGTTAATTAAGTAAGCTACAGAGCCAAACAGAATATTGTGTAACCATTTACAATGAAATTTTTTAGCTGAATAATCTCATATTCAAGATATTTGGCAAATTATCTCCAGAGTCTTAAAATATTTAAGCCCTTTCCACATCTCCCACTAATTCTTCTTCTAGGAACCCATCCCAGGAAAATGATAAAAAATCTGGACAAAGATTTACATTTCTAGACGCAAATGCATCAAAATTATAACAGTGATTATTTCTAGGTGACAATGTTATGGCTGATCTCATTTTCCTCTTGTAATATTGTCTAATTGTTCAAAAATACAAAATATTTCTAACAAGAGAAAAAGAGGAACATTAAAAATGGATTCCACTACTCTTGAAATCATCGTTGCACTATATCCTAACTAACTTGGATGTAACTTTTTAAAAAATTAATAAAAGTAAATAAATAAAATTGGATTCCAGTCCAAACAAAAGTCTTTTGGAAAACTTTAATTACAAATATTTTGTAAGCATATAAAAATGGTTAAGAGATATTACTAAGTGAAAATAAATCATATCTGTGTTTTGACGGTGATTATGAAAATATATATTTATAAATTGTTACCAGTACTTATCTCTGGGGGTGGACTAGAACTGAGAATGGCTTTCATTTTATATTTACATATTTCTGTGGTTTTTAAAATAGGAAATTATATTATTTTCATAATCACAAAAATAGTGGTATTTTCAAATTATAACTACATATGAGCAAGGACTGGCAGCACAGAAAAATTCAAAGTTGATGTGTTACAGTGATGGCTCCTGTCAAATCAAATTTTGTATTAGAGCTGATCATGTCAAAAGAAAAATTTTTTGAAAATCAGTGTTTCTGTTTTAACCCATTAAGTGTGTGTTAGTCTTTTTGGGCAGCAATAGAAAACTGTAACATCCTTTAACACATCATCCTGTTTATTTGACTTTCTATAACATCTCAGTCTGCAAGGGTCATATTTATCATCTTTTTCTTTCCAGTCATCACCTTCAATTAAATGTCAACTCCATATCTGTCTTAGCCACTTCCATGAATGGGCTGGCATAGAATGAATGCTTGGAAAATTGTGGGGAAAAAATCAGAGTTTCACCACCAAAAAAGAAAACGTGGTTAAAAGGAACCTAAGAGGAAGAAACAGTGGCAGAAAGGCCGAAGAATTACAAATATCCAATTGATTAGATAGCATTTATTCTGGAAGAATGAAAAGAGGAATATATTTTTGCCTCCTAAAGGGAGCATATATGTGATCCTTGAAAATTGCTTTAATATCCTTCAGCATAGAAATTCTACTTCTAATAATCCTACAGAAATATTTTATTATTTATGTGGAAAGATATATGTACATTTAAATTCACTGTATTTATAATGGCAACATATTGTGGAAACCTACACACCCACCTACAGGATAATGATAAAAGATATATGATGATATATGGTACATCCATACAATGGAATAGTATTAGCGTTTAAAAGAATGAATATGGTCTACATGTACTCTCATGGAAATATATGTAACCAGGATATGACCCCATTTTTGTACAATTATATCTATGTAGATATAAATATATAGATACAGTGTATGTCTAGTGTTTGGAGTATATCTGCAAGGACATACACCAAATTTTTAACAATGTAGGGTTCTATGAAAATGGGGATTGAGTTAAGGCGGGGACATTTTATTTTTCAGCTGAGTTAAATCTCCATTATAGAGGAGAGCAAATAATCATCAACGCCAAGAATACTAGCATAGAGAGCCTAAATAGAGCCAAATTAAACAATGAGTTGATCATAATGCAAACCACCCCTGCCCCCACCATGAACCTAGCAGCTAAACAGAGACAATAACATGGTACAAGGGCAACTCTGTGATCAAGAATATCACAAAGAAAATGCAGCATCACTGTGGTTGAGGGAATGGTCATTGGAGCTCAACCCCCATGTACCAGTTATCTCCATTTCACGTTCCATCCCTGCATTGGGCCTCAATTTCCTGCTGAATGAGGAAGATGAGTAAGATGAGATAATGTTTGTAAAGCTCAGAGAGCCACACAATCCTCTGTAACATTTCCCTGCACGACTACTTGCCAACTCTGTAAATTCTGCGATGAGATCAGGTATGATCATATAAACCTGGGTGCAGTACTTGGTTAGGGGGAGTCCTGTGAAGAGATGTTTTAAGATGCTAGAATAATATTTTTTTGAGCCTCACTTTTCAAGCCTGGGAAGAGAAGAGCCTGAAAGAAAAGCCCTACAACATGAAGGAAAAGGAACTAGCAACATAATATAAAGATCCCAGTTGGTTTTGACACTTGAGGAGCATATTTCAAGGAATGGAAACCCTGAAGGAATTCAACAGCAGAGGCCATGGGCTATAGAAGTAATTGATAATGACTGTGGGGACATGAGCACAGAAGTGATTTGAAACACCGAGGCCACGTCTAATGGCATGGGGTCTAAATAAATGGTGTATCAGCTTTGATAACCTGAGAATGACTATGCAAGTGAATACTGAGGTTCATAGGGTTTTCTAGACAATCACATAATATCAAAGGGTTAGTAAAGCTGGGGAGGAAACTTAAACTCATATTTCTCTGAAGCAAGATTAAAATATTAAACTGGTAATAGAAAGGATAAAAATATTCCACTAAAGCTTATTATAGTAAAAACCAGTTTGAAAAACTAGAAAGATGAGGTGATGTTCCCTTCTGATCTAATTTTCAAGGATCTAGAAAACACAAAGTCCTCCACAGAAATCGCATATAGGGGGAAGGAAGCAAAAAAAGAAAGCAACCAAAATGGGTTGGAGGGATGATGAAGGCAAACACACCATAATCACAGCCATAATGAGTACCTGCTTAGTTCCTCTGACAGCAGAAGCTCATTTATTCAAAAACAAAACTCACAGGGCACCTGGGTGGCTCAGTTGGTTAGGCATCAGCCTTTGGCTCAGGGCATGATCTCACGGTTCATGAGTTTGAGTCCCCTATTGGGTTGTGTGCTGACAGCTCAGAGCCTGGAGCCTGCTTCAGATTCTGAGTCTCCCTCTCTCTCTGCCCCTCCTCTGCTTGTGCTGTCTCTCTCAAAAAAGAAAATTTTTTTAATGTACAAAATAAATAAATAAAAAATAATAAAAATTAAAAAATAAAAACAAAAACAAAATTCAGTGCAGTCAAGTCCACAAAACATGGCAACATGGCTAAGACCAAAAGATGCAAGATGTAGAGACTAGTTGGAGGCGCCAAGAACTGGCCGCGCTGTTGGCAGGCATTCTGCTGTCATAAGACAAAGAAGATGATTGATTAAAAAGACTAAGAAGTAGAACAAGGGTGCAGCCTCATGGCTGAAACATGCGAACAGCTGACTGCTCCCAACTATTGGATCCACCCTACAGTCCTTGAGGCCCCTTGAATGACCCTTGGTGACGTAACAGACCACATGGCCCAGGCCAGCCCAGGGGTCTTCTGGGGGTCTGGGGTGGGGTTGTAATGGTTCGAGAGTGGGTGGCTCCCTCCTTCCCCCTGCTTCTGGGAACTGGCTGCTACCAAAGGCCTTCTGGGAATGAAGAGTGTCTCCTGACTCAGGAGCACATGCCATCACTTACGCTCTTCTGCAGTCAAACCTGAAAGCCAGTGAGTAGTGATTCCCTTATTCATTTTCTTAAACCCCAAAAGTATTACATGATCCTGGTTTAAAAACAGTCAATCAATAAAGAAACCTATATGGTTTTTAGAAAGAAATTCCTCCTGTTACCTTCCCCTCAAATAATATAAAACCTCAAGAGGTAGCTGCCATTAACAGTTTTTTATCCATCCTTATAGACATTTTTCCCATACATATTCAAACATATGTATGTATGTGGTGGGAGTGAATGGGATAAATTATTTAACTTTGTACCTCCTTTTTCTTGGCTTTAAATTAGGGGGAATTGTGCTTGGGTGGCTCAGTCAATTGGGCGTCCGACTTCAACTCAGGTCATGATCTCAGTTCGTGGCCTCAGGCCCCACATGGGGCTCTGTGCTGACAGCTTGGAGCTTGGAGCCTGCTTGGGTTTCTGTGTCTCCCTCTCTGTCTGCCCCTCCCCCATTTACATCTGTCTCTCTCTCTCAAAAATAAACATTAAAATTTTTTTAAAATGTGGGGGGATGATATTAATCCATAGGGTTATTTGAGGGTGATATGAGTGAAGACATCTGGCATTCTCAGAAGTGTCTGACCCACAGTAAGCCCTTTGGCATTAGCTGTTATGATTATTCTCCCATTCTTTTTCACAGCAGCTTACTGTTCTATTGCATAAATGATAATGTTCCTGAGAGAGGCTTTACTGACCTCACTACAGATGCCCAAGAACACATGCAAATTAAATAGCTCTCCTAAAATTAATTGGAGGCGATGTGCTGGTCCCAAAACGAAGGACTCTGTCTTGGATTCAGTGTTGTTCTTTTTTTTTTTTTTTTTTAATGTTTATCTCTTATTTTTGAGAGAGAGAGAGAGAGAGAGAGAGAGAGAGAGAGAGAGCACAAACAGGGAAGGTGCAGAGAGAGAGAGGGAAATCCAGAATGTGAAGTAGGCTCCAGGCCCTGAGCTGTCAGCACAGAGCCAACCTAGGGCTTGAACCCATGAACTGTGAGATCATGACCTGAACCAAGTCAGACACTTAACTGACTGAGCTACCCGAGCCTCCTGGATTCAGTGTTGCTCTTACCACACCACAGGGACCCCCACACTCCCTCTTAGGGTCAAAAAAGTCCAGAGTGGGCAGCTGGTCCCCATCTTATTTGGACTCCAGGCTGTCTCATGGGTCTTCAGGGCTGGGAACTCAAGGCTCAAATGAGCCTCCCTCTTGCTGCAGTCTCCCGACATGCCCCTCCTGTGTCTTTGGGACTTGACTTCCTCTTCTACACAATGAGTCATGCCAAGGACTCCTGGCCACTCTGGGGTCATCTCAGGCTGATGGGCAGAATGGCAGTGGCTGGGACTGGAGAGTGAGGTCTGGCTGCTTCTCAGGCTGCGGACATTTCCAGAGATCCTTCTGGGTATGCTAGCCAGTGAGGGATACCTCTATGCCTCTGGAAGCCCTGTCCCACTGGACCAATTGCTCAGGGCTTCTGGGTGCAGGGCCTCCTCTGGGTGGTCTCAGGGGCAGAGCAGGACAGGCAGGTAAGAGGCAGCTCCTGAGTGCAGTTACCTGGTTCCCGATCCTGCTCTCTGTCGGGCTTCCGGGTCTGGTTCCAGTGCCCTTGTCCTGGCAGGTTTATGGAAGAGCTGAGCTGAGCTCAGCCAGGCTGAGGCCTTTTCTGCCAATGGGAACTTCTCACATACTTCCAAGCACCTTTGTAGACTCCAAGCTCAGACCTAGAAAATTCATGGGGATCAGCCACCCTGCTCGTTTGCCTCACGAAGAGATAAGGTTTGGTGAGGGAGGCGCAGGGGCAAAAGGGCTTATTAAGCACAATGATGGTGCCATTCACCAAGCTGAAGACTTCAAACTCAAAAGCTCTGTCTGGCGGTTTCGATCCATTTTCATCTGTCCTTAAGATTGCTTATCAGACCGCAGCCACCAAAACGGTGAAGCAGATTGAGAGGAGGTATACTTTTCAGGAAGCCTTGAACAGTGCAGGAGATAAACTCGTAGTAGTCGACTTCTCAGCCACGTGGTGTGGACCTTGCAAAATGATCAAGCATTTTTTTCATTTCCTTTCTGAGAAGTATTCCAATGTGGTGCTCCTTGAGGTAAATGTCTATGACTGTCAGGATGTTGCTTCAGAGCATGAAGCCAAATGCATGAGAATCTTCCAATTTTGTTCTTTTAATCCTTATTTATTTTGAAAGAGAGTGAGAGAGAGTGTGAGTAGGGGAGGGTCAGAGAGAGAAAGAGAAAGAGAGAGAGAATCACAAGCAGGCTCCCCACTACCAGTGCAGAGCCCAACTAAGGGCTTGAACTCAAACCATGAGATCATGACCTGAGCCGAAACCAAGAGTTGGTCGCTTAACCCACTGAGCCACCCAGGGACCCTTCTCTTAGTTTTTTTAAAAAGGGACAAAAGGTGAGTGAATTTTCTGGAGCTGATAAGGAAAAACTTGAAGTCATCATTAATGAATTAATCTAACTATGTTTTCTGAAAACCTAACAAGTCATTGGCTGTTTAAAACTTGTAATTTTTTTATTTACATAAAGACTATATATCCCAACTGCCATCTGATTATAAGTGACAATAAAACATTAATTCTACTCTTGTTTTTTTCTTTCATAGTATATTGTCAAGTTGGTTTCCATATACCACCCAGTGCTCATCCCCACAAGTGCCCTCCTCCATGCCCATCACCCGTCTTCCCCTCTTCCCCACCCCCATCAGCCCTCAGTTAGTTCTCAGTATTCAAGAGTCTCTCATCGTTTGCCACCCTCTCTCTCCCCAACTATTTTGTTCCCTTCTCCTCCCCAATTCTACTCTTAAAAAAAAAAGACTTCAAAATCGCTTCATTCTGTTTCTATGACAACCTTGAACTAGATATTATTTTTCTTGCTTAAACGATGAAGAACCTGAGGCTTGAAGAATTTAAGGTCATAAAGAGATGGAGTAGCCTAACCTGTACCTACCTACTGCTTTTTTACTGTATGGAAGTTATGACATCTAAATACCCCACGAACCTCTTCCTTTACCACATCTTCCAAATGCTTGGGAGCTTTTCCTTCAAGCAGGCTCATGACAAGACATATATTGGAAGTCAGAACTCTCCCCACCCCCAGCCAAACACCCCAACAATGTCTGGCTTTCCCTTGGAAACATTATTCTCTCTGGAACCCTATTCTTAGAGAAGGCAGCATGGCTTCAAGGGACAGTGAACAGGGCAATGGTATTCCTCAGGTTCTAGCTCTGCTGGGTGTGCAGTGAGATGTGGGAATTGTATACATGGCACCAGGAGAAGCCAAGTCTGTTTGACTCCGGGAAGCTCTGGTTAAAGTCTGTCTGTCTCTGTGCTGTGCCAAAAGCCCAGCTGTTCTTCACAACAAGCAGCCCCAAACTCCAAAGGCCATAGCTGAGTCACTTTCTTCACCCTGCCCAGGATTACTAATTCCTTTGCCTCTTAGCTTTTTCCTCATTTACTCTTTCTCAGTCATGTGTTGTCCTCTTTCTGTTTACTGCTAACAAGTTTTTTCAGAAATATCTGAGAATCTCAACCTTTGATACTATTAATGATGTCAGTCCCATCCCATCCCACCCCATGAAGTGAGTGATTCACTTCAGTGTTCTTGGAAGCACGGCGCAAATATATAAGCATCCTTGAAAATCTGTATTGTTAAGCTATATAAGCACAATATTATGTACATAGTGACAAGAGATTAAAATAGCAATATGATGATTTTTAAATCACTCATTCAGAAGACAAGAGTCCTTAAGAGTCCTACAAATTGTCAATTTCTTGGGGTCTGAGAATCCAAAATTTGCATCTTAATCACTATTCCAGTTTATCCTATGCCATGTGGATTAGGATCAACTTAAGAGGGGCCAGAGCCAAAGAGGAACATTCTACACACACCACCCTCACTTGCTCCTGGTGACTTAGTAAAGTTTGGTGAATAATACCCAGAGTCCCCTGGCACTGAGGTTTGGCATGGGGGAAGAGAGTCTTCCACTGTTCCATAGTAACCCAGCCACAGTTCCCTATGAATTCTCTGCCAGCCTTTTACAGGAGCTATTTCTTGTCATCCTCACAGTAGTCCCACTGTGTATTCTTAGAATAGAGCTAGAAGGGACCACTGAGTATTCTTAAAAAAGAAACTGAGGCATGAAGAGGTGGTGACCCATCCAAATTTATAGATGGTGAGGTCCACGCCTCCAGCTTTCCCAAGACTGGCCTAAAGCCAGAGAGCCAGTGGCTTCTTGGCCCCATCCTCAACAGCCCCTGATTTCTCCCCTAGACCTCAGAGTCTTCTCACATTGTACGTGGCCTGGGGCACCCCAATCTCAGATTTTTTTTAGGTCGTTTCAACAGTATTTTGTTTTCCAGTCTAACCATGTCACCTTTAAAATGTATATACCCTTGGGGTGCCGGGGTGGCCCAGTTGGTTAAGCGTCTGACTTTGGCTCAGGTCATGATCTCATGGTTTGTGAGTTCGAGCCCCACATCAGGCTTTATGCAGACAGCTCAGAGCCTGGAGCTGCTTCGGATTCTATGCCTCCTTCTCTCTCTGCCCTTCCCCTGCTCACGCTCGGTCTCTCTCAAAAATAAATAAACATTAAAAACAATAAAGAATAAAATGTGTATACCTTTTAACCCAGCTATTTTCACTTTAAAACATAACTCTAGAAAGCAACACATGCACAATGTAATCATTGCAACTTTTATTGTAAGCCACAAGCCCTGTAGACTATAAAACACCTAAAATATTGTGATTTGCTTGAAGTGACAATACACCCATGCAATGGGATATGGTGATTAAAAATAACGATGTGTGTAATTATTGACATAAAAAGTAATTTAACAATCTATTAAATAAAAACAATGCACTGACAGCATGGAAGCTGTTTGGGATTCTCTCTCTCCTCTTTCTCTGCCTCTCCTCTGCTCCACACACGCACACACTCTCTCTCAAAATAAACATTTTTAAAAATAGTGACATTTAGAGCAAATCAGAGAACTCTAGATGCTGGCGAGGATGTGGAGAAACGGGCACCCTCCTACACTGTTGGTGGGAATGTAAACTGGTACAGCCCCTCTGGAAAACAGTGTGGAGGTTCCTCAGGAAACTAACAATAGAACTCCCCTATGACCCAGCAATAGCACTGCTAGGAATTTACCCAAGGGATACAGAAATGCTGAGGCATAGGAGCACATGTACCCCAATGTTCATAGCAGCACTCTCCACAATAGCTAAAACATGGAAAGAGCCTAAGTGTCCATCAACAGACGAATGGATCAAGAAGATGTGGTTTATCTATACCATGGAATACTACATGGCAATGAGAAAGAATGAAATCTGGCCATGTGTAGCAACATGGATGGACCTTGAGGGTGTTATGCTGAGCGAAATAAGTCAGGCAGAGAAGGACAAATACCATATGTTTGCACGTATAGGAGGATTAGGAGGAACTTGACGGAGGAACAAGGGGGAGAAGAAGGGCGGAAATGGTGGGGGAAAGGGAGAGAGGCAAACCATGAGAGACTCTTGAATGCTGACAAAAACTGAGGACTGATGGATGTGGGGGGGAGGGGGGGTGGGCATGGAGGAGGGCACTTTGGGGATGAGCACTGAGTGTTATGTGGAAACTAATTTGACAATAAACTATTTGTAAAAAAAAAAAAATAGTGACATTTAAACAAAACAGAGGGGGCCTATAATAGATTAAAAGAAACTTAAGGAGACACCTGGGTGGCTCAGTCAGTTGGGTGACCTACTTTGGCTCAGGTCATGATCTCACGGTGGGTTCATGAGTTTGAGCCCCACTTTGGGCTTGCTGCTATCAGCCCGTCAGTGCAGAGCGTGCTTTGGATCCTCTGTCCCTCTCTCTCTGCCCCCCACCCCGCTTGCATGCTCCCCAAAATAAATAAATCTTAAAAAAAAAAAAGAAGAAGCTTGAGACATATTAACCACATGTGTTTGGATCCTGGTTCAAGAAAATGACATGAAAAAGTTACATTTCTTTTAGATAATTAGGAAAGTTGCACTTGGATTGATGGAGTGTTAGATGGTATGAAGCAATTATTGTTAATTTCGTTAATAAGAATTGTGATTGTTTTTGTTGTTTTTTTGTTTTTCCATTAGATTTATTGATGCATTTTTTATTCATTTCTTCACATTTCTATTTATATTCTAGTTAGCATACAGTACCTTATTAGTTTCAGGAGTAGAATTCAGTGATTCATCACTTACATACCACATCCAGTGCTCATCATTAAGTGTCCTTCTTAGTATCTATCATCCATTTAGTCAATGCCCCACCCACCTCCTTCCATTAACCCTGTGGTTTTTTTTGTTTTGTTTTTTTTAATTTTTTTAATTTATTTCTAGGAGAGAGAGAGATAGACAGCGTGAACAGGGGAGGGTCAGAGAGAGAGGGAGACACAGACTCCGAAAAAGGCTCCAGGCTCTGAGCTGGCAGTCAGCACAGAGCCCAATGCGGAGCTCGAACCCACGAACCGTGAGGTCATGACCTAAGCAAAAGTCGGACGCTCAACCTACTAAGCCACCCAGGCGCCCCAACCCTGTTTTTTGTTGTTAAGAGGGAACTATGATTGTTAAATAAAGTGCCAATCTGTTACAGGGGATAATGGGAGGAGTAGGTAAAATACATTCTCATTTCTGATTATAAATGCACGTACATGCGTTTTATGTATAGAGACACACAGAGGAAAGCTGGAAGATTTGCCTGCCACCTGGAATGTGGGTCCCTTTGTCAGCCTTCTGTATTCCAAGCCTAGGCTGAGATCATGTGCAGAGGACAATTCTGGGGAAACACAAATATCTAATAAATCTTGTTTGCGTCCCACATTTCAAATTTCTGGCCCAACGAACTTCCCCCACACGCCCCCACTGCTCTCCCAAAGGGAGCAAAATAGGAGCCAAGAAAGAAGAGGCAGGACTGTGTAGAGAGAAGGGAGGTTGGGATGGCTTGAGAACCAGGGATTGGCAGTCCAGAAGTGTCTTCACATCAGAATCCACTGTAAGCTAAAGGTGGATGGCAAGAGAAGTTGCTGGAGCTGTGTCCCCTCTTCTCCTTTAGGGCCCATGGGCTAGCCTCCCCCTTCTGCCTTCAGGGTCCTTCTTCCCAGCTCTCCACCCACACACCCTACCCTAGTGCTGGGAGTGCCAAATGGGTGGGGTTCTCTGTTGATTGAAAGCCAACAAGGTGCCAGGCACTAGTGAGCACACAGAGGCCGGCAGAGCCATATTCCTGCTTCCGGGACTGATTCACTGAGATAATCAATATTTATTGAGCACTTAGTGGAGGTGGCTGAAGAATCAATGCCTGGGCTTCCTGCAGTTCTTCCAAACAGCAGTGGGGAACATTTCAACAAGGCTGCAGAGGAGAGGGAGCCAGGCACAGCTCAGTAATACCAGCTTGGGCCCTCTCACCACCCAGAGGACTCATTGAGTGCACAGCCCACCCACATCCCCTCATCTCCTGCCACCTTTGCTGCCCCTGCTAGGGATCTGTGAAACTGCCCAGTGCTTGAGAGCAGTGAGGGGATTTGGCAACGGGAGATATTCTCTGAACTGCTGTTTTCCATCAGGTTGTCCACTTCATCCCTGCCCAGGCGGCAGTAGGACAAAGCCCAGCCAACACACCAGGCTTAGAAGATCCAGCCCAATCACAATTGTGAGATAGATGACCCATGCTTTTGTCCTTGCAAGCCCCACCTTTTTAGGGTTCTCTCTGTAGCTCCTATGTCCCTCTCAGGTTCAGTGGTCTTCTCCCTCCAATAAACCACAATCAAAGGAAAAGTGGCTACTTGTGAATTTAACAGTGAACCCACCTCCCTCAGGAGCATTTCTGTTGGAAGCCTTCTATCTAGAAGGGGAAGACCTTCTCATTTCACATTCAAGGAATTCTGGGCACCACTGAGGTAGAAGGAATTTCAAAAGGAGGCAGCTGTCAAGTCTGGCCCTGGAGCTAAGTGGGATGCCGAGAAGTACAAGGGACTGTGTGGCTGCTGAGCATGTACAGAAGTCTCAAGACTCACTCCCCCCCACCCCCCCGCCCAATGCGAGAGAGGAAAAGCAGTGGGTGACCTTGAGCAAATTCCTTGATGTCTCTATTTCCTTAGCTGTAAAATAATCTAATGTAGGGGTACCTGGGTGGCTTAGTCGGCTAAGCATCCAACTTTGGCTCAAGTCATAATCTTGCAGTTCGTGAGTTCAAGCCCCATGTCAGGCTCTGTGCCGACAGCTCAGAGCCTGGAGCCTGCTTCAGATTCTGTGTCTCCCTCTCTCTCTCTCTCAAAAATAAATAAACATTAAAAAATAATCCAATGTATATGGCTTGCTGTGAGGATTAGAGATCATGAACATAAATTTTCAAGTAAATAAAATTATATTTGATGTAGAAAATGTGTCACTTTGAAAAATCCTGGATCCTTCTCTTTGTGAAATGGGTAAACAAAGTCCATTCCTCCCTACAAAGTGGCACAAATGGGCGGGAGCAGTCAGGTACCACAAGCACAGTTTATTACCAAAAGCAGTTTGAAGAATTCCAAGCAGTGGTCATGGCCTGCGCCAGTCACAAAAAAGCCAACATTTGCCTCTTCAAACCCACCCTCCACTCCCAGCTGAAGTGGAGGATTAAAAAGTTGCAGTCCAAGTTATGTCCCAGCTACAATA
The DNA here is from genome assembly GCF_003009895.1 of Hyaena hyaena. NCBI lineage: Eukaryota > Metazoa > Chordata > Mammalia > Carnivora > Hyaenidae > Hyaena > Hyaena hyaena. Next base: position 738,191 of record NW_024080991.1, on the reverse strand, counting down.
TCCTCATTCTTGACCAATAATCTCAAAGTCACAAATGGGCATAAAGTGATATGGACCCAAATCTTACACAAGAAAACCCCATGATCAAAACAAGATTGGAGAGGTCATACAAACAGAAAGATACCAACAGCTTTAACAGGCTATGAGGAGGAAAGCATTCTGTTGTCTATTATCAGCGAATGTGAAGGGAATGCTAACCCCATGGGGTGGGAAGACCTGTGCACTGACCAGACCCTCCTGGGCAAGTCCTGTGAGGATCCCCCACTGGTTGCCTAGTGACAAAGGAGCCCTGCAAAGTGGATAGGTGGAGGTGGGGAGCATTGGGAAGGTAGTTTAAGTCACACAGAGCCTTTAGGAGTTGAAGAAAAGGTGATCTTCAAGCAGTATTGAGAACCTCCCTGACTCTTTTTACATTTGGAGAATACAAGTTGGTTGGACCTTATGAGGGATTTCAGCTTTGTTTTCTTTTCTCGATGGATTTAAAAATGACCCTAGATGCAGGAAGGTCAGTCCCTTAAAGTCTTCTTTTATCATCAAACCAAATAGCACTTATGTCTAGAAACACTGTGCTCTAAACAAAAACTGCTGACAATCCTTCATCCCAGACCCTAAGCTGGGGGTTTCATGAAAATCAATTTCTGGGCCAGTTAAGTCTTGATAAAGTTGTCTCTTCATACCTCAGCTCCCATCCCCACCTGGCCAGTTGTGGTGGAACCAGGAACCCACGGGGCAAATTTCTTTCCTTATTCAACTTAGGTGCTCCAGGAAGAAGGGGAGTTCCCAGTCACCTGCCTACCAAACTCTGCTCTACTTGCTGAACTTTGCTCTCCATGAACAGGTCATTCCGGCTGCAAATTCCCCTAAACTGTCCCTACTTGTGTTATTAAGGCACACCAATTCCTCCATGTAAGGCTTTCTGTTTATAAAGAATTATTTTAAGTACTCAAAAGAAACTTCTGTATCAAAGCCCATCCCTGCCTGGAGATGCTGGGAGGTGGGGGAGATGAAGAGCAGAGCCCAATTAATATTAAGGATTCTGGTCATTGGGGTCGCACTTGAGCATGACTTTCAACCCCAATCCCTTTCTGGATGTTTCAAAGGCTTCCAGGGCTTTCTCCAGAGGAAACCTATGGGTGACTAAGGGCTTTACATTCACAGACTTGGATGCAAGCATTGAAATTGCCATCGGCCACCTGTAAAAAGATCACAAGTGTTATGTTCAACCTGCAGGAGGAAAAAACTAGGTGCCCAAATTACCAAGCCCAAGATCAGCTTGCCCATATTTATTTATAGCACTGTGGTTCTGGCAAGTCTATTCTATAGACAATGATGGTGGAAATGATCTTATGACTTGCAACTTGGGAGTCCAGAGTCTTTTCCCAAATGCTTCCACCCCTCTGCAATGTCTGTCTTGAAGCTTAGAATTCCTTTGGCATGAAGGCATAAGGCATTTGGAGGTCACAGTGAAAAGGCAGATTAGCCTCAGAGAAGGTAGCTCGTGATAACCCAACCACACCCCTTTGCAGCTCGGCTTGGCAGAGTTTATTGGAAAAGGGCACTCTGCTGAGAGAATGGTCACAGACAGTAAAGGTGGGAGTACTGACACTGGTGGAAAAGGTGGTCCTGGGAAAGTTCCCCAGATGGGGAGAGAGCGGAGCCCCTGACCATGAGATGGGGTCAGCTAAGACCCTCTCACTTCCCAGGGTGGGCCCTAGGGCTCTGGGGTGGAAACTAAGGGACTTGAATTCTTGCTGTCCTGTTGACCCCTTTCTCTCCTTCTTCCCTTTAAAGGGGGACAATGAAGAGCTATAGCCACTTGAGGGGCAGACACCCAAGAGGAGCATGCTTCAAGATCCTCCTCCTTGCCTCCCACTGTCCATCTTTCCCTCTGCCATCTCTGCCCTCTTGTTTGATGCTCTGTCTTTGGATCCCTACACCATGTCACATGGCTGTCAGTGTGGTAAGGGAGAGCCCCTCATGAATAAACAAGAGAGGATCCTGTTCCCAGAGGCCACGCAGGGGTCTTGCTCACTACCCTGGCTCACCCACAACATACTCACGTGTTGCAGTATCGAAACACGCCCTTGATATCCACCTCCCGGGTGGCTGCATGCACGAGGGGCACAGTGGTCATCTCAGAGCCCAGCCCTACGAGCACCAAGGTCCCACCAGAACGAGTGGCCTGAAGAGGAGGTAAGACCAAGAAAGCCCAGAAGATTAGAAAATGCAGACTTCTCACTCAAAATGACTTTTTTGTCACACAAATAAATATCTGTGCATCAGGTGAGTATCCAAAGTTTCTGGAGAATATGATTCTTTCTATACTGATGAACTCTTCCATATGTTGGCCATACTTAACAGAGCAGCAGAGTTATCTTCTGTGAAGATCCAGCGAAAGACCAGGTACACTGGGAGCACCCTCAGCTGTCCACAGTATCCTAGGAAATAGCCACGGTTCTCCGGACCCCAGTGAGAAACCTCCCCTACCAACACGGTTAACCTTCAGTCCCTGAGCACCTTTCAAAGCTTTACTAATTCAGTACCAGATGTTGGCTCAGGTATCTCCTCATCTTAGCACCCGCCCCTCCTCCAGAATGTCAACCCCATAAAAGATAGGACTTTCTTGGTGAGAAAACTACCCACCACATGCAAATGGGAAGGGCCATTAGAATTCTCTGGCTTAAAGACTGCCTTGAACACACAGGCTGGCTGGCATTTAGAAATATTTTTGTTCCAGAGACAGTCATCCCAACAGTATCAGTCACAATAGGTTTTGTCTTCCTTGAACACCTGCCTTATCAGTCTCTCTCCATGGAGTGTGCCAGGGAATGAAATTTCTCCTGACAATCTCCACTCACTCCACTGATTCTGCATGGGTGTTGTGCCTTTGCCAGAGATTTTTGAGGATCGGTGTTGAGAGAGACAGAGAAACAGTTCATTTTCCTGAGACATAAGCATTTGCCACGTTTCTTACCAGACATTTTCTAGTCACGAACCTGGCAGGAAAGTGACTCTCAGGTATATCCATATAAGGTGCCTCCACCTAACCTGTCCATTGGTGGGGTGGCCTGTAGCACCCTATAGCGTCTGTCATGCCTAATGGCTCTACTCCCCACTCAGGAGAGGTACCAGCTTCAGGCCCAGTGAGACCCTTGGGTCACATTTACCTCTGCACCCACCTCAGGTAGCCTAGAAACCGGGCCCTCACCACCAACACCAGGAGATAGATGCCAACTGTTCCCAATGTTCTCCAGGCAGGGGAGAAGAAGAAAGTCTTGCATTATGAAGCCATGTCTTTTACTGCCTCTCTGTGGAGTGGGGGGTCACTGACTGCCAACAACTTGAAGAGGGACACACCTTATTCGTCACAGCCCTCAAGGTGCCCAGCACAAAGCCAGGACACAGCAGGTGCCCAAGACCAGTCACTAGTTGAATAATCACACAGAGACCCAAAGGTTTCTCCTTGCCCCTTACCACATGGCAGCTGTTATCTCTGACAGTGGAGAAAAGGGTAGGCCGGCTCCAGCTGGAACTTAGGACAGAGCAAAGGTGGCACCTCTTCCTCCCCCATCCCATCACCTCCTCAGCCCCTGATGCCATAGGAATTCGGGTAGGAAAACGGCTGGGCAGCTCTGCCATGGCACCAGGTCAGCTTTCCCCAGAATGTCCTGCAGGGTGCAAAGTGCCCTTACGCAAGACTCAGGTGTGACTGAGAAGGAAGGAGGAAGCCTGCACTGTTGCGGGAAAGCAGTGTGGGAAGCAGGGGCTAGTGTGCTTAGCAGTGACGGCGGCTGCCACCACCCTCCTCAGCCCAGTCCCTCCCACCCTACCACGGTTGCCCACTGGGTCCTGGTCCCTTTCTTTCCTTTTCTCCTAAGTGGTGGACAGAGTTAGAAAAGCTCAGCCACTGGGGCAGTGTGCTCAAGGCAAGTCACCAAGCCTCTTGCGGTAAAATGTGGGAAGTGATAACTAATCTTCATGGCTACTGGGCAGATCTGGCATTGCATTTATAAAGTACCCAGTAGAAGACTCAGCATATGGTGGGGCTGGAGCCGAGAAGGTATTCTTTCTCCCCTCTTTTCCTCATACTTGGCATCCATCAATGCCATTCCCCACACCCATTCTACCAACTTCCCATAAACTATTGGCGGGTCACCAAGGTGCAAATTAGGTATTGGGGGCTCACCTGACCCCAGGTCTGGGAGAGAAGAGTAGTGGCCAACTGGCCAACTGTGACCCTAAAAATCACCGCATCTTTGTGACTAACTAAATTAGTGGCTCTCACCTTGTATCAATGACTCAAAGACTGCAGTTTTCCTCAATAAAAGAGGATAGGGATTTCCCACACATAACTAAGGCATGGTTCCCCATTCCTTCTGTTGATCTTTTTACCAAGAGCACTGCTTTTATGACCATAGATATGATCATGACATCCCATTTTAAAGGGGTGTGTCTCTTAACATATTTCAAGGCCCATATATACCTGTTACCTTGTTTAAACTTTATAACGACCTAATAAGGGTGCTAGGCAAGTGAGATTAAAAAAAGAAAGAAAGAAAGAAAAACCACCAGGGGTACTGAGATTACCTAATTTTGTTTGGGAGGGTCACATAACAAGGGTGGAGACATCTGTTCCTAGCACTCCTTACTGTTACCAACCCTGGACTGATTTCCCAGAGCTGCCCACCAGCTTCAGCGACCCGCATCCTACTCACGTAGATGCCCGCCTGGATGGAGTGCTCCACCCCTGAGCACTCGATGGTGACTTCTGGCTTGCACCCCAGCAGATCTTCCACTTTACTGGCGATTTCCTTAGGGCTCTCCTTGGAGACCTGGAGGAGGAAGTCAGCCCCAACTTCCTTGGCTTTAGACAACCGAGAGGCAGACAGATCTAAAGTTGAACAAAAGTTTCTTTCAAAATGAGAAATGGATGGCAGATTGGAGAGAAAATAAAGATGGAGGTGTATGTTTTAATGGCAATGAAACTCAGGTGTAGTGAGTGGTGTCAAGGAACCCAAAATACTTACACTCTATACCTTCATACTCTCCCATACACATTGCACAGCTGCGCGCGCGCACACACACACACACACACACACACACACACACTCCCTTTCTCTCTGAAGGATACCTGCTCCTCAGACATACACAAATTCAGATACCTTCTATACACTCTGATACTTTCTCCACACACAAAACACTTACTCTTCTACATCCCTACTCCCCTTATATCCACATACTCCACACAATTCTACACACTCACCCACACCCATATTCTCACAGATACCTTACACACACACACACACACACATGCACAAGTATTCTCTCACTGATGCCTTCTACACACACACACACACACACACACACACACCCTTCTATACCCTACATGCTTCCACATACACTTACCCACACATGCTGTCACAGATAAACTTTCCTCACACATACGCACACCTCCCACTGATACTGCACACTGCACACACAAACACCCTCTTATAAACATATCATACATCCCACTAATTCCACAACACACACACACACAAGCATGCCTTCTTTGCCTCTTGGGTTTGGTCAAATGGACCAAAGGCTAAGGCTCTTCTTAGAACTGAATGAGCAGTAGAGGTATCTGGGGTCCACACATAAAGAGCCAGGCCTTCTTCTCCACAGCAGCCACCCTATCCCCCTGGGTGGGCTTTTCAACCACTGAACCCCAGAGAAAAGAGGAAGAGCCCTTTAGAAACCCAGCACTCCAGGAAAGGAATAGTTCTCAAGCTCCTGTTTCAAACAGTAGGCCAGCTGTTTCCTGTTCAAGGAGATTTAAAAAGAAAACCTTCTTACCAGTCACCACCACTTGAGCTGCACCCATTGCCTTGGCCACGATCAAAGTGACCAGTCCAATTGGCCCTAAATAAAGCAGGAAATGGGAGATGTTTATGAAATATTAAACATCAGCTCTTCCCCTTCACGGACGGGAACGATAGCTTGTGTGTACCTCTAGCATCTACCCTGGTGCCTTCCACATAGTGAGGCCTTAACAACTGTCTGTTGAATGCATATGTACATGAATGTATGAAGAATTGTCCTCTGTGTGAAATTTGCTCCTACTACTGAGTTCCATTTAGTTGTCTCAGACCTCAGAGCTAGAACTTTTCTATTTACTCTGCTTGGGGATAATGGCAAATAACTAGGGGGCTCAAGGAAATACATTAAGAGAATAAGATGTCTCAGAAGGCCTGGATACATTGTCCTGTTCTCTCTCTGGTCTCTACCTTCTTAGAACCCATCACATCTCTCCAAGGAGAGACACATCCTTTACAGGTGTCCTCTGAGGACCACCTTGGAGGATGCTCTTAAGTGCCCTGGCTCCATGGGCTGACCCAGCTGCCTGGGCAGTTCTAGGATGTTCAGGTACTTAAATATCAGCCCAGAGACCACTTGCTTCCCACAGCATGTGCATGCTGGATGACGTGGTTTTAGAACAAAATCAGACCCAGCAAAATGAGGCTGTGCAGACTCTCTGAGGATTTTCTTTTTGACACTGCTTTTGAAAATAAGTTTGTGAGTTTCCTCCCAAAGACAAAACACTGGAAAATACTTGAAATGACCAACAAAGAGTGATTAACTAAACAAACTAGAGCGGGGCGCAACACAGCTATTAAAAATTATGTCATAATGCTTATCTAGTGTGATGGAAAGATGTTCATAATAGATTTCTAAAAAAGAGTAGGCAAAGTTAAGACATGTTGAGCATGACCTCATTTTAAGAAAACTGAAGGATTCAGAGCACCTGGGTGGCTCAGTTGGTTAAGTGTCCGACTTCGGCTTAGGCTCGTGAGTTTGAACCCTGTGTCAGGCTCTGTGCTGACAGCTCAAAGCCTGGAGTCTACTTCAGATTCTGTTTCTCTCTCTCTCTCTGCCCCTCTCTGGATCCCACTCTGTTTCTCTCTCAAAAAGAAATAAACATTAAGAAAAACTTTAAAAACCTGAAATATTATACAGTGGTTCTCTCTCAGGATGGTAGGTGATGGGGCTATGGGTGAATTTCTGTGTGTATACACATGCGGTACATATGACTTCTTTTTCTATGTCAAAAAAGTATTACTTATGCAGATATATATACATATATGTATATGTGTATGTCATCTGTGGGGCTTCTGGGTGGCTTAGTCAGTTAAGCGTCCAACTCTTGATTTCAGCTCAGGTCATGATCTCACAATTGTGAGATTGAGCCCCGCATTGGGGTCTGTGCTGACAGCATAGGGCCTGCTTGGGATTCTTTTTCTCCCCCTTCTCTCTCTTTCTCTCTCATAAAAATAAGTTTAAAAAAAATTAAACAAAAATAAAAACTTCTGCACAGCAAAGAAAATGAGAGAAAACACTTGTAAATCATATATCTGATAAGAGGTTAATATCCAAAATACATAAGGAATTCATACAATCAACAGCAAAAAGCCATTTTGGCAAGCTATCTGATTTTAAAATGGGTAGAGGATCTAGAGACATTTTCTTCTCTTATATATATATATATATATATTTTTTTTTTTTTTTTACATGTGTATATATTTTTAAGTAATCTCTATACCAAAAGTGGGCCTTGAACTTACAACCCTGAGATCAAGAGTTGCATGCTCTACCAACTGAGCCAGCCAGGCAACCCAAATAGGCATTTTCTCAAAGAAGACATAAGGGTGGTCAACAGGTTCATAGAAAGGTACACAACATCACTCACCATTAGGGAAATGCAAATCAAAACTACAATGAAATATCACCTCACACCTATCAGAATGGCTACTATTAAAAAGACGTGAAAGGGGCACCTGGGTGGCTCAGTTGGTTGAGCGTCCGACTTCGGCTCAGGTCATGATCTCACAGTTTGTGCGTGTGAGCCCGGCTTCGGGCTCAGCGCTGATGGTCAGCTCGGAGCCTGGAGCATGTTTCAGATTCTTTGTCTCTCTCTCTCTCTCTCTGACCCTCCCCTGCTCACGCTGTATCTCTCTCTCTCTCTCTCTCTCAGAAATAAATAAAACATTAAAAAAATTTTTGAAAGACATGAAAAAAATAACAAGTGTTGGCAAGGATGGGGAGAAAACAGAACTCTTGTGCACTGTGGGTGGGAATGTAAATTGGTGCAGGCACTGTGGAAAACAGTATGGAGTTTCCTCATAAAGTTAAAAATAGAACTACCATATGATCAAGTAATTCCACTTCTGGTTTTTTAATGAAAAACACTAACTCAAAAAGATATCTACACCTGCTTGTTCATTACACTATTATTTACAACAGCCAAGATATGGGAACAACCTAAGTGTCCATCAATAGATACATATACAAAGAAAATGTGGTATATATGTACACAGTGGAATATTATTCATCTGTAAAAAAGGTAATCTTGCCATTTGTGGCAACATAGATGGACTGTGAGGGCATTATGCTGAGTGAAATAAATCAGACAAAGATAAATACTGTATGATCTCACTTATACGTGGAATCTAAATCGAAACATAATGGAACAACAAAAGCCACAAATAACAGTATGGAATGGTTTCCAGATGGGGTGTGGTGGGAGGTGAGTGAAATGGGTGAAGAGGTTCAAAAGGTACAAACTTCCGGTTGAAAAATAAATAAATCATGGGGATAAGACGTACAGCATGATGATTATAGTCAATACCATACTGCATATTTGACAGTTGTTAAGAGAGTAGATCTTAAAAGTTCTCATCACAAGAAACAATTTTTGTAACTATGTATAGTGACAGGTGTTAACTGGACTTATGGTGGTGATCATTTTGCAATACATGCAAATGCAAAATCATCATGTTGCGTACTTGAAACTAAGGTAATGTTATATGTCAGTTATACCTAAAAGGGCATGTGAGGAACACCAAATCATACCCATAAGGAGTATGAGCATGCTGCCTGTGTCCCTAGCATTAGATACCTAGAAGGGTTCAGCCTGAGGCTGCTAGGGTTTGTTGGGGGGGGGGGGGGGGGGGCGGTGCTGGAAGCAGGGGAGGAGAGAACGCAGCCAGCGGCAACCCCAGTGCAAGCCGAGTGCTGGCTCATGGTGGCCTGGACCCTTTTCCTTCCACTGGCCATGATCAGGACCCACCTCAGTTCTGGACGGACCAGGAGACCATTTCTGGGGCATGATTTTTTAAGTTCCAAAAGTCACCCTTCTCTTTACTACCAAAAATATGTCCTGTCAAGTTAAAAAGTCATCCCAAATTGCCTTCTTTAAATGAACAAATGGGTTATATTGCCTAGGAAATACCATGAATTAGTATTATGTCTATAGATAGTTTATTTAGCAAAGTGTTGGGCACAGAGGGAATGGGACACTGTAATCCTCTCCCACCCAGAAAGATTCTAGGACCAATTCCAGCCATTGAAGGGGGAATGAGACAGACAGAGGGATCTCCACATTCTCCCTTAAGGAACTCAGAACCAGGGTATCATCTGTTTCTTACCAGCTCCACACACAAAGACCTTGTTCCCCAGGGTGATTCCAGCTCTCCTGCAGGCATGGATCCCCACTGACAGTGGCTCAATCAGGGCACCTTCCTCGAAGGTGACATTGTCAGGAAGCCTGGGGTGTCATTCAACACATTCAGTTAGCGCCTCGGGGTTAACAACAACAATAGCTAATATTTATTGAGTGTGTGTTTATGTGTCTAGCAATGTGCTGAGCAGTTTACATCTATTCATTAACATCAATCCTTGGAAGAGTTCTGGTGTACTCACTAAAAGTCTCATTTTAAAGAAAAAGAAACAGAGCCTTTTCAATGACTTGTACCAAAGGTTCAAAACTAGTGAGGGGCTCAAAGGGTTTGAAATGGAAACCAGATAGGTCTGATTCCAGATCCCATGCCATGCTGCCCTGCTCTGAAAATGGTTTTCTTTGGACAAATCACTTCAGTGAATGTGAACCCATTATGTTTTCTTGAACATGTTACCCAAGACAAGGTACGGTGTGATTACCATTAATAAATAAGAACTTCATTTAACAAGAGATTAATGTAACCACATTCCAGCATCTCATCTGCTTCTCGAACTTATGTACATGGACTTTCTGGTTTCACTTCGGCAAACAAATCCCAACTATCAGCAGCTTTGCAAAACAGTGATTTAGAAGCTGGTGTCACTCTTGTTTGCTGTCCCCCCTGCTATATGTTACAGAAGAACTGCATCTGATGACAGCAGCTGCCTGGCTGCCCCCAAAACTGGTTTTAAAGGGAAAAGGGCCTCTCTTCCAGGCAGCTGATTAAATGCTGTGTCACCTTCACCTCGGGGTTCTTGGTTTTCACTTCCCAGTCCACTGGCATCCTGACCCTATTAACAACCCCACTGATGATGACAGCAAACATTTGCATAAGGCTTTACAGATTAGAGGGCTTTTTTATCCATTATCTCATTTGATCCTCACCATGACCTTGCCAGACAGGAAGGACAGGCTTTATTTTTACCTTCGTTCTACAGAAAAGGAAACTGAAGCTCCATGACATTCAGACACTTACCCAAGGTTACAAGGCTAATGAGTGGAAAAGCAAGACCTAAACCCAGGTCTCCTGGTTCCACATCCTGCCTGCCCCATATCAGCTGCCTCCTAGTACCATCAGCAATATGGTTAATATCTCATTTCTGCTTGTTCCTCACTGTCCAGTATTTTTATTCAGGGCCCCCAAACCTCCACATGCTAGAACATGACAATCCTCAAGTTCCAAAAAGGAAGGTGGCAGCTAAACTCATGGGCTCGTTCCCATGACCTGTCACTGTTCATGCTATTCCACAGAATAAGTGACGAGGCCCACAGTCAGCCTCTGCCTGCTACCCTCCACCATCTCTTCCCCCTTCCCCTCTGCATCTCTCACATTATCCCCCCTACTTCAATCCTTTCTCCTGCTCAGATTACTGCCATCACCCCTTCCACCCACCCAATCTCTCCCATCAATTCTATAAAAGGGACAAAAGTTTGAAATGAAATAATGAAGCCAAACTCTCTCAAGGAACCACCAACCACACTCCGTCAGACATGCCTGCCCCTTCACATCTGGGATTTCCCTCAAAGCTTGGTGGGGGGGGGGGGGCTCTGAGCTGAGGGTGGACTTTGGTTAGGAATGATGTGTCACTCTTATCTTCACTCTGATTTCCCCTTGGCAGAACACCCAGGAAAAATGGGATTGAGGATGGTGACAATAGAGGATTATTATGGCGAGATTATTCTGATTAGGCAGGTGCTGTCTTAGTCATCTAGACAGCCACACTAGCCACATGGACAGGGCAGTCTGGCATGTAGGCAGAAGCACCGGACAAAGTCCTGGGCCCAGCACCTTTGCCACTGACCTTTGGAGAGTCTCTGGGTCCTCCTCCATGCCCCCCTCCAACCCAACCTTGGTCAGTGGGAGGGAAGGGGGATGGGAACAATCTACGTTTCTTCCCAGCCTCTGATCTTTCCTGACTATAAACACCAGAGAATAACGCAACTTGGTGGTTTTCACAATAGGGTTGAGGGAACGGCAAAAGGTTAAAGGATAATCAAGAAGCCAAGGGGGAAGCAGGAAGACAAAAAGAAAATAAGGTGGGTAGGAAGGTAAAGAGGCTGTGGCAGTATAGGAATCCTTACAAAGAGAAACCAAGAGAAGAGGGTGTGGGTCCAGGGCTGGTGTGGGGACGTGAGCAGATAGCACCCTGGGAGGAAAGGAGAGGTGGGAGGTTGTATGTCCCCTATGGGCCCTCCTCAGCCCTGCCATTAACATTGCCAACAAAACACACTCTCCCCCACCATTGCCTACAAATGCCCACCCACCCCAATCCCCAGTGCAAAGCTTACTTTCAGACCTAACCTGTAGCATCCCCCAGCCACAAGGCCACAGCTATGACATACCATGGCACCATTTATTGAGTGCCTACTATGCGCCAGGCCTTGTGCTGAGTACTTGAATAAGCTTTTCTCATTGAATTCTGTCAATAAGTCTATGTATTTTACCATATTGGTGCTATTATCATCTCCATTTTACGAGCATCCTTGCTCGTAATTGAGGTTACAAAATTTAAGTAACTCGTTGAAGGTCACACAGATGGTAAATGGGAGAGACTAGTGGTTAGTCTTGAAATTTATCATTTTGCTTTTCTGCCTTTCACGACAACCTCGTTTGGCACCTTGACTTGGAAAGGGCCCAGACAAGGGAGTCTGGTTGGAAACCACTTACTAAAAGGTGGACTCTACCCACATAACCTGCTTTCTTCTAGAGCAGTTAGGTGTTGACTTTAACGCATCACGAGTTCTGGCCTGTGACTCCTCTCAAGGCTTCCAGTGGGCACTAGAAAATTCAGATCTGTCAGACTGCCCCTGTGACAGGCACCCGGCCTCGTTCAGACAAGCCCCATCCTGACCAACAGAGCCACGGCTGGGGCCAGGCTGGGATAGGAGGTAAACACACCTGTCAGACGGTCAGAAGGAAAGCGGCACTTTAGCACTCCAGAGCTCCATGGGGGGCAACACTGTGCTTCTGCAGATACCAATTCTCACCCCAAAACCGTTTTGAGAGTTGGGGTAGGGTGCTGAGCAAAGGGCAGGAACTTAAGACTCAAAGCTGCCCCAGTTTGAGTCCTCACTCTGCCCTGCGGCCTCCTCCTGTGTCTGCACGCTTGCACTAAACTGCAGTCCTGGTGCCCACCTCACCATGATTCTTATGATGGTTAAATAAAATAAGGCATGCAAAGCACTTATTAGTTAAAGGACAGGCACGTGGGAATAATAACTGTCACTTCACTTCACTGCCTCATTTAATCTTCAGGTGATGAAATGAGACTGAAGCAGAGGAAGGTTAAGTCATTTTCCCAAAGTCACTCGCTAGCAGAGAGTGGATCCAGGATCCCAAAGCTCATGTCCTGGCCTCCTTAGTGCACCCCAGTTATTGCTGTTATGGGGGGGGGGTCACTGCTGTAATAAGCTCTTTTTCCTCGGAGCTGCCTTGAAAACCAGTAATGGAGGACAAATCTCAGCAAGTTATCTGCAGGATGACTGAAGAGGAATGAGTGATTTCAGCAACAATTTCCTATTGTTGCTCTAGGTGAGGGGAACTTCAGCCCAAAGACTAAAACCAAGTACTGTGAGTCAGTCTTAGACCTAGTCAAGCCTTTTTCCCTCAGTGCCACCAAGAAGGGCCTGTGGAGGGGATACTTCATGTTTGGAATTATGGGCTGAAAAGAACAAGGAAATCACAGCAGGAGATTAGAACTAGGAGAAAGAACCCCAATCAAAAGGAAGGGGAGAGGTCCCAGGTGGCTGGGCCAGGCCTTGGGCACTAACTTGTAGCAGAAGTCAGCGTTGTGCTTATAGAACCGGCAGAGGTTCCCGTCATCAGGGGGCGTGGCACAGAAGAAGATGGATGGCGACAGATTGTATCGGCCAATCTTGCAGAATTCATCCATTTCTCGCAGAGCACCAGGCTCGATGGCAACACGATCCCCTGGAGAGGAAAACGTGGGCAGGGGCAGAGCTGCTGTGAAGGGGCACATGCTCCTGGGGAGATGCCAGCAGGGGGAGCCACCCTCCTCCCTGGGATCCAGGGCCCCCTAGACAAGCCCAACCCATTAGCGCTTGCTTCCGCAGAAAACTCAGGATGCTGCACAGAACATGACCAGCACACTTCTCCAGACTGATCTGGCCTGCCCTTTTACCAACCCTGGAACAAGCCAACCCACCCCTCAACTCCACAACCACTTCCCAGCTTGGGAAACACAGAACCAGTCCCATCTCTGAGGCAAGCCAGGTCCAGGATTCATCTCAAACTACCACATGAAGTTTGCAGATACTTTTTTTCTTCACCTGCTTTGAAAATATGGCGCAAGGCCTTTACCAACACAGGAGCCACAATTATGGCATGTCTTAAATGTTCAGTCTGGTTGCATTTCAACAATAACTAGGAGTTAGGTGATCCCCAGTTAGCAGGACTGCTCAGGCAAATGACCCACAGAGGTCTCAGGCTCCAGCGGAGAGTAACTTCCAGGCTTGTGAACTAGTGTACTTCTCCTCTGTCTCACTATGCTTGCTTGGAAACCCAGCCCTAGAATTGCTCTATCTTTTCATTACGAAAATTTTCAAACAGACGTTAAAGTTGGAAGAACTGTACAGTGAACACCCAGATGTCCTCCACATCAATTCTTCAATCAACATGTAGCTAATTTTCTTTATCACATATCCACCCATCCATCCATCTCTCCTCTACCCATCGAGTCATCTTTCCTGATGCATTTCAACATAGCTTATAGCCCTTAGTACACTCCAAGCTTAAATGCTTCAGCCTGCCTATCATTAACTAGAGTTCAATACTTGTTTACAGTTCTTTTTTAAGGTAAAATTTAAATATTGATAAAATGCACAACCTTACATGGATCACTAGATGAATGTTGAAAAAATGCATTCACCTGTGTAATATAAGCCCCTATCAAGATATAGAACATTACCACTACCTTGGAAACTTCCTTCCTTTGTGTCCCTTCCCAATCAGTCCCTATCCCCACCTGCACAGGTGTGGAAGAGTGGAGCTAGGGCCCTCCCTAGCCTGAGGAGTGTCACCCATGGGAGGTTTTCCCTTTACTAAATAGCTACATGTTAAGTTATTTTTATGTCTTTTGTGTTAAAAGTACCCACAGAATAATGCAGGGTCCTGGTATGTAGTGGTTAGTGCTCATTAAAAGTAGTGGTGGCAACAATGATCATAGTAGTAGTAATATAACTAGTATTAACTATTTTTATTGTATTTATAATTATTGTAATTATTTGAGCTGGTATTATTGTGCAGGAAATTCAAACTATAAGATAGATAGCCAGATTGTATTTAAATTAAGAATTCTTCCTTGCCTTAGATTTATTAATTCTTTAAGATTTACGTTAAAAATTTATAAACAAATGTTAAGAACTACTCTATGAGTGCTTTCCTTCTTTCTAGACTAATTAATTGGAATTTTCAGTCCAAATTAGCATATGAAACACTTGAATAAAAATTTTGTGTTCTAAAAGAAAAAAAAGGATCCACAGAAATCCCTGCAACCATAAAATGTATTCCCCCCCAACCTGTATGTGTCTTTCCTTTTATCCCTCTCTACTTTCCCCGTGGCCCAGTGAGCTTTCTCCAAATTATGTTCTACCATTGACGATAACTTCTTTCTTTTTTAAAATTTTTTAATGTTTTATTTATTTTTGAGAGAAAGATAGATACAGTGTGAGCAGGGGAAGGTCAGAGAGAGAGGGAGTCACAGAATCCAAAGAAAAGCTCCAGGCTCTGAGCTGTCAGCACAGAGCCTGACACGGGGCTCAAACCCACGAAGATCATGATCTGAGCAGAAGTCAGACACTTAACTGACTGAGCCACCCAGGCACCTTGACAGTAACTTCTTTAATCTAGCATTCAAGAGTCTCCATAATCAGGTGGAGTTGTATATTACTCAGTTTTGTCTTCTAATTATTACATTATAATAATATAATAATAACTCTCAGCTGTACAGTGCTTTTAAAGAGGGAATTTTATACAGATTATGCATTTTTATCATCTCCACTAACTCCTAGCACAGAACCTCTATTCTGAGCAGGACAGAATCATTAGCGACCCAGATATGTTATGCTCATCTCTGTGATTTTGTTACTCTCTTCCTCTTAACTAGAATATTAGCTTTGGACCCCTTCACTAACTCAAATACAAAACCGTCCTCAGGTCTCCAGATGCTGGGCAGGCCAGTGGTTCTGAGCACTTGCTTTAGAGTCAGAAAGACCAAGGCAGGCATCCCATATTGAGACTCACTAGTGTGTGACTGTATGTAATCACCATACTTTCTTCATCTGTTAAGGAAGAAAATAATGCCTACCTCATACAGTTGTTCCAGTAATGAAATACATAATTATACATGTAAATATTTAACATGGAGGCTAATAGTAAAGCAATGAATATTAGCTACCTTCTTCTTACAATTATTATTGTTAAATAACCAGCCCCAAGACCCATCTCCTCCATGAACCTTCATTAAACACCTCTGTCCACCACAAATGCCCTTTCTTTGAACTGCTAGAGCTGATTCTTTTTCATATGTTATAGCACCCAATGGTTCTTATTCACTAGTTTTCCCAACTAGATGAAAGTATCCAGGTATTGTATCTTCTCAGTTTTCTGTATCCCTCAAAGCACAAGGTTGGACTCATTGTAGGTTGCACTCAACACTTAATATAACTGAAATTTAAAGAACCCTTCACTCCTTATTATGACTAGTATTTAGGGATCTGGTCCTAAAGGTAAGAACCACTCAATGGCTGTTGGAAACTATGAATCTTCCACTTTGGGGTAACACCACAAAACCTCAGGCGTTTCTCATCTTCCACCCACAATGAATGGAGAGCCTGACAACATTCCTAAATGAGACACAAGTCTAGTTTCCTCAGGTCCAGACGACTCCTCTTCATGTAGCTGTGCTGAGAGAGCCTTATAACTAACACAGAAATGGCACCTCCTGCCAACCTTCTCCTTCCCTCAAATAATCTGATGTTGTCTCCAGGCTGTACAGTGGCCTCATCAGCAAAGGAAGAATAAAGCCAACAGCTGGCTGCATCACACAGCTTGAATTTAATTCACTTATTGAGGAACATCACAGGCTGCCAATAGCTGAGCATTCCTCCCTTCAAGAGAATGAATTAAGCAAATCTAGAAAAATAGTGGTGCCTTTCCAGTCATCCAATAAGATCAGCGACTATACCAAAGACCCTGGTTCTCAGCATGTGGACCCAGTTCGTGGATCCTATGCCTGGAATGTTTCCCCCACTCCTTTACCTGGCTTATTCCTTAGCTGTCTTCAGGTGTTAATTGTTCCTCCCTCTGAGGAGCCAGGGATCTGGTTAGAACACCCTGATCACACCCCTCTTCTCTGTTGCCCTCAACGCAATTGTACTTTAGGAACCGTATGTGTATCCCAGGCCCATCTTCCTCTGTGGAAGGTAAGATCCATTTGTGTAGAAATCGAGACTGCATTATTCACTGCTGTAACCCCAGGGTTTAACAGAGGGCTTGGCCCCAAGGAAGTACACACAAATATTTATTTATGTTGAGGGATAAATAAATCAGTGAATTGAAGGGTTTTGCTGACCTGGTTTTAGGTGCTTTACCAATGATCCCACTTTTACGACTGTTCCGGAAGCTTCATGCCCCAGAACCATTGGCTTTTTCACAATAAAATCTCCAATTCGGCCATGCTGCCAGTAGTGGACGTCTGAGCCACATATCCCGACGGAATGCATCCTCAGCAGCGCTTCTGATAAAAGGAAGGAGAAAACAAGTGAGGGAAGGAACTATCCCCCCTGCAGCCTGAAGCACCACCATGCTTCCCCTCTGGAAAGGGAGAGGGTTTGGTTTCAAAGGCCAGGTACAATATTTAGACCACAGAGGAAAACAAGCTAAACAGCAACACTAATGAAGGCTTGTAAACCACGAAAGTTTCCACAAAGCAAAATAACTGCATTTGAGGGTTAATGCTATGTATCAGCTCAGCTAGGCAATGGTGCCCAGTCCTTTGGTCAAATAGTAGATGTTGCTGTGAGGCTATTTTTTAGATGTAGTTAACATTGGAGTCTACTGACTCAATAAGTAAATTGTTAAAAGTAAAGCAGATTACTCTGCCTAATGTGGGTGGGCCTCATCCAATCAGTTGTGGGCCCTAGGAAAAAAGATTGAGATTTCCTGAAGAAGGAGTTCCAAGACTGAAGCATCAACTTTGACCTGAATTTCCAGCCTGCTGGTCAGCCCTACAAATTTCAGACTTGCCAGTCCTCACAATCACATGAGCCAAGTCCTTAAAATAAACCTCTTCCAGCCCTCTTTCCATATACATATATAATAAACCTATATATAAACAAATCTATATAATAAATCTCTTTCTCTCCTCTCTCTCTTTCTTGGTTCTGCTTCTCTGGGGAACTCTAATCCACTGCACAAATAAGATATTATCAATAGGAAGAAATGTATCAACCATGTAAGGGAAAAACTGTTTTCTAGGAGAGAATATCTTATATTCATATCATATAAGAACTGATATGATATTTCTAGCACATCAGGAATATGCTATGCCTAAATCTTTTCAATTCCTGAGAGAAAGGCTGGCAAAATCTAGGCTGGGCAACACTTTGTGAGCTATCTGGCTGTGTTCTGCATGCCTGTTGTTTGGTTTAATAGTGCAGATTTAATTTAAACCACCCAAAGATTTCAGCTGGTATTTCCCCTTCACAGATTTGAATAAAGTGAGATTTGTTGGTATTGTTGTTGTCAGTTTTCCAAGTTGAAAGTAATGATGCCACTGAGCCCCTCTGCAAAAACAAGTGTGAAAGGATCACTGGCCCAGTCTGACTAAGGTGAGCATGTTGCAAGTATCTGAGGAAAACTCTGCCTTAGAAAGACAAAGGGACCCAAAGCTCTGCTATGCATGCAGGCATCTCACACCCTGCCCTTGCCACAAATCACAGGTGATCTGCAGGTGTGGTTCTGTACAACCTTCTCTGTCCCAAGCCTTGGTGACAGAGTAAGAAATGGCAAGGTGAATACAGAGAACCAAGGTAGAGAAAATGATCTCAGAGTTTCCTCTCTACCAATTAATAATAAAAGATTAAATCTGACTTGCTAGAAACGCTAGCTGAAATTTGCTATTGTTTCCCCTTCCGATCAAGGGCAGTAAGAGATGAGAAAGCAAACGCAGAATGTTGTGTCAGAGAGAGAAACAGTACCAGGGTCCTGTGAGTCCAAGATAGCCCTTGTTCGGCTGCTTCTGGAATCCATACTAACTTTCCAGGACACAGTGAGGTGCCTCTTTCACGTCTCTGAACACCGTATCTTGGTGAAAACACTTAAGCCCTAAATATACATTATGCACTAAATACTGATAGAAACAGCTATTGTCTGTATTCTTATCACTGTAAATCAACAACACAGCTGACCTTTGAGTAGCAAAGCTCTTGAGATTCCAGGAAAGTTGCCTTCAATCTGACGTTCACACGGAAGCTACAGTCCTGGGGAAAAGTGGGGAAGCACGTCCCCAACTCATGAAGGACAGAAAGGGGGCCTGAGTGGGTGGGTGTTAGGATGAGCTATATGTAGACACTCCCCCCACCCCTTACTCTCAGTCTCACCGCAGAGTCTTGCACATTATAAAGTGGGACCCCAGGGACAGGAGGAATTGGAAAGCCAACAGGGTGGCATGACTTCCCAGGTACAGATACCACTCAAGGAAATGTACATCAGGTGGGCCTCACAGGCTCGCGCAGTGACAGGCCAGAAGACTGGCACAAAGGTGGCAGGAACCCTGCCCCAGAGCACTCACCCGCTGTCTGTGCTTGGTTGATTAGGACCGTGGGGTAATGCTCCGCGCAGCCCCTCCCATCCCCACTGACCAGAAGATCCCAGTCTTCCTCCAGTGATATCTTTTCTAAGAGATTAAGTTCTGTGGACTTCCTCATTTTCAAAACGTGGATAAGGATTAGGGTTAGGACAGGGTTAGGCCACCCAAATGGCAGCTTATATACATAGAGTAACCTACCTCTGTCGTTAGGTCAAACAAGGAACAACTCTGCCTTTTTGTTCAGAAACTGAAGACATTTAATGTCAAAAACTCTGGGACAAGTCAGCAGTCTGATATGGTAACTCTTCCGGGTCCACCACTGTTTTTATTTCATGTAGGAGTCAAGCTGAACCTATCCAGTCATGGTGAATAACAGACTAGGTTTCTAGACTAACAAAAAAACAGTTTTTAATTGGAGGCAAAGTAATAAACAGAAGGAAAAAGGGGGTAAGGGAGCAATGTACAGGTTCCTCCAGGGAAAATAATAAGAAACAATAACGTGTAAGTTGAGTATCCCAAGGACCTACCATTTGGGCCTGGTTCAGGGATCGGATAGTTCTCCTAAAGGAAATAAAAGAGAAAAATCATTTAGCATGCACAATAACTTTCCCTTATGAACATTCTCAATTTTTTTGAAGTAGGCTTCACACTCAGTGTAGAGCCCAATATGGGGCTTGAACTCATGTCCCTGAGATGAAGACCTGAACTAAAATCAAGAGTTGGATGCTTAACTGGCTGAGCCATCCAGGCGCCCCTTATTAATGTGGAGTTTCATTCAAATATTTCTTCTTAGAATTAACACAGGCTCAGACCAAACTGTTGCTGGGTGGATGCCTCAGGGGACACACTAGATAGTGCTGACTCTAACTGCTGACCTCACCCCACCCATGGGTGCAATTTGCCCTGGACTAATAAAAGTATGCTACATGCTCCTGTAGGCAAAAAGGATGTTTGGACTGCCTTCCATATCAGATCCTGCCCTCCTCAAAAACCGCAGTCTTAAGATACAGATTTGTTTGGTCTGGGAAACTTTCAGGAAAAAGATAAGGTATGTGGTAGTTGCATGTGAGGGCTTTGATCTCTAGGTAGGTCAGAAAAGTGTGTGCTGCCACTCTTTCCTTTACATCAGCACACGGACCATTGCTTGTTTTTCCTCTTCTGAAACCTCCCATGTGGACTTTCAGAGGCCCTTTGGGAACACACAAGACCTGCTTTTTGACTACTCTCCAGGTTCAACAAGCATCTGGGTGGCTCAGGTGGTTGAACATTTGACTTCAGCTCAGGTCATGGTCTCATGGTTCATGAGTTGGAGCCCTGCTTCAGGTGAGCCCCGCTTCTATCTCCCTCTCCCTCTCTCTGCCCCTTTCTCACTTACACCCTCTCTCTCTCTCTCTCTCACACACACACACACACACACACAAAGGAATCTGAGCTATTCCGGCATTCACAACTATTTACTATTATTATTATTATTAACATTAACCAACATTTCTTCCCCTTGTCAACTAGCTAGGAAATTCCTGGTGACAAGAAGGAAGGACAGTGAGTGGCTAAATCCAAGTGTTCATTTTATGAATTCTTTGAAGGTAGTCAAGAAGAGGAGGGAATGTAAAATGTTCACCATACCTACTACGTGCCAGACAACATTCTGGCACATGGCCCACAGTTTGCAGATGAGAAAGAAATCTGAGGCTGGGGAGTTAAAGAACTTGGTCAAAGCCATACTACCACAGAGTGGATAAACCAGGATTAAACCTGATTCCCCAACCATCTCACTGCATTCCCATACTGCACCCCAGGGGTGGAATATGCCTCTTCTCCTCTGAGGTGATCCAAGAAGCAGCCAGATAGGTGATGAGGAATGTTGGGGCTGGGACCCATGCACAGTGCTCTCTGGGCACTGCTCAAAGCTTGCCCCCTTCAGAAAGCCTCCCACAGATGCTTTAATAGGGTAGCAATAAATGACACCCAGGCTAGTTTGCTAACAAAATAACCTTGATGCTAGAGACCAGGCTTTCAGTCTCCTTAGTCACCAGGTACAGTGCACTGCCACAAACATGGGGGAGAGAGGGAGTTCTCATTATGCAACCACTCTCCATAACAGACACCAAGGAAGGTCTGTGGTTCTCACTCAACTCAGATTATCAATCTTTCTGTTGAAGTAGCTTGATGTTAATTTGAACCCCTTGTACTCAGTGGAACAAAGTCCAAAGAGACAATGGTTGGGGTGCCTGAGTGGCTCAGTCGGTTGGGCGGCTGACTCAGGCTCAGGTCATGATCTTGTGGTTCATGAGTTTGAGCCCTGCATCAGGCACTGGGCTGACAGCTCGGAGCCTGGAGCCTGCTTTGGATCCTGAGTCTCCCTCTCTCTCTCTCTGCCCTCCTCTGCTCATACTCTGTCTCTCAAAAAAAAAATAAATGTTAAAAAAAATTTTTTTTTAAACAACAAAAAAACAAGCAAAAACTCCAAAGAGACAATGGTAATGCTGATTAGCTAACATTGACCAATTTTTTTCTACCAGGTCCTGTGCTAAGTGCTGCACATGCATCACCTTGGTTCATCCTCACAGTGATGTGCCCATGGCAGCACTATGATAACATTGGTGGAACTATATCCAAAGCAGCTTGATGTGGGGAAAGGTGCTCAAGGCTGTTTTTCATCTCTTGATAACTTAAACTGGCTACCTGTGAAAGGAAGGAGGGAGGGTGGGGGAAGGGAATCCATCTAAAAAAGGGAGTCCATCAGGATAGTTGGCTGTCACCAAAACCTCTCAGAGTTGCTAATCCCATCTCTAACATTATACATCAGGATTGCCACATAAAGTTCTGCTTCTCTTATAGTGGGTGAGATTTTAAACTGCAGGTTAATTGAAACTAAGACTCAGGCCTTTATTTCAAATATGGAACAGCACCCCACCCTCCCCTGGAAAGGCAGTATTTGGCAAGTTCTCAAGCAACAAGAGATACATCCACAGCATATACTTCATATCCTTACCTCCAACCGGGCCAGCCCTGAATACCCATTTAGGAGTGGAGAGGGGTAAGAATCAAGCTCAAAGCCAACAGCTGGCCCTGAGTCACTGGAGATTACCACCGTAAACATTTGCTGTAACAGAGCTGACCAAATTTGGCTGTCCCACGACCACAGAGATGCAATGACTTTCTGAGACACTAGAGGGCACTGTGCCGACAGCCCGGTTTTTCCTTGGTAGCAGATCACACTCTATGGGGAACTTAATTAAATACCTTTCCTTGCAAACCAACTTTTCCCCTCTCCTTCTCTTTCTTGCTGACTGACTCTAGCCACTCTTACAACTCATCTTGTCTCCTGACTCCCCTCTCTGCGGGAGACCATGCCACAGAAGCACAAGACCATGTTAAGATCAGCCCCTAAGTCTGTAAATGTTGTCCTAAGCATGGTTACAGGAGCTCATGTTGTAGAAAGTTATCACAGCGGGGTCACTAAAAAAACCTTGCTTTTTGTTTGTGGTTCCTTGGTATGATGTTGGCCACAGTCCTCTGTTTACTTAATCTCCTTTTCCTGTCTCAGATTTCGGTGAGGATATTCTTTCGTTCACCCATTTCTTAGCCTGTGTGAGATCCCCAGCTTTCCCCTGTATCCCCATAGCCCTTCCATTCCCCTGAAATCTTGTTATCACGCATACTCAAGCTTTCCTAAACAGGCGTTCTTACCTTTCTGTGAGTGACAGTAAACAAAGGGATAAGGAGTTAACTGTTCTTTCCGGTAGTTGTGTCAGTTTTCCAGCATTTTTCACAAGTCAGGACTACATCACAGGCACATCCTCCATCCCCTCCAGGTCTCCCCCCACCTCCCAGAATAAGTCATGTCAGTACTTCAGGAAGAACTCTGTGGGAACATGGAATCTTGTATCTTAAATGCTATCTTGCATTTCCTAAATATACTTTCTCAAGTTAGCCTGAATATTTCTCTCCTAAATATGTCCTGGTGGCCCCTTATCCTCTACTTCCACCTGCACATCTGAGTTCACACCCTCAGTACCTCTTGCTTGGGTTGCAGCAACAGCCTTGACATGAGGAGAAATCAAAATGCCTTCTCCCTACAGCAGCCAACCTGCGTGGCGTAGGGGTGAAGCACTCAGGCTCTGGAACAGCAAGTCCGTGTGCAAACCCAGGCTCCTCTCCACCAGCTACCTGACCTCAGGGCAGTTACATAACCTCTTTGTGCCTTCAATTTCTTCCTCTGTATAACGAGGATAATCAGAAAATAGAGTGCCTGAATTGCGGCAAATAAGTTAGGTCTTATTACAAAAGAAATAGGGGCGCCTGGGTGGCTTAGTCGGTTAAGCGTCCAACTTTCGCTTAGGTCATGATCTCGCGGTTCATGGGTTCGAGCCCCACGTCGGGCTCTGTGCTGACTGCCAGCTCAGAGCCTGGAGCCTGTTTCAGTCTGTGACTCCCTCTCTCTCTGACCCTCCCCTGCTCACGCTGTCTCTCTCTCTCTCCCCTAGAAATAAATAAAAAACATTATAAAAAAAAAAAAAACAAAAAACAAAAGAAATAGAATCAAAGTTATTTTTTCTATAATTAATTCACAGTATGGTTGAATCAGCTCTGGACAGCCTTGTCTTTTTCCTTTCGGAAAGGGTACTTCTTAAATTTGTTTTGGGGAGAAGTTGTTATTTCTCTTGTTGTCACGTCAATATTAAGAGAACTGGACTGCTTCTTAAAAGGCTGGAATTTGGGAGAAAGTGTAATAGGATTCCAGCTGTGTTTTAAGCCTGATTCTACCAGTTGTGGGAAAGTGTGTTAGGCCAACCTCCCTGCCTTAGACTGAGGGCTTAGAGGCCGGCCTCACCCCAGGTCCTCAAAGCCCATGTTCGCCTTCCACCCCCACTGCCAGGTCTCCCTGACAACCTGTTGCCTGGCTGCCCTGTACACTTAAGAAGAGCAGAGCAGGAGACCTTATTTCTGTTTCGCTCCCTCCTCAATTTCCCTCCTCCCTTGACAGTGTTTTGAGTGTGGGAAGAAAATCCAAAGATTTCCTAACTGGCCATTTTGTCATAAAAGGCTTTGTTCTAGGGGAGCCTGGGTGGCTGAGTCGGTTAAGCGGCTAACTTTGGTTCAGGGCATGATCTCACGGTTCATGAGTTTGAGTCCGGCGCCCGGCTCTGTACTGTCTGGCTCAGGGCCTGGAGCTTGCTTTGGATTCTGTTTCCCCCTTTCTGCCCCTCCCCTGGTTGTGCTCTTTCTCTCTCTCTGTCTCTCTCTAAAATAAACAAACATTTAAAAAAAAAAAAGGCTTTGTTCTACCCACATTAGCCTGGCAAACTCGAGGTCAAAGTAGAAGGGTCGGAACACTCTCCCAAAGTCCACTGAACCACTCTCCCGCCCAAGCCCTCAGGACTCCAACCAGCTTTCTTCTGCTAACAATCTTTCTAAAATGCAAATCGATTTAAAGTGCCCAGCGGCCCTGTAAAATCCTAAACTGGCCACCATGTTCTCTGCAAGCCTCTGCAACTCCCAGCACACCCTTTTGCTCACTCACTCACCTCCCTGGGACCATTTCCCCCACTGGCTGATCCTTTTCCTTCAAGATTCCACGGGGGGGGGGGGGGGGGNTTCCTGGCAAACATGGCTGGAGGCACTGGACCAGTACCCCATCTCCAGCTTCCTGAGTACAGAGAATCAGGAAGTGGGCACCCGTTTTTGCCTAGGGGGGGGGGGGGGGGGGGGGGGGGGATCTGAGGTGGTTTCCTAATTCCTATGGGAACTCGGACATGTAGGTTTAGATGTGTTGGAACTGCAGTGTCTGCAGACATCCAGGTGGGGCTGTACTCCTGGGACTGGCACTTGGGCATGGGTCAGGGATAGAGACACAAACAGTGAAACAATCATCTCCTATCAAAAGCCTTCCTTGTCCTCCCTGGGCTTGGAAGGTGTCCACTTCCTCTCCTTTCAGCTTCTCCAGGACCTAGGATATTGTAGCCATACAGGATGGTTAAAGGACTATTTAATTCTCAGCTGTGATAAATTAAATAAACTTTAAATAAGTAATTTCCTCCTAATTAAAAATGTATGAACATAACTGAGTATCAGATGGTTCTTTAAGCAAAAATATGAAGCCTCTGAGCTTTGTTGGATGCTCTAGTATGTTAGTAACATTGATTAAATGCTGTGTTCAGGTCTAGGAAATGGAATTAAAAATTTTTTAATGTTTATTTATTTTTGAGAGAGAGACAGAGACAGAGCATGAGTGGGGTAGGAGCAGAGAGAAAGGGGGACACAGAATCCAAAGCAGGCTCCAGGCTCTGAGCTGTCAGCACAGAGCCCCATGCGGGACTTGAACCTACCAACTGTGGGATCATTGCCTGAGCCAAAGCTGAACGCTTAACCAATTGAGCTACGCAGTTACCCTTGGGGAAATGGAATTATTTACATTTTTTAAAATTATTGAGCTGAAGGTGCCTGAGTGGCTCAGTTGGTTAAGCCTCGTTTGAGCTCAAGTCATGATCTCACAGTTCCATGAGTTCAAACCCCGTTTCGAGCCCTCTGCTGTCAGCACAGAGCCTCCTTTGGATCCTGTCTCCCTTTTTCTGCCCCTCCCCCACTCATGCACATGCTCTCTCCAAAAATAAACATTAAAAAAATAATAAAAAATAAAATTGAGCCAAATATTACTTCGCAAAATCTGAACATATTTCCTCCGGTAATTAGTGTTCTTAGTGTCCATCTGATTTTGAGAAAACTGCCAGCTTTATTAGCCACATTAAAATATCTATTAAGTGGATGTCAATACTGTGTGGGAGCACATATTTCTCCTCCTTAATTTCTGTCATGCAATTTTGAAAGATAAATTTCCCCATACTCCTATTTCTAGCTTTTCCCTTCAGAATAGGGCTACTTTTACCTCTTCTCTTAGTACTACTAGGGCTTATTACATAAAATGTTATGATCCTACGTGTGGTATTGTTGACTGCTCCTGCCACTTTTAGGGGAAAAGATTAGCTTTGTGCCTCTGGACCTCCTGCAGACAAAGGCACTGTCCTTCCATAGCGGTTGGCAGAGTTGGCAGAGACGGCTGTATTTGCTGGATTTAATTTCCTGTTATTTATCTGGGTTTGGGTCTTGTTTTACTGTTGAAACACACTTAAAATATTAAAATAAAGGGAAGTGGTATTTCTTTGGGCTATTGGCTACCACCCAATTTTCCCTTTTTCAAAAGGAGTTTTAGACTGTCTTTTCAGTGCCTCTGACTGATAAATCTAGCTCAGGTGTTAAAGGGTTAAGTAGCCAGCATTTCCTCACTCAGAGTAAACTCCCAGTTTAACCCAGGGCCTATCAGGGCCCTTTAATTTCATCGGATAGCTGTAGCTAGCTCTGTCAGCTGATGACAAAAATGTGCTCAGGTCCTGTGCTCAGGACCACTAGAGATGTCAGTGTTGATGCCCCTGCATCAAATAATCGCCTTGTCCTTGCCCACAGATCTTAACAGTAAAGTACATATGCAAGGAGGGGATATTTTCAACGTGTTAATTTTAGACATAGAGATGGAGTCCAAGTGTTGGGATCCCTGCAGGGCATAGAGCCTACTTGAGGGTCTCCCTCTCCTTCTGTCCCACCTCTACAAACAAACAAACAAACAAACACAGATTCTAACCAATTCTTTTGACCTAGGGTATAAGACATTTCTGCCCTTTATAATTAAACATCAGCTCATCATTCTAAAATGACTATCTTCCCTTCAACTTGTTCTTTCCTCCAGGGGAAAATTTGTCATCCCAAAATTTATCTCTTTGGCATATGAATTATTTTAGGCTGATTATTTTTTAACAAAGAGCAGGCGTAGGAAAAGCTCTGAAAATTACTAGGAAAAGTTCTGAAAACTACTTAAGTTACCGTTTATTGTAAGAGATTTATGTTTAAAAGGAAAATCTCCATTTGTAAGGGTGTCTCCCTCTCAGTTCCTGGAAAAGGATGACTAAATCTCTAGAAACTCCTCTGGAGGAAGAAGCCACAGATTTAAATATGCATAACAACCTAACCCTTGTTTACTGTGCTTTTTCCTGAAAAACTCCCATAACTGGTTTCCCTCACTCTGAGAAGATCTTTTGTTGCTAGCTGGAAATGGTACCTAAGATGGTGACTTGGGCCACTTCAGGAAATTATTCAGTTTTCCTAGTATCTCCCTTGTATATAGGAGGTACACATTATTAAACTTACTTAATGTGTAAGTTTAATAATGTGTACGACACATTAATGTGTCTTTTAGGGATACCTGGTTGACTCAGTCAGGTAGCTTCTAGTCTTACCGACTTTGGCTCAGGCCATGATCTCATAGTTCCTGAGTTCAAGCCCTGCATCAGACTCTGCTCTCAGCACAGAGCCTGCTTTGGATCCTATCTAACCTCTCTCCCCCGCTCCCCCACTCTCGTGTGTGTGTGTGTGTGTGTGTGTGTGTGTGTGTGTGTGTGTGCGCGCGTGTGCTCTCGCTCTCTCAAAATGAATACAGAAACTTAAAAATAAATTTTTAAAAATCTGTCTTTTATTACAAGAGGTCTCGGCCAATAACCTAGAAGCGCAGGGAGAAAATCACTTTTCCTCCCCTACATGATAAAACAAAATTCTGACTATAACCCATCCCACATCCACCGTTCAGCTTCCTGGACACAGGGGCTGGGTTCTTTCATTCTCCCTGGCCAGATGCTGGTGCCTGAAATCTGGCAGAGCTGTCAGGAGTAAGCCAGACAAAGTGGACACAGAGTAGACTACTGATGCAACATGTACTACGGACTACTACGTGATACAATATGTACAGAAACTGATAGCAGCATTTACAGCATTTTGACATTGCCACAACATCAAAATGCAGCAACACAAGTGTATCAGTTCATGGCTAAAAATATAAATAAAATTGGTGCTTCATTTGGGATAGTTTTCAAAGCGCTACATGAAAGCACCCAGTGCTTGTCTGGGATATAGTAGGCACTCAGCATATTCTCTTTGTTGCCCTTACCTTTCAAGTGAAACTTAGAGCATTAAAAAAAAAAAAAAAAAGCGAGCCTCCCTCTCCCCATCACCAAAAACAGCTTCTACGGAAAAAACTAATTTGACTGTTTTATATCCCCCCTTCATAAACTAACAACTCAGAGAGGATTCATTTCCCAATCAAAAGCAACTTCTGGATTTATCAAGACTGACCAGAGAGATACAAAGGAATTAGACTGGTAAATACAGATGAATATAAGATTATTGCCTAGGGCCACATTTATTATAATTTGGCTAAAAATTGTCCACATAACACAAAAAGAAAAAAAAAAAAAAAAGCTGGCTGTCAGCACAGAGCCTGATGCAGGGCTCGAACCCATGAACCATGAGGTCAAGACCTGAGCCAAAGTCGGAGGCTTAACCGACTGAACCACCCAGGTGCCCCATTTTTTTTTTTTTTTTTTTTTAAGGCTTCTGGCAGAGACTTGCATTTGAAGGTCTTGGTCTTATCTCTTTTTATGCTGAGATGTTTAGTGTATCATCAGCGCTAGGCCTTTTACAGGCACCATTCCATTGTAATGGTCAAGTGCAGGCTGCCCCAAGGTGGGACATTTTGGCATGTGGATTATTTTGAGCCGAAAGCAATTGATATCCTGTGGGCTCAGGAGAAACACTGCCCCTCTTTAACTACAAAGAACGATCTAAATTGGAGAGTCTTGGGGTGCCTGGGTGGCTCAGCTTGTTGAGCATCGGACTTCGGCTTAGATCATGGTCTCAGCGTTTGTGGGTTTGAGCTCCAAGCTCTAGCCAGACATCAGGCTCTCTGCTGTCAGCAAGGAGCCCACTTTGAATCCTCTGTCCCACCTTCTCTGCCCCTCCCCGCTAGAGCTCTCTCAAAAATAAATTTAGGGGGATGGGCATGGAGGAGGTCACTTGTGGGGATGAGCACTGGGTGTTATGTGGAAACTAATTTGACAATAAACTATTTGTAAAAAATAAATAAATAAAAATAAATAAATTAAAAAAAATAAATAAATTAGAGGATCTTTACAGAGTAAGGGCTACCTATTACCAGAGATAAACTTTTATCTGAGTAATCCATCTACAGGGCAGCGCAAACAGTTGCTTACCAATCATTTATTTTTTCATCTCTCTGTGAATTGCATTCATTCTCTTTGAAGTCCCAAGCCCCTATCCCCTTTCTCCTTGGCTAAGAATGACACATATACTTCATTTTGCCTGACTGTCTTTCGAACTTCCATGTCTATATGGATTCTCTGGACACTTGCTATTAAATTTGATTTTCTCCCGTTACTCTGTCTTGTGTCAATTTGATTCTTAGTCCAGCTAGGACCCTTGAGGGGACAAGAATTCTTGCTCCCTGATATCATCTAGTCCTCACACACCCCAGAGATGAGAACTAATGTTGTCCCCATTTTACAGATGGGAAACTGAAGCAGAAAGTAATTTGGCGACTCCCATAACTATAAACAGCAGAGCTGGCACTAAACCCCACTCTGGGCCTCAACCTGGCTTGTGACCTTATTACTGTTTCCTTTTAAAGAGGACCTCAGTGAGCTGACACTTTTTGCTGACAGCCTGTTTGCCTCTTTATGCATCAGCTTGGCTGCCTCTACCCTTGCTCCTTTTTTTTTTTGCCTCACATTTTTGTTTTCCTCATTATAAAAGAAAACCACCAGTCAGTGTGTGTGTGTATTTAGATGCACATACTCTCTCTTATTTACCACCCAACTGATAAGTGCCTGGAGTCCAGGCACCATGGAGACCTGAATCCCCAGGTCAGGGAGCACTGAAGCTGCCTTGGCCCTTCCCATGCGGTGGCCGAAGTGATCACTAGCTACATAATAGACAAGGAATTTAATTTTTCCTTCCCTGCAGCCACAGCATCAAGAAAGAAAAGGGAATCCTGCCTTCTCCATAAGCAGGAAAAAGGCTAGGTGTTCCGTTTCCTTCCGGGCAGGTGGAAGATGGTGGGAGTTCCAAGTGACCCAGGTTACATGTCCCTCACAGAAGCCCAGCCATGGCTGCTGGCTGGTTCCTGGGCTGTCCTGAAGCGGGATGGCAGCCTGGCAAGGGTTGAGCCCTTGCTTCCTGCCTCAGAACCCTTCCAAATCCTGCTTCAAATATTAGAAATAGGCCTTTCCCCAGACAGCTCCCTTCACATAACAGTCCTTGCTATCAGTAGATCCTGATCCTGGTCAGCCAAAAAGGCCAGAGCCTGCTCTGCCCAGGAAACCTTGGATTTCATTTTGTTTCTCCCACAGAAAGAAAAACTGGTGTTACCTCCCAAAGCTGCCCCAGGACTGTTCCTCCTTGTTGCTTTCTGGTTTACTAACAGTACCAACCCCTAGTCCCAATCCACTTACCTATTCACCTTACAGAAGGGGGTGGAAGGGCAGAGATAGTATATGGAAGCTGGGGGGGGGGGGGTCCTTCTCTGGAGGGAGTGGTGAGGGGCCAGGAGGGTCTGTGTTGCATTGCAGGAATCTGAGGCAGCATAGGCATCCCTGGTCACTCTTGGCTGAGAGCTTTCTGCCTCTTCCCCTGAGTGTGAGGCTCTTTCCAGGGTAATGTCCTCATTTGCTGCTTTCTCACTCTACATGTCCTGCTCAGCCTAGCAAGCTCATCCATCTACAATTTCCCACTTGGGCACTACTCTGGGCGAGGCAGTAATATTTTGTAGAGCACGACAGTGCTATATTTGAGGACGAGGGAACTTTGGGTCCCCCTACTTCTCAACCATGTTGACTCCTCTAGCAGGAAAGTGCTGTAAACTCAATGAAGTCCACCCCTCGGTTACTGTGACAAACCCTCTCCTCATTCTCAAATGCCTCACGGAGGGGTGGGGGGGAAGTGAAGTACTGCCCAGTAGAGAAGCAAATGACTTCTGAACTTACATCTTCAACCCAAGAAATCAACCCTGCACCCCAGATCCCTACAACCAAGGTGATTTCTCAAAGCACCTTGATTTGTATCCCAGAGACATCTTACACTCAAACCTGACCTCAGTAGTTTAACCTATTTTTGTCTAGTAAATGCTTCCACCACCTCCTATTCTCAAACAGACCTGAGGCCCTCATGAATCCACCCTGAACCATTTTAGTGTAACCACAGGCTACATTTTTTAGCCCGTCATGCATTTTCTAGAGCTTTTAGGATATACCCATTCCAACTCATCCCTAATCAAGAGTAGATTCTAAGGCAAAGCTGATAAAATAAAACTTTTAAAAATTAAAAAAGATTTTTTTTTTAAAGGGAGAGGGTGCACGCAAACAGGAGAGAGGGGCAAAGGGAGAGAAAGAATCTCAAACAGGCGCCATACTCAGCACATAGCCCGACATGGGGCTCCAATGCAGCATCCTGGGATCCTGACCTGAGCTGAAATCAAAAGTCAGATACTGGGGCGTCTGGATGGCTCAGTCAGTTAAGTGTCCTTGGTTAAGTGTCTGACTTCAGCTCAGGTCATGATCTCACCCTCATGTGAGTTTGAGCCGCATATCAGACTCTATGCTGACAGCCTGGAGTCTGCTTCAGATTCTGTGCCTCCCTCTCTCTGTGTCCGTCCCTCACCCACACCATCTCTTTCTCTCAAAAACAAATATTAGAAAAAATTAAAGAGGGTGGCTCTTTAAGCGGCTGCCTTCAGCTCAGGTCATGATCTTGCGGTTAGTCGGTTCAAGCCCCACATCGGGTTCTCTACTGTAGGTGCAGAGCCTGCTTTGGATCCTCTGTCCCCCTTTCTCTCTGCCCCTCCCCCACTTGGTCTTGGTCTCTCTCTCTCTCAAAAATAAATACATAAAATTTTTTAATTTTAAAGAAAAAAATAGGATGCTCAACTGAGCCAGTCACCTCTAATTTAAAAAAAAATATTTTTTTTAATAAAATCAATTTTAAGATAGGTTTCCCACTCCTTCCAGTCTTCAAGAGAAGCTATGACAGAAAGCTCATCTGGCTGAGTAGTGGGACAGGCTGAGTTTATGAGTTAAGGCAAAGCAGATCCTGGAGTTGCAATTCTAGTTCTGCTACTTATTAGGTCCAGGAATTAAAGCAGGCCCTGAGCAGATGGAGAAGCAGGTCCTGTCCACCTCCCCATCTTAACCACCCTCCATTTTGTACATCACACTATTTGCAGGCCCAGTAAACAGAACCTGTAATCTCATATTTCACATATCTTTGCACTTGCTGGTACATTTATTTGCCTGAATAACTCCTACTCATCCTTCAAGAACCAGATCAAGCAGCATCCATCTCCTCTGGGATCCCTTCCCTAGGTTAAGGACCCCTCCCTGTGAGGTATTTACTCCCTGATGCAACTTTCATCAAAGCCCTCACACTGTCTTACTATTAACTTTATCTGGTGGTGTCGCAATAAACACTAATAGTATCACTTTAATTCAGGACCTTAGGTGAGACTCTACAGTGAGTAGAGAGAGCACTGGAATGGGAGTCTGAACTTCTGAGCTCTCATCTGGGTAAGACTGTCACCCTGGGGCTTTTTTTTTTTTTTTTAACGTTTATTTATTTTTGACAGAGAGAGACAGAACACAAGCGGAAGGGGCAGAGAGAGAGAGGGACACATAGTATCCGAAGCAGTTTCCCGGCTCTGAGCTGTCATCATAGCCCGACACAGGGCTCAAACTCATGGACAAGAGATCATGACGTGACAAAGTTCAAGGCTTAACCAACTGAGGCACCTAGGGATCCCAGGAATGGCACTTTTCTTCAACTGAGAAAATGGGAGAATTTGCTCAGGGCAGGAGTTCTTGGTCTGGGGTCCACAAACCTCTAGAGGGTCGATGGAGGGACTTAAAAGTCCATAAAATCTCTGAACTTGCTGCTAAACTCAGTCTCTTTGTATTCTATGGGGAGAGAGACCACAGGTTCTTAAGTAGTCAAGAACTGTTAATCTGGATAATCTCCTGAGTCTCTCCCATCTAGATCCTGGTACATATTCTCTTTGAGGAAGGAGGTGCCAGTGAGCAGTAGAAATGGCTGGCACCCGTCCCACACACCCACTGCCATCCCAGGCCCATCTGAGATGGACTTTGTTAAGGGACCCCTGGCATGACCACAGGGCTGACCCTGCAGCTCCCTGAACTTTGTCCCCATGAGCCAGGGAGCAGAGGTAGAAGTGTGGTGCAGAGGAGACAAAAACGCTCTTAAAGAAACATGGGAGCCTGATCAGAGAGGAAAATGACTGGAAAGTGAACCAAACAGGGACTAAGGGAGGTGAGAAGGAAAGAACCTTTAGAGCCATGGACACCAGTCAGATCCAGAAGTCTGGTATAGGCACAGGGAACACCATGAGTCCTGGAGATGGAGACCTGTGCTGGAAGGAAAAGGGGCAGAAACCGGTACATTCAGAGTAGCTAGTTAGTGCTGGGTACTCTTGCGATCATAATAATCCTGCAAAGGAGGTGTAATCAGCCCCAGGCAATACAGATTAAATACGAGTTCCACAGCTCTTAAATGTTCATCCGGCCCCCTTTCTGTCCTGCACTGTCTGCCCAGAGAAATTCTGAGCATGTCCTACATCAGGCAGCCTCCTGGTACCCCTTTGGAAAAATGCAATGACAAAAGCCAAGACTGTGAATCTGCAGCTGGCGAAGGACGGAGAAGGCTTCAATCAGTTTGCAGCCTTCCTGGGCTCTGGCCACGTGCGAGCCACGGGGCTGGGTTCCGTGAGGCACACACAAGGACCTTCCTCTTAGCACCTTACAAACCAGCCACCCCCTCCCCCCAACATGGTAACCAGTTCTGATCTGGGCGGCCAAGGCAGAGGTGCAGGACCAGCGCAGCGCTGGAACCGGCGAGCGGGGACGGCGGCTGGGCTGAGTTCGGAGGCCAGTGGGGCAGGGTCCGGCTAGGCTTCCCACTCCCCTTCCCGTTTTACCAGGCGCAGGTCTCCGGGTCCGTGCACTACCAGAGAGAGGTTCTCGGGTTTGGCCGCCGCCATGTCGCTGTCTCCCTCCCGGGTCGAGGCTGCAGTCTGCAGGACGCGTGTGGGTCTGGGGACAGCCCCGCGAGGGTTGGGGGTAAGGGTTGGGAGGCCCTGCTTGTCAGAAAAGGCTCACTCCCGGCCGGGGCGGGGCTTCTCGTCTCTGACAACCTGGGCGGGGCTAGCGTGGGGGGCGGGGCCTTCCTGCTTCCCTCAGGCGCTACCACGGCGCGCTGGGGGAGGGGAGCCTAAGTAGGAGCCGGGCTGGGGGCCAGGGAGGGGCCTGGGGAGAGGGGAAGCCGGTCCTCCGCAGTCGTCTCCAGGCGTTGCTGTTTATGTCAGCGTCATATCCAAGGGAACATTGCTGTCCTGAAAGTAACCTACAGAGGCTACAAGCCACCAGACCAATGTCCTCAGACTTGAGCTGCAGAAGAAGGGGGTTCTGCACTGTGGAGCAGATTCTGAGCACAGCACTGGAGATTCTGATAAGGTGTGTCTCTGGCTTTCCTAGAGGTGAGGCCTGGGGTCTATTCGTATTAGCATTGGAAATGTTGAAGCTGCAGGTAGGGAATGGTCTACACTTTAAGGAACAGGCTCTACACTGATGCAACCTTCATGTGGGCCCTGTAGCCCCAGCACGCTGCAAATAAGAGTGAATGAATCATTTGATGTACCATCCCATGGGCTTGATGCATCAAAGTAAAGAAGCTATGAAATGGAATCTGCAAACCCTTTTTCTCTTAACTGATTCTGCTTCTTGTAATAAAGCAGGACCTCTGCCTGCATTCTCTCTTCAGGCCCCATTTTCCTCAGAAACAATGAAAGCTTACTCCAAGGGGAGAGCTGCCCTCAGGCCAGGCCTAAGCCCTTAAAGGCCCAACCCTCCTTTGAGAACAGTGCTCAGAATTTCATTCCCTACGGCCTCTCCCCACACCCAGACTTTCTGCTGGATCATTTTATCTCCTCCGGGAGACTTTCCCCAACTTCCAGACCTTGAAGATAACTCTGTGGCACTCACTGCACACTCCACAGATGGGTGATAGCCTGTACTTTCACCTGTAATCATGCCTTCCCTAAATGCACTGGAAGGTCACTGAAGACAAGCCCTCATTTCTTTTTCTTTTTCTTTTTAAGTGTAGCCCATATAGAATGCTAGTTGTAAGGGGTGAGTCTTGTCTCAAAATGGAGGTAACACCACTCCCCCCACCCCTCCGTCCCCACGCCCCAGCCCGACTCCAAGCCGCAGCCTCCTCACCTGGGTGGGGGGCATGGACTGGTGGAGATCCCTGAGCAGTTGAGAAAGCTGTTTATTGGTGGTTTGAATTTTGAAATTACAGATTATGGTTTAAAAGAACGTTTTGAAACATGGGGCACACTTAGAGATTGTGTGGTGGTGAGACACCCACAAACAAAACATTCCGGGGGGTTGGTTTTGTGACTTACTCTTGTGTGGAGGAGGTGGCATACTCAACCACACCAGGTTGCTGATGGGCGTGTAGTGGAACCAAAGAGAGCTGTTTCTAGAGAGGATTCTGTAAAGCCTGGTGCCCATCTAACTGTGAAGAAAATTTTTGTTGGTGGTATTAAAGAAGATACAGAAGAATATAATTTGAGAGACTACTTTGAAAAGCATGGCAAGATGGAAACCATAGAAGTTATGGAGGACAGGCAGAGTGGAAAGAAGAGAGGATTTGCTTTTGTAACTTTTGATGAACATGATACAGTGGACAAAATTGTTGTTCAGAAATACCACACTATTAATGGGCATAACTGTGAAGTGGAAAAGGCCCTTTCTAAACAAGAAATGCAGTGTGCTGGATGGCAAAGAGGTTGTAGAGGTGGATCTGGCAACTTCATGGGTTGTGGAGGAAACTTTGGAGGTGGTGGTAACTTTGGTGGAAGAGGAGGCTATGGTGGTGGAGGTGGTGGCAGCAGAGGTAGTTATGGAGGCGGTGATGGTGACAACTATGGTGGTGGTCCT
This sequence comes from Hyaena hyaena, assembly GCF_003009895.1. NCBI lineage: Eukaryota > Metazoa > Chordata > Mammalia > Carnivora > Hyaenidae > Hyaena > Hyaena hyaena. The sequence goes on along the minus strand of NW_024080991.1, from coordinate 701,919 downwards.
GGTTCCAGTAGTAGAGGAGGCAATGGTGGTGGTGGACCAGGATATGGAAACCAAGGCGGTGGATATGGTGGCGGTGGTGGAGGATATGATGGTTACAATGAAGAAGGAAATTTCGGAGGTGGTAACTATGGTGGTGGTGGGAACTATAATGACTTTTGAAATTATAGTGGACGACAACAATCAAACTATGGACCCATGAAAGGGGGCAGTTTTGGCAGAAGAAGCTCGGGCGGTCCCTATGGTGGTGGCTACGGATCTGGTGGTGGAAGTAGTGGATATGGTAGCAGAAGGTTCTAAAATTTTTCAGAAGAAAAGGGCTACAGTTCTTACCAGGAGAGAGAACGAGGAGTTGTCTGGAAAGCTGACAGGTTACCTTGAGACAGTCGTCCCAAATGCATTAGAGGAACCATAAAAATCTGCCACAAAGAATGACGCTGCATAGTCAGAAAAGTTACTGCAGCTTAAACAGGAAACCCTTCTTGTTCAGGACTGTCATAACCACAGTTTGCAAAAAGTGCAGCTATTGATCAATGCAATGTAGTGTCAGTTACATTTACATTCCTGAGGTCTTTTATCTGTTGTAGCTTTGTCTTTTTCTTTTCATTACCTCAGGGATATTGCCCTGTAAATTGTGGTAATAGTACCAGGAATAAAAAATTAAGAAATTTTTAACTTTTCCCCCCAAAAAGTCTATTAAATATCTTAGTCTTTTCTTATTTTTAAACAGTTTTATTGAAGTATAATTGACATACAGTAAACAGCCAATATTTAAAGCACATATTACAATAAGTTTTGAAATATGTATACATCATGAAGTCATCACCATATTCAAGGTTATGAGCATATGTATCCTCCTCAAAAGTCCTCTCCCCATCCAAAGCAACCATTGCTCTTCTTTTTTCACTACAAATAGTTTACATTTTCTAGTATTTCATATAAATGGTATAAAAAGTGGGTATTTTTCTAGCCTGACTTTTTTTTAAACATTTCTTTATTTTTGAGAGAGAGAGAGAGAGAGTGCATGAGCAGGGGGTAGAGACAGTAGGGAAGATGGAGGATCCTAAGCGAGCTCTGTGCTGACAGCAGCAAACCCAACACCGGGCTCCAACTCCAACTCACAAACCGTGAGATCATGACCTGAGCCAAAGATAGACACTCAACCAACTGAGCTACCCAGGAACCCCAAGCTTTTTTTGACTTATCTCAGTTGTTTTGAGATTCATCCAAGTTGTTGCATATATCAATAGTTCATTACTTTTTACTGCTGATGTACCACAATGTGTTTATCCATATACATATCAATGGACATTTGGGTTGTTTCTAATTTTTTTTTAATTACAAATATGGTTCCTATGAAAATTCATGTACGTTTTTTTTTTTACATTTTTAATGTTTATTTATTTTTGAGAGACAGAGGGCAAGTGGGGGAGGGACAGAGAGAGAAGGAGACACAGAATCAGAAGCAGGCTCCCTGCTCTGAGCTGTCAGCACAGAGCCTGATGTGAGGCCAAACTCATGAACCTCAAGATCATGACCTGAGCTGAAGTCAGATGCTCAACTGACTGAACCACCCAGACTCCCTTACAAGTTTCGATGTGGACAAAAGCTTTCATTTCTTCTAGCTAATCAGGTCATTGTTACTCTATGGTTAGCCATTTGAGAAACTTCTAAACTGCTTTCCAAAGTGATTGCACCACTTTAATTCCCAGCAGCTGTGCAACTGGAACTGAGAGTCCCAGTTTTTCCAAATCCTCACTAACAGTTGGTGTAGCCAGTTGCTAAAAAATTTTAGATGTTCTAATAGGTATGTGGTGCATCTCATTTTTTTTTAAAAATTGAAGTATAGTTAACATACAGTGTTATATTAGTCTCAGGTGTACAATATAATAATTCAACAATTCTATACATTTCTCAATGCTCATCACAATAAATGTACTCTTAATGCCCTTCACCTATTTTACCCATCTCCTCCCTCACCCACCTGCCCTCTGGCAACCACTAGTTAGTTCTCTATATTTAAGAGTGTTTTTTTGTTTGTCTCTTTTTTGTTTGCCTTTTTTCTTAAAGTCCACATAAGAGTGAAATCATTAGGTATTTGTCTTTCTCTGACTAACTTCTTTCACTTAGCATTATACCCTCTAGGTCCATCCATGTTGTTTCAAATGGCAAGATCTCATTCTTTATGGCTGAGTAATATCCATTGTGTGTGTGTGTGTGTCTGATTTCTTTATCCATTCATCTGTTGATGGACACTTGGGTTGCTTCCATAATTTAGCTATCATAAATAATGCTGCAATAAACATAGGGGTGCATACATCTTCTCAAATTAATGTTTTTGTTTCCTTTGGATAAATACCCAGTAGTGGAATTATTGGATCATATGATAATTCTATTTTTAATTTTTTGAGGAACTTCTATACTGTTTACCACAGTGGCTGCACCAACTTGAATTCCTATCAATTGTGCCTCAGAGTTCTTTTTCTGTACATCCTCAACAATTTTTTTTTTCCTCCAGAATTCTTGCCAAGGCCACATTTTTAAAAACAGAATCTTGTAAAGTGTTTTGGACAATGTGGGAGGTCAAAAAAAGGAAGTGATTTGATGATAAACATAGATCAAGCTCATTATTGGAACCCCACAGGGGTGGCGGTGGTAAGGTGTGACGAAGCAGTGGGATGGATTTTTGCAGGGGACTTGTACAGTCACGTTCATTGCTTTGAGACCTATCCCACAAGGCGAGGCTATACTTGACGGGTCCCTCCAGCACCTCCTGCACACAGCTTCTGAACAGGCTTTGCTTGGAGAGAAGGACTAACTCGGGGTCCTGACTTCAATTGTGAAGCTGAGCTTAAAACTCAGCTTTCTCTTCTTGGCTGGTGGAGTTCCTTCACAGTCTCCCATACATGGCTTTCCGGTGGGTGAAGCTGACAATGGAGAAAGCCCTAATGGCTTAGTAGCTGAGAGCCACTTGAAGTAGACTCTTACCAACTTTTAAATTAAGTAAACAGAACACCAGAACCAAGGCAGAGCTCTGACAGTAAAATATGACACAATGACCACGCTTTGGAGAGCTATTTGTTTTCTTATGAGCAATAACACTTTGAAACTGTCTTGAAAGTTATTGCCTGGGAGTAAAGTGATTTGGAAAGGCAGGAGAAAATTTAGAAAAATATTCTAAGACTAAGGCCCTTTATAGAAAACGTAAAAGAGTGAGTTGATAAAGATTTTCAAGAAACTGACATTTTAAAAGTAAAAAAGCAAGTTGTTATTATAGTATTTAAGCAATTTGGTGTGACATTTCTACATAATTTCCTAACAGAGACTAGCATTCATGATGGTGAGGAACAGACTTTTCTAGGCATTTTAGTGAATAGGAATAAAGTGCTGGCTTTGCCTTTGCTGGTGGCCTGCTTGGCACAGCTTCTCTGGGTCACTGCCTAACTTTCCCAAACACTTTGGGGCACCCTTTCCACTGAATACAACTACAGCAAGTTGTTGATAAATTTCTGCCATAAAAACTTATTTAGAATTCTAAAAGGAGGGGCGCCTGGGTGGCTTAGTCGGTTAAGCGTCCGACTTTCGCTTAGGTCATGATCTCGCGGTTCGTGGGTTCGAGCCCCGCGTCGGGCTCTGTGCTGACTGCCAGCTCAGAGCCTGGAGCCTGTTTCGGTGTCTGTGACTCCTTCTCTCTCTGACCCTCCCCTGCTCATGCTGTCTCTCTCTCTCCTAGAAATAAATTAAAAAAATATTAAAAAAAAAAAAAAGAATTCTAAAAGGAAATCACAGGATGAGTATCCTCCAGGATTGCCAGTTTAGAAAAAGGGAGACTTTAGTCCAGGCAGTATCTCCCATCGCAAATGCTGGGCTACTTCAGGTTTAGATAATGCAATCTACTAATAAGAAAAATCAATGTGTCATGGCGCCTTCCAAAGGTCAGTACAGTTGTAAAATTCTGATTTCCCTATTTCTCCATTTGGTCAACTATTCAATTATTCATTTACAACAAAAGAAAGAATAACAAAAAAAACCAAAAAACAAAAAGAAGACAAGAAAGAAGGAAAGGAAAGAAGGAAGGAAGGAAGGAAGGAAGGAAGGAAGGAAGGAAAGAAACCAGGAAGTTTCTTTCAGACCTTGGAAATAAGGTTACCAATGAGAGTTAAACTAAAATCCGTATGCAATGTAAAAGATTAATGGGCTTCCCTAAGGAACTAGTAACATATCTGCCATTAACAAATTTCAGGGAAGATTAGGAAAAGAAGGAGAGCAGGAATTTTAGTCTAGAACTATGCAGGGGAGAGAGATGCTTGGTGGTAGTGGTGGCAATGTTGCTGGTACAGAAGAGTGGAAGCAAGGGGACCCACTAAAGGTTACTGCTACATGCCAGCTATGGATGATGACTCAGAAAAATGTTGGAGGTGGAGATGAAGTGAAGCAGGTAGGCCTGAGATTTATTTTGGAGCTAGGTAAGGAACTTGGTAAGGATTGGTTTATAGAAGCTGAGAAGAAGGTAGTTGGAAGATTTACTTTCATATTTTTGACATGATTACTGGATGGATGGAGGCTATTATCTGATATGGGCAGTACTGAAGGAGGAGGGACAGATTTAGGGGAAGATCAGGCAGGTAATCTAAGCAGGTAGGCTAAGTTTGAGATGAGTGTAAGACATCCAGGAGAAATAAACCAGTGATGTGAAGGTCTGGGAAAGTCTCACTTTGAAAAGTCTAGACTAAATTTGGAAACCATTGGTATATAGACTGTATTTAAAGCAATAAAAGAGAAAGAGGTAATGTAGGGAAAGTATAGAATAAAAAAGACACACTTCAGGTCTAAACACTCAGCATTCAACATCGAGGGAGCAGGAAAAGGAAAGAGGAACCAGAAAAGAATACTGAGAATCTGAGAATAAGGGGAATCATATTAGGGAAAGGCAGTGTTTTAAGAAGGATGTGTCCAGCTGTTGAATACTGATGAGAGGTCAAGATAGAAATCAAAAAGTTTCTAGTGGGTTTAGCCACAAGGAGGTCATGGGTGTTCATGGCAAAGAGTTTTGGTATGAAGATAGAAGCAGGAGCCACATTGGTTTGGAATCATTCATATATTCATTTAGCAAATACAAGTAAGTAATCTATGACATGTCAGGTATAAAATATTGGGGATACAATGAACAAGACAGAAACATCCCCATTCGGGGAGGGAAATTCATTAAATAAATGACCACAAAACTATTGACTCTGTCATGGTCTATGAAGAAAAAGGAAAGGATACCATGAAAGTGTATAAGAGAAAAACCCAGTCCAGCTTGAAAGCAAGGGAAGATTGCCCCCAAGGAAGTGATATATTAGCTGTAATTGAAAGATTTAGGTTGTCACAGCAATGAGGCAAAGGAGAGAGAGAGTGTGTGTGTTGCCTGGAACATGGAGTCTTAGAGAAGGAAGAGATCATTGTTGAGTCGGCAGAGTGGCAGGGCCACAGTGAACGAGAGGACCACCCCAGTGGTGTACATAGGTCTTCCGGTGTTTCACATTGCTGAAATGCAGAGTACAAGAAGAAATGCAAGAATAACTAAAGGTCTTAGGGCAAATCCTGGAAAATCACATCGCTCTAAGATGAGTTCCTTCTGAGGGACAAAGTCCCATTTTTGTAACAAGGACAGGGAGTATAGCTGGGAGCATAGAACCTCCCAGAATTAGTTTGATTCTGAGAATCAGAGAAGATGGGGTTGAATAGGGAATCCTATTGACAAGTGTTACTTGCAGGAGACAATGGGAAGGAGCTGGCAGACTCTTGTTATAAACAGCTGGGAGAAGTAAGAGCTAAATGCGGCACCTGGGTTGAGTTTCCAACTCTTGATTTCAGCTCAGGTCATGATCCCAGGGTTGTAGGATAGAGCCCAGCTTAGGACTCCATGCTGGAGCCTGCTTGGGATTCTCTTGGGGTTCTCTCTCTCCACCTCTGCCTCTCTCTCTCTCTCCCTCTCTCAAAAAAAAAAAAAAAAAAAAAACAAAAAAAAAAAANGGACTCCATGCTGGAGCCTGCTTGGGATTCTCTTGGGGTTCTCTCTCTCCACCTCTGCCTCTCTCTCTCTCTCCCTCTCTCAAAAAAAAAAAAAAAAAAAAAGCTCTTATAGACAACTTGAGTTATAGGGGAATCTCCTGTTAGCCTTGTCTTCTTTTCTCTTCATGTCATGTCTACAAATAGCTGGTCCAGAAGTGATTCACTTCATTCATTAGTTATCAGTAAAGTTCCAGAATAGGAACTGTATAAACGTGATAAAGGAAACAGGAAAAAAGGAGTAAAGGGAAAGGAAAATAAAGAACATTCACCAGAAAAAGTATTGCTTAGGAACAAATGGAAGTTTTGATAGAACAGTTTGCTATAAAACTGAAGAGGGCAGCCGATGTGGAGGCACCTCACATTGGGGGGGGGGGGAGTGGGGGCAACACAGGTATAGAACCTGAATGAGATGAGAAGGGCATTTTCACAGGGAAGTGGTAATAACATGGATGTCAAAGCCCTAAATGGGTGAGGAAGAGAACACATGTGGTTAGCACAGCTCAGTGTGAGGTGAGGGAGACTGGGGATGATGAAGAGGATGATCATAGCTAAAGGCCAGTGTTGGGTATAGGAGTCTGAATAGGTTGGGGACAGCATTTGCTCAGGTGAGGAGGGAGCCACAGAGGTAAGAGATTGGTACGTACAGAGGGATTGAAAAAACAAGTACTACATTAAGGATGATGGGAGCAAGGTTTCTCACTATTGGAGAAGAGAGGTATACATATGGAAAGAGAAAAACAGAATGAACCCTGTGTGGTGTTAGATAAAATTGGAGGAATCAGTGTGAACTCATGATTTGCAATAGAGACAGAAATAAATAGAGGTATAAATATATGTGTTTATACACACATGTAATTCTCCATAGTTCTATCTACAGAAAGAGCTTGGAAACAGTGACACCTGATAGCAAAGAGTATATCTAGCACCCAAATCTTGGTTGTCATTCTCCACTATAGGAACCAGCGCTCTTTGAAGAAATGACTTAATCTAGGACTGGAACAAGAAAAGTACAAATGAACCTGGAACATCTTGTTGTGCCAGAAAGTAAGGAAATATTCCATGAATGATGGGGCATATCAAAGGACACAGAAGCCAGCTTGAACTGACTTCTACTGAACAAATCACAGGAAATTTAAACATAAAAATAAATTGTAATAATAACAGACCATAACCCATTGAGTAAAATAGGAACCATGAGTCCATACTGATAAAAATCAATTAATAAATTGAAAATTTGACAAAAAACGTGTAGTTACATAACCCAAAGCACCTCTTGACGAAATATCTATTAATTATATAGGGGGAAAGAGTAACTTTACAGTGGAGAAGCATGGCTATACTGCCTTAATCAAGTGATCAGAATTAATATCATTTTCAATGGGACATACTGAAATCATGTACTACTTTGAAAAGATGCAATGAGAAGAAAACACTTGAGATATTCATGCAAAAAAATGCATAAGCTGAATCTAATCATGAGAAAACATTAGACAAGTGCAAATTGAAAGATATCTTGCAATAATTTGTCTGTAATCTTTAAATGAGTCAATGTTATGGGAGTCAAAGAAAAGCCTGAGGAAATGTTTCAGATTGAAGGAAACTAAAAGGACAAGACAACTGAATGCAACACATGATTCGGAATTGTATCCATTTGCATAAAGGACATCATTGGGTCAATTGGTAAAACTTGACTAGCATCTGAGGTTTATCTGATAGTAATACCATGTATCAATGTTAACTTCCCAAGTTTGATGGGGCAAAATGTTAACAATTGGGTTAAGAAATAAAGTTCTTTGTATTGTACTTGCAACTTTTCTAGAAATAAAATTTATAAAATTAATATGTATGAAGGAAAATTCAGTATTTTTAAATTTGCCTTTGAATTGTATTTGCCTTTGTAAGACAATAGCATAAAGTAGAGATGAAAAAGAGAAGCAATAATGAAATATTAGAAAGAAATGAAATGTGAGCTGGAAGACCTCAGGAAGAAAAGGAGAACAAAACGAAATCATCAAAAAAAGAAAAGAAAGAAAGGGCGCCTGGGTGGCTCAGTCCGTTAAGTGACTGGCTTCGACTCAGATCATGATCTCTTGGTTTGTGGGTTCGAGCCCGCCATTGGGCTCTGTGCTGATAGCTAGCTCAGAGCCTGGAGGCTGTCTTCAGATTCTGTGTCTCCCTCTCTTTCTGTCCCTCTCCTGCTCACACTGTCTCTCTCTCTCAAAAATAAATAAAACATAGGGGTGCCTGGGTGGCTCAGTAGGTTGTGTCCAACTTCCACTCAGGTCATGATCTCATGGTTAGGGGGTTCAAGTCCCCCATCGGGCTCTGTGCTGACAGCTAGCTCAGAGCTGGAGGCTGCTTCAGATTCTGTGTCTCCCTCTCTCTCTGACCCTCCCCTGCTCATGCTGTCTCTCTCAGAAATAAATAAAAACATTTAAAAATAAATAAATAAAACATAAAAAATTAAAAAAGAAGAAGAAAGCAAAACTGGAAGTATAAAAAAGGAGTAGGCACTGCTGAAAACAGTGAGAGACAGAGGACAGGATTGAGGAAAATGAGCAAAATGAAATGGAAAGGAACAATTTTAAAAGGATTAGAGAAAAAAATGATAGATATGGAAGATAGGCAAAAGAGATCCAATATTTGCATAATAGATTTCCTGATGAAGATACCCAAAATGATAGGATAAAAAATAATTTCAATGTGTAACTCAAGATAAGTTTCCACAAATAAAAGAATAATTGAATCTACCAACTGAAAGTTAACGCCATGTCCAAGGAAATGTTAATGTGGAAATTGAAAAAAGATTATTTGATTTCTAAGATAAATAATCCTTTGGGCAGCTAGGCAAATAATCAAGTCACTTAGAAGGGTGGAAAAAAATTCAGGCTTACCTTAGACTTTTCATAGCAACATTCATTGCTAGAAACAATACCTAGGAAGTCCTCAAGGAAAGTGTCACCTGTACATTTTATACACAGTCAAACCATGGTTTATATAAGGCACAGTGAGACGTATTTGAATACGCAAAAACTCAAATATTGTTTCCATGAGCCTTCTTGAAGTAACTACTAGAAGATGAACTTAAGCCAACCATGTGATAAATGAGAAAACTATGCCAAAAAAGGGAAGGGCGATTGAGGGCAGGAGACGGAGAAGAAAACATACTAATTTCATTATTTGTCTGTATTAGGGGATTGATAAGTAATGCCTAGATAATGAGAATTGGTGTATGAGTTACACACTAAAACAAAAATATAAGCCTTCCAATTTTTCAGAAAGAAATAGAAACAAATACATGTCACATTTTGAGAGTTTTCAAAGAATCTGTAAAGAAATAGAAGACATAAAATAATGTGAGAACTAAAATCATATACATCAATTCGATAAAATAAGTGGGTTAAACTAATTAACATAAAAGACATATAGATTGAATCATAAAGCAAAAATCTAACTCTGTGCAGTATACAAGGGACCCAAAACAATAATTCAGAAATCTTTACAATTGCAAACAAGAAGAGAACATTGGTTGTTATTGAAATCAGGCAGAATTAACACCAGGACAAACAAGTGTTAAAGGTGACAAAGAGGAGTCATTTATAATGATAAAGAATGTAATTCACAATGAATTTATAAAGTTATGAATATGTACCAAACAACATATGATCAATATTAATATTAATAAATAAAACCACAGGACATGCAAGGAAAAATAGAAACACAGTAGTAGGAGCCCCACAGACATAGAAGGTCTAAGTTGTATCAATTAATAACATAGATAAAACTTGGCATTCTCGGGGCTCCTGGGTGGCTCAGTCGGTTAAGCATCCGACTTCTGCTCAGGTCGTGATCTCGCGATTTGTGGGTTCGAGCCCTGCATTGGGTTCTGTGCAGGTAGCTCAGAGCCTGGAGGCTGTTTCAAATTCTGTGTCTCCCTCTCTCTCTGTCCCTCCCCTGCTCATGCTCTGTCTCTCTCTGTTTCAAAAATAAAAACAAAGAAACCTTGGCATTCTAAAAAGAGAATACATTTTCTTTTAAGTATCCATGAGTAATTCACAAAACTGACTATGTACTAGGCCAAAAGGAAAATCTCGGTAACGTGCAAATGGTACAAATAAACAGGTAACATTTTCTAAACATAAGACAATTAAAAATTAGACAAGACTGGCACAACTGGGTGGGTCAGTTGGTTAGGCGTCCGACTTCGGCTCAGGTCATGATGTTTTGGTTTGAGTTCAGCCCACCTTGCGCTCTGCGCTGACTGCTCAGATCCTGGAGCCTGCTTCAGATTCTGCCTCCCTCTCTCTCTGTCCCTACCATGCTTGCACTCCATCTTGCTCTTCTCAAAAATAAATAAATATTTTAAAAAATCTAGACACGACTTCTAACTGGTTTTATGATGCGAACATAACCTTAACACCCAAACCAGACAAGGACATACCAAGAAAGGAAGGTTGCAAAAAGAAAAAAAAAAAAGGAATATTGCAAGTAATCTGTCTCATCAATATAGATGCAAAACTCCTAAACAAAATATCTTCAGGTTTAATTGCAGTAATACGTTAAAAGCACGTACGGTTTTTAAAAGCTCAGTAACATGATTAGATAGGCAGTCAAGTTTGAACCACTGTTGTGCATAATATAGGATGTCATCACCAGGGAACATAATAGTAAATTCCTGATTGAGATGTCAGTTTGGAAGCGTGATTTTTCATAGTCATTTCAGTATTATGTAAGATGTAGCTGAACTTTGAAATCAGTTCAGTCTAATGAGACTGATCTGAGATTAAGTCATAATTCTATAATTTATCAAGCTATGTGATTTCAGACAAGTTTGGGCAAGTCTTAGGGTCAGTTTTTTCAGCTTTAAAATGAAAATGTCATGAGTTACTCCATAATATTAATTTATGGAATTAATGAAACAGTATTTATATGGGCAATATGTTGGACTGACACCCCAAAGTATCCTCAAATTTAGAATAAAATCAGTAAGACCCAAATGAAAGGAATGCGATCGTACACCAGCAGAAATGATAATAGCCAAAGGGATTATTTGTAAACATGTAATAGATGAATCTCAGGGACATCCAGATTAAAGTGTCTGGGGAAAATGTGGACTGGGTGGGACTAGATTAGTTAGGTTTAAACCTAATCAATTACATAATAATGTGAGAAGAAAAAAATGTGCTAGCAGAAGGGGTTTTGGGTCTCCAAAACCATCCTGGAGAGATAGCTCTCTGACCTGAGGATGTGAGGAGCCACTCTCCACAATAGCGACTTTCTGATAACAGCTGCGGAAGCATCAGGCCTCCCAAGCAGGATGGCATCAGCCATTGCAAACATTTAGCCTTTCTAGTGAGATTTTGACTTCTACACAGATTTGTTCACAGGAAAGGAAGATGAACCAACAGCATATCCATTCAGTCCCCTTAGGGCTGTTTAGGTGGAAGTTGAAAAGTCCTAAGACCAGGACCTTGGCCACCTTCTCCTAGTGTCTTGGAGATCCTAGTAAGGATACTCCATTGCTTATCACTTATAGTTTCCATCTTTCTCTCCCACCCCAGTCTAGTTTGGTCACGTGTCCATAAGGAGGGAAAAAGGAGGCTTTGGTGATTCAGGTTTCTAGGGTGGCTGCTACATGATTCATCAAAGACAATGCTTTGATGATAATTTCTCAGGTGTACCAAACACCAGCTAGCATTTACCCCTTCTGAAGGAAAACAGGTCTGTTATGGGATGGCTCCATTTTTATATGGCCACTGCTGGTTCTTTTTTTTTTAAGTTTTAGAGACAGTCTAATCAAACTCCCTCCCCTTCTCCTTGCATAATTCTAAGCCTTTCTTTTCTTGTTCTCCTTCATCATGTTTCATTATCTCTCAGAAATGCAGTACTCCTCCTATCACATACTTCTATACTGTGCTTTTCTCCACCATCAGCCCAGAATGCTTATCATTTTGACTTCGTAGATTACTCTTTCTTCAGTTTATTTTCTGATTTGACCTTCTCCTGTTGAATGATATCCATCTTCTGCCCTTCCCATAATATGCTGAGTTTAACCACAGTACCATCATGCCAGGAAGACTAGAACACACTGCTTTAACAAAACACCATTTATTCTTTATGGAACAAAAAGATGTTTTCCTGAAGAGAAGTTAACATCTCTGCATGTCCCAGACCAATAGACTGGCTGACCTTTAGAAGGCAAAACTAAACTTCTTTGTTTCAAGTCACCCTTCTCACTAGGTCAGCCTCTAAGGAGGTTGGCAAAATAAGAATGTGGATTTTGTTCTGTTTGATCTGTAGTGTTTGCATTTAATTCTTAATGGTCTCCAGGTTTGACAGTTAAATCAACAACATTGATTTCATTTTGAGTATGTACAGAACACCAGGCCACAAGGGACAGTGCATGACAGCCTCCCAGTCTGTGGGGAAGGACCTCTTCTCCCCAAGAAAACATGCATCCACTCAAATGACTGAAATAGAAAAGTAGGACGGAGCTTCACAATTACTGTAAGGAGAGAGTAAGAGAGGTGCTCCCCAAAGCCAGACTGTGATAGTGGCTAAGAACATGGGCTCTGGGTTTAGTGTCTTGAGTTGGAATCACACTTGCCATCTGATTTTAGGCAACTACCAAAGCTTTCAAACTTCTTTTCTGTAGGATAGGGATATAGTCTCTACCTCATAGTGATGTAGTGAGGATTAAATGAGATAATACACATGAAGTACTTAACACAGGAATAATAATAGCTAATGTTTTTTAAGCATTTTCCTTATGCTAATGTGGCAAGCTGAATAACAGCCCCAAAGATATCCAGGTGCTAATCCCTGGAACCTGCGAATGTTACCTTATGTGGCAAAGGGACTTTACAGATGTAATTAAATTAAGGATCTTGAAATGAGGAAATTACCCTGGTTAAACATGTTGGGTCCTAAATGTAACCAAAAGTGTCCTTGTAAGAGGGAGTCAAAGGAATATTTTACTATAGAAGAAGGCAATGTGATGCCTGAAAGCAAGACGCTACACTGCTGGTTTTCAAGGTGGAGGAAAGTGCTACCAAAGAATGCAGCTCTAGATGCTGGAAAAGACAAGGAAACAGGTTTTTCACTATGCCTTGAGGGAGTGTGTGGCCTTGCAGATAATCTTGATTTCAGCCCACTGAAACAAATTTTGGGCTTTTGATCTCCAGAACTGTAAGATAATAAACGTGTGGTGATGGGGTGCCTGGGTGGCTCAATCTGTTGAGAGTGTGATTCTTGATTTCAACTCAGGTCATGATCCCAAGGTTGTGGGATTGAGCCCTGAGTTGGGCTCCTCGCTGAGTGTGGAGCCTGCTTAAGATTTTCTCTCTCTTCCTCTGCCCTTGTCCCCCACTCACACCCTCTCTCCCTTTCTCTCTCTCAAAAAAATGTGGTGGTGGTGGTGTTTTTTCAAGCTTTATGGAGATATCATTGACAGATAACATCGTATAAGTTTAAGGTGCACAATGTGATGATTTGATATACATATATACTGGGAGATGTGTACTGCAGTAGGGTTGGTTATATCCTTCAGCTCACATAATTACCATTTTGTTGCTGTTATGGGGAGAACAGTAAACTCTATTGTCATAGCAACTTTCAAGGACACAATACAGTATTGTTAACTGTAGATCCCCAGAACATATTCATTTTATAACTGAAAGTTGTACCCTCAGACTATTCCCCCATTGCCCCCACCCTTAGCCTCTGGCAACCACCATTCTACTCTGTTTCTGTGAGTTCAATGTTTTTAGACTCCACATATAAGTAACGTCATATGGTATTTGTCTTTCTCTGTCTGACTTATTTTGCTCAGCAAAATGCCCTTAAGGTCCATTCTTAAGGAATGGACCTTGTTCTTGCAAATGGCAAAATTTTCTTCTTTCTTATGGCTGAATGACGTATGTTCCTTCTATATCCAATTTGTTGAGTGTTTTTATCATGAAAGGATGTTGAATTTTGTCAAACTCTTTTTCTGCATCTATTGAGACAATCATATGATTATTGTCTTTCATGTGGTATGTCATATTTATTGATTTCTATGTGTTGAGCCATCTTTGCATCTAGGGATAAATCCCACTTCATCATGGTATATGATCCTTTTAGTGGTGTTGAATTTGGTTTGCTAGTATTTTATTGAGAAATTTTGTGTCTATATCAGGAATATTGGCCTGTAGATTTCATTTTATGTTGTGTTCTTTTCTCTTTTTTTAAGATTTTTTAAAGCCTTATTTTAAAATATTTCAAAATTTTAATACCAGTGTAGTTAACATAGAGTGTTATATTAGTTTCAGATGTGCAATATGATTTAACAATTCCATATATTACTCAGTGCTCATAAAGATAAGTGTACTCTCATTTCATATAGTGCTCTTACCTACCTTTAGAAGCAGGGTAATTCAGGTCTCATAAAATGGGTTTGATAGTGTTTCCTATTCAAAATTTGAAAGAGCTTGAGAAGAATTGGCAACAACTCTTTAAATGTTGGGTAGAATTCACCCATCCAGTGAAAACCATCCAGTGAAACCATCCAGTCCGGAGCTTTCCTTTGTTGGGAGGTTTTTCATTACTGATTCAATCTTCTCACTTGTTATTGGTCTATTCAGATTTTCCTTCTTTCTTTTTTAATACTTTAAAATGTTTATTTTTGAAAGAGAGAGAGAGAGAAGGGGAGGGGCAGAGAGAGAGGAAGACACAGAATCCAAAGCAGGCTCCAGGCTCCCAGTTGTCAGCACAGAGCCAGATGTGGGGCTCAAACCCAAAACTGAGATCATGATCTGAGCTGAAGTCAGATGCTTAACTAATTGAGCCATGCAGGCACCCTGGGTCTATTCAGATTTTCTATTTCTTCATGATTCAGACTTGGAAGGTTGTATATTTCTAAGAATTTATCCATTTCTTTTAAGTTGTCCAGTTTGTTGGTGTACAGTCGCTCATAGAAATCTCTTATTATCCTTTGTATTTCTGTGGAATTGGTTGTAATATCTCATTTTTCATTTATAATTTTATTTATTTGAGTCTACTCTCCTTTTCTTGGTAAATGTAGCTAAAAGTTTCTCAATTCTGCTTATCCTTTCAAAAAACCAACTCTTCCTTTTGTTGATCTTTTCTACTATCTTTCCATTCTCTATTTCATTTATTTTTGCTGATTTTTATTATCTCTTTCCTTCTGATAAATTTGGGATTAGTTTGTTCTTCTTTTTCTAGTTCCTTGATACGTGGAGTTAGCCTATTTATTTATTTTTGTTGTGGTTGTTAGCATAAAGTGCAACAGTAATTTCAGGAGTAGATTCCTGAATGCCCTTTACCCATTTAGTCCCCCTCCCCCAACCCTTCCAGCAACCCTCTGTTTGTTCTCTATATTTAATTTAAGAGTCTCTTATGTTTTGTCCTCTTCCCTGTTTTTATATTATTTTTGCTTGTCTTCTCTTATGTTCATCTATTTTGTATCTGACTGGCTAATTTTGCTTAGCATAATACCCTCTAGTTCCATCTATCTATCTATCTATCTATCTATCTATCTACATACATACACCACACATATATATATATATACCACATCTTCATTATCCGTTTATCCATCGATGGACATTTGGGCTCTTTCCATACCTTAGCTATTGTCAATAGTGCTGCTATAAACACTGGGGTGCATGTGCCCCTTTCAAAACAGCACACCTGTATCCCTTGGATAAATACCTAGTAGTAAAATTGCTGGGTTGTAGGGTAGTTCTATTTGTAATTTTTTGAGGAACCTCCATACTGTGTTCCAGGGTGGCTGCACCAGTTGGCATTCCCACCAGCAGTGCAAAAGAAGTCCTCTTTCTCTGCATCCTCGCCAACATCTCTTGTTGCCTGAGTTGTTAGCCATTCTGACAGGTGTGAGGTGGTATCTCACTGTGGTTTTGATTTGTATTTCCCTGATGATGAGTGACGTTGACCATTTTTTCTTTTTTCTTTTTTTTTTTTTTTTAAATTTTTTAATGTTTTTTTTAATTTATTTCTAGGAGAGAGAGAGAGAGAGACAGCGTGAGCAGGGGAGGGTCAGAGAGAGAGGGAGTCACAGACTGAAACAGGCTTCAGGCTCTGAGCTGGCAGTCAGCGCAGAGCCCGACGCGGGGCTCGAACCCACGAACCGCGAGATCATGACCCAAGCGAAAGTCGGACGCTTAACCGACTAAGCCACCCGGGCGCCCCCGACGTTGACCATTTTTTCATGTGTTGGTTGGTGATCTGGATGTCTTCTTTGGATAAGTGTCTATTCCTGCCTTTTCCCCATTTCTTCACTGGATGATTTGTTTTTTGTGTGTTGAGTTTGATAAGTTCTTTATAGATTATGGATACTGACCCTTTATCTGATATGTCATTTGCAAATATCTTCTCCCATTCTGTTGGTTGCCTTTTAGTTTTGCTGATTATTTCCTTTGTCGTGCAGAAGATTTTTATCTTGATGAGGTCCCAATAGTTCATTTTTGCTTTTGTTTGTCTAGCCTCTGGAGACGGGTTGAGTAAGAAGTTGCTGCAGCTGAGGTCAAAGAAGTTTTTGTTTGCCTGCTTTCTCCTCTAGGATTTTAATGGTTTTCTGTCTTATGTTTATGTCTTTCATCCGTTTTGAGTTTACTTTGTGTATGGTGTAAGAAAGTGGTCCAAGTTCATTTTTCTGCATGTTGCTCTCCAGTTTTCCCAGCATAATTTGCTGAAGAGACTGTCTTTATTCTATGGAATATTCTTTCCAGCTTTGTCAAAGATTAGTTGGCCATACATTTGTGGGTCCATTTCTGGGTTCTTGATTCTGTTGCATTGATCTGAGTGTCTGTTTTTGTGCCAGTATCATACTGTCTTGATTATTACAGCTTTGTAATACAGTTTGAAGTCCAGGATTTGATATCTCCAGCTTTGGTTTTCTTTTTCAGGATTGCTTAGCTACTTGGGGTCTTTTCTGGTTCCATACAAATTTTAGGATGGTTTGTTCTAACTCTGTGAAGAATGCTGGTGTTATTTTGATGGTGATTTCAGCCTATTTATTTCAGATTTTTTTTTCTTAATGTAGGCATTTCTGGCTGCAAATTTCTCTCTTAGCATTGTATTTGCTGCATCCTGTAAGTTTTGGTATATTGTGTTTCCATTTTAATTGCTTTCAATATGCTTTTTTAATTTCCCTTTTGATTTCATCTTTGACCATTTGTTCTGGAGTATGCTGCTTCATTTCCAAATTATTTGTGAATTTTCCAGTTTTCCTACTGTTGTTGATTTTTAATTTCATACCATTGCGATCAGAAAAGATACTTGAGGGGGTGCCTGGGTGGCTCTGTCAGTTGAGCTTCCAGCTTTGGCTCAGGTCATAGTCTCATCCGTTTCCGAGTTTGAGCCTACAATGGGCTCTCTGCTATCAGTACAGAGCCTGCTTTGGATTCTCTTTCTCCCATTCTTCCCACTCCACCCCCACTCTCTCTCCCTCTCTCAAAAATAAACATTAAAAAAAATATTAGCAGCGTCTCAGTGGCTCAGTCAGTTAAACATCTAACTTCGGCTCAGGTCATGATCTCATGGTTTGTGGGTTTGAGCCTCTGTGCTGACAGCTCAGAGCCTGGAGCCTGCTTCAGATTCTTTGTCTCCTCTCTCTTCCACTCCCCTGCTGGTTCTCTCTGTGTGTCTGTCTCTCTCTCTCAAAAATAAATAAACATTAAAAAAAATTAAAGAGGACCTGGGTGGCTCAGTTGTTAAGCACCTGACTTCATCTCAGGTCATGATCTCAGAGTTGTGAGTTTGAGCCCCATGTCAGGTGAGCGTGAGCCCTGCTTCAGGTGAATATGAGCCCTGCTTCGGTCAAAACACAAGTCCCGGGTGAGCCCCACTTCTCTCTCTCTCTCTCTCTGCCTCTTGCTCGTTTGTGCCCTCTCTTTCTCAAAACAAACAAACAAACAAATGATAAAAATTAAAAAAAAAAAGAAAAGATGCCTGGTACAGTTTCAGTATTTTTTTAAACTTGCTGAGACTTGTTTTGTGACTTATGATCTATCTTGGAGAATGTTTCAGATGTGCTTGAGATGAATCTGTATTCTGGTGCCATCGGATGAATTGTGCTCTGTATGTTAGGTCCACTCGGCCTAAAGAATAGCCAAGTCCAATGTTCCCTTATTGATTTTCTGTCTGGATGATCTATTCATTATTGAAAATAGGGAATTGAAGTCCCCTATTGTTATTGTATAATTGTCTATCATTCCTTTCAGATTTGAGTATTTGTTTAATATATTTAGGTACTCCAATGTTGGGTGCATATATATTTTGTTATATCCACTTGATGAACTGACCCCTTCAACATTATATAATTACCTTCTTTGTCTCTTGCTAGTTTTTGAATTAAAGTCTATTTTGTCTTAGGTAAGTATAGTTACCTTTTCTGTCTTTTCATTTCTACTTGCACAAAATATCCTTTTCTACCCTTTGCTTTGAGTCTATATGTGTCCTTGAAGCTGAAGTGAATTTCTTATTGGCAGCATATAGTTGAGTCTTGTTTCATCTGTTCAGTCACTTTATATCTTTTGATTGGAACATTTAATCTGCTTACATTTGAAGTAGTTATTGATAGATAAGGACTTACTGTTGCCATTTTGTATTTTCTGGCTGTTTTGTAGTTCCTTTCTTCCTTCTGTTCTCTCTTGCTCTCTTCTTTTGTGAACCGATGATTTTCCTTCGTGATATACTTCTGCCCCCTCCTTTTTATCTTGTATGTATGTACCTATGTACCATAGGTTTTGTTTTGCAGTTACCCCAAGGCCCACTTGAAACATCTTATGGAAATTGTAACCTATTTCAAAGTGATAAACAACTTCAGCTATATACAAAACTCTACCCTTTTATTTCACCCTCTACCACATTTTATGTTTCATGCTTTACATCTTTTCATATTGTGTATCCAGTAATAAGTTATCATAGTTACCACTGTTTTTAATACTTTTGTTCCTCAAGCTTTATATTAGAGGTAAGTGGTAAACACATCACTATATTACGTTATTAGAGTCTTCTCAATCTGACTATTTACTTGCCTTTACCAGTACGTTGTTCTCACGTTACTAGGTAGCATCCTTTTGTTTCAGCTTGAAGACCTCTTTTCAGCATTTCTTTTAAAGTAAGTCTAGTGATGATGCACAGCCTTTCATGACTGGGGGTCATGGTGACTCGTCAGCTCAGGCTGTGGGGATCTACTACATCGACAACTATGTGGTCCTTATCAAGGGCTGGTTGCTCACCCTGCTCTTCCTTTCCTGGTGGTGAGGGGAGCTCTTTCTAACTTGGGAGTTTCCTCTTGGTGCTGAGCAATGCTGGCTTTTGGGGGTGGGTTGATGCAGCAAAACGAAGCTGTTCTTCCTTCCCTTTTTGTGCGGTTATTCTTAAGGTTTTTGTTTAACTGCATGGCTGACATATATTAAGTGGACCCCAAAGCTGTTTTTATTTGTGGATAACTGTCTGATTGTTGATCTTCATGAGGAGATGGAGGGGTCTCCTACTCTGCCATTGTGGTAATGTCACTCCCAAATGTGTATTGTTTTAAGCTACTGACTTTGTGATAATTTATTACCGCAGCCTTGGTAAACGAATACAGCTAGGCATTATTCTAAAGGCTTCCCTTATATTACTTCGTTCAACTCTCACCTTTTCCCATATCCTCATTAATCATGGAGAGGTGTGTTAGCTAGTAGATACCTACTAATCTACCGGTTCTCAGTTTGTGCCACCACACCCACCCTGTGCCCACATGTGCAGAATCCTCCTGACCTACTTTATTTGTGAACAGGGAGGACTCTGAAGAACCTAGTGATTTCCCTCAAACTACTCCCACACAAATCCCAGAGTAAGATGGAAAGAAGTGGCAACAGGGAAAAAAATAATTATACTTTCATTGACTTGTTTTGTAAATCTGGCTTTTATATTCGGTTAGGACAATGCATCTGTATTAATCTTAAAATGAATTATAGTACAAGATGCTTCTGTCTTAGGCTTCAACCATCAGACTCTATTCTAAAAGTATTGTTCTTGGTTTGAATCCACAGGACAGTCACACACACATACATAAACCATAGACAAGTTCTCCTGGGAAAACCTGTCCTTTCTGCTGTTGTAGGAGGAACTGAGAGCAGCAGTACTGTTGTCCTACTTCTGACATCTCTCTGCCTAGTAGTTTTGTTTCAAAAGAATTCACTTAAATGCTCCATTGTGGCAACTATGTGGTGATTTCTGATGGCAGATTTAAGGCTGAATGCTGGCTTTGCATGGCTTTGCCTTGAGTAATCTCTCTGTTCCCCGGTTTCTTCATCTATACAAAATAAGATGATATCTATTTGTAGGATTGTTATAAGGACTAAAATAATACAGATCAAAGTGTCCTGGACATGGAAGTCATGGTGACTGGCATGCTCACAGTTTTGCTGAAAGGGAACTTGGGTAGCCACATTGGTCCACAGTTGACTGCACCATGTATGGGTACCTGATACCACCAAATCAGCCAGATCCACAGGCTGACCAGATACTAATGATGCAGTTTAGTGGAGAAAGTTCTGTCTAAAAAGTAGGATAACTGCAGGTGGCTCTCTAGAACCTGAAATAGAAAATAAAGAGGGAATCGGGCAATTAGGGACAAGAACTGAAGCTAAAATAATGTAAAGAAGAGGTGGGGCCAGAAGCAAGTTGTAATTGTGACAATTTATAAAAGGAAACCTCGTTTAGAAGGGATTCCAGAGACCAGCAGAGGGGACTCTCACACCCTACTACTTGTGAATTGCAGACCTTACTGGAAGAGAAAGTTGCAGACAGGTATTTCTTTTACTATACCAGCAGGAGGGAGAAAGTTTTTTCCTCTTCCCCTGGCAACATCCTAGCCAGTGAGACTGTCACAACTTCAACCAAGAAAAAGCCACTCTACTTTGAACTTCCAGTTTACTCCAATGGACTTTTGATTTATAACAGTCCTTTCAAGTTCCCCCTTTCCTCTATAAAAGAGGGTTCTTCCCCTCTGTTGTCTGGTCTTGCCTATGGTTATGCTGTAGCTTGCTTGTCCCGGATTGCAATTCTCTGCTATTCCCAAATAAACCCATTCTTACTAGTAAAATAATTGGAGTTTTATTTTTTAAGGTTAACATAGTTTTGAGTAGGGCTGAGTTACTCAGGAAACAGAAACTAGGAGTGTGCAAAAAGTAGCAAGGTAAGAAAAGACATAGAATGGATGCCGAGGAAGCCAGAAGTGGAGAACTCCCCCAATAAGCAAAGTCTCAGTAGCTGAGTCACATCAGTGGCAAAACAGTAGAGTGAAGATTCTTTAACTTCTGCCACTGAGATTCCTTCTGCCATCTTGGATTCAGAGGGTTCCTGATGTTGGATTTCCATGGTTTGCCAACTTCCTTATTGCCACATGCCATCTTAAAATGAATTCCTATTTCTTGAGTTTGTCTATAGATCCTTATTTCTTGCAAAAGAGGTTAATTAAAACAAAAGGAATCCAAGTGGTAGTTCTGTCTCGTTATTAAAATGATCTTGAAACTGGGGCATAAGGGAGGCAGAATATTCCTGGCAAAGGGAATATTCAGGAGTCAGGCTTGGAGATGAGAGAACATTAAAGATGTTGGTAGGTATCTCAGAAAAATAGCCAGGGGGTTGTGATTTCTCACAAAGGTAAGGGTACTAGGGTAGAGTGGGATAATTGGGAACCTAGATGCCCAAAATGGACAACTTTACTGTGTTGTCAGAAGCTGGAGCTCCTCTACCAAGACTCTGTGATTCTCACACCCTCAGGGTTTTATTTTAGTAATATGTATCATTTTTAACATCTTCAAGATCAGTCAACATCTGTTATAAATTCTCTCAGGCAAAAAGTATACTAAGTTGATTAATGACCAAAACCCTAGTTGTTATTATGGAAGATTCTACCAGACCTGTCCCTTATCTTTGCTATTCAAAAGTTGTTTGTGTCTTCAAGGAAGCTGCTTGAAAGAAACATAGAAAACAAACCAACTCCCTGTCACATTTATCCCTGTTCCTGAGTCACAGAGAAATGCAGACAGGATAGAAACAAGTTTCCTGCAATCCATAAATCTAATAGGCAACTGACAGAATGGGAAAAGATAGTTGCAAATGACATATCACATAAAGGGTTAATATCCAAAATCTATAAGGAACTCACCAAACTCCACACCCGAAGAACAAACAATCCAGTGAAGAAATGGGCAGAAGATATGAACAGACACTTCTCCAAAGAGGACATCCAGGTGGCCAACAGACACATGAAACGATGCTCAGCATCCCTCCTCATCAGGGAAATACAAATCAAACCCACACTGAGATACCACCTCACGCCAGTCAGAGTGGCTAAAATGAGCAAATCAGAGAATTCTAGATGCTGGTGAGGATGTGGAGAAACGGGCACCCTCCTACACTGTTGGTGGGAATGTAAACTGGTACAGCCCCTCTGGAAAACCGTGTGGAGGTTCCTCAGGAAACTAACAATAGAACTCCCCTATGACCCAGCAATAGCACTGCTAGGAATTTACCCAGGGGATACAGGAGTGCTGATGCCTAGGGGCACATGTACCCCAGTGTTCATGGCAGCACTCTCAACAATAGTCAAAACATGGAAAGAGTCTAAGTGTCCATCAGCAGACGAATGGATCAAGAAGATGTGGTTTATCTATACCATGGAATACTACATGGCAATGAGAAACAATGAAATCTGGCCATGTGTAGCAACATGGATGGAACTGGAGGGTGTTACGCTGAGCGAAATAAGTCAGGCAGAGAAGGACAGATACCATATGTTTGCACGTATAGGAGAATTAGGAGGAACCTAATGGAGGACCGTGGGGGAGAAGAAGAGGGGAAAATGGTGGGGGAGAGGGAGTCAGGCAAACCATGAGAGGCTCTTGAATGGAGAACAAACTGAGGACTGATGGGGGTGGGGAGGAGGGGAAGGGGGGTGATGCGCATGGAGGAGGGCACTTGTGGGGATGAGCACTGTGTGTTATATGGAAACCAACTTGACAATAAACTATTAAAAAAAAAAAGAAAGAAAGAAGTTTCCTGTCTATTGGCTGACTCCGCCCCAGCCCAGACTAAGGTGATGACTGACGTCCCTGGTAGTCTGGATACAGGTCAGGACTGGTAAATACCACTGGGCCTGGAGTCCTGATTCAGTTTTCCAAATTTTTAGGCTCCCTGAACCTGAGAAACAGCTTCTAGAACAGTAGTGTTCAATAGTAGTATAATACAAGCCCTATATCTAATTTTGTTTCATTATTTAAAAAAAAAAATTTTTAATGTTTATTTTATTTTTGAGAAAGCAGGGGAGAGGCACAGAGAAAGGGAGACACAGAATCCAAAGCAGTTTCCAGGCTCTGAGCTGTCAGCACAGAGCCCAGTGTGGGGCTCAAACCTATGAACCACGAGATCATGACCTGAGCCAAAGTCGACGCTTAACCTACTGAGCCACCCAGGTGCCCCTGGTATGGTCTATTTTAATGAATATTCCACGTGCACTTGAAAAGAACTTGTATTCTACAGTTGTTGGCTATCATGTTCTATAAATGTCAACTGAATTTTTAATCATGTTACACAAACCATCTCTCTATATATCCTTACTAATTTTTATCTGCATGTTCAATTTGTTATGAGAATGGTATGTTAACATCTCCTATGATCATGTATTTGCCTATTTTTCCTTTTAGTTCCTGAAATTTTTGCCTTATATATTTTGGGGCTATGTAATTACATGAGTATAGATTTTTATTTTCCTGCTGAACCTGAATCCTTTTATCATTATGAAGTGTCACTTTTTTAATCTAATACTTCTTGCATTAAATTCTACTTTATCTGATATTAGGTATAGCTATACCTAATAATTCTTTTGATTAGTGTTTTGATGGTGTATTTTTTCCATACCTTTATTTTCAACCTTTCTGTGTCCTTATTATCTTATAATTGAAGTATTTAATCTATTTAAATGTTGACATTAACATTTAATGTTATTACTGAATTATTTGAATTTACGTCTGCTATTTTAATATTTATTTCCCAGGGCACCTGGGTGGCTCAGTCAGTTGAGTGCCTGACTTTTTTTTTTTTTTAATTTACATCCAAGTTAGTTAACATATAGCGTAATAATGATTTCAAGAATAGAATTTAGTGACTTACCACTTACATATAACACACAGTGCTCACCACAAGTGTCCTCCTTAATGCCCCTCACCTACTGAGCCCATCCCCCCACCTGAAACCTTTCCAGCAACCCTCAGTTGTTCTCTGTATTTAAGAGTCTGCTATGGTTTCACATGTACCCCAATGTTCATAGCAGCACTCTCAACAATAGCTGAAACATGGAAAGAGCCTAAGTGTCCATCAACTGACGAATGGATCAAGAAGATGTGGTTTATCTATACCATGGAATACTACATGGCAATGAGAAACAATGAAATCTGGCCATGTGTAGCAACATGGATGGACCTTGAGGGTGTTCTGCTGAGCGAAATAAGTCAGGCAGAGAAGGACAAATATCATATGTTTGCACGTATAGGAGGATTAGGAGGAACTTAACGAGGAACACAGGGGAGAAGAAGGGGGGAAATGGTGGGGGAAAGGGAGAGAGGCAAACCATGAGAGACTCTTGAATGCTGACAAAAACTGAGGACGGAGGGGGGGGGGGGGATGGGCATGGAGGAGGGCACTTGTGGGGATGAGCACTGAGTGTTATGTGGAAACTAATTTGACAATAAACTATTTGTAAAAAAAAAAAAAAAAAAAGAGTCTGCTATGGTTTGTCTTCCTCTCTGGTTTTATATTATTTTTCCTTCCCTTCCTTTATGTTCGTCTGTTTTGTATCTTAAATTCCACATATGAGTGAAATCATATGATATTTGTCTTTCTCTGACTTATTTCACTTAGCATATTACACTCTAGTTCCATCCAGATTGTTGCAAATTGCAAGATTTCATTCTTTTTCATCAACAAGTAATATTCCATTAGATAAAAATACCACATCTTCTTTATCCATTCATCCATTAATGGACATTTGGACTCTTTCCATACCTTGGCTATTGTCAATAGTGCTGCTATAAACACTGGGGTGCATGTGCCCCTTTCAAAACAGCACACCTGTATCCCTTGGATAAATACCTAAGTAGTAAAATTGCTGGGTTATAGGTTAGTTCTATTTTTAATTTTTGGAGGAACCTGCATATGTTTTCCATAGTGGCTACACCAGTTTTCATTCCCACTAGCAGTGCAAAAGGGCTCCTCTTTCTCCGCATCTTCGCCAACATCTGTTGTTGCCTGAGTTGTTTATGTTAGCCATTTTGACAGGTGTGAGGTGATATCTTACTGTGGTTTTGATTTGTATTTCCCTGATGATGAGTGATGTTGAGTATTTTTTCATTATATCTGTTAGCCATTTAGATGTCTTCTTTGGAAAAATGTCTGTTCATGTCTTTTGCCCATTTCTTCACTGGATGATTTGTTTTCTGTGTGTTGAGTTTGATAAAGTTCTTTATAGATTTTGGATACTAACCCTTTATCTGATACATCATTTGCAAATATCTTCTCCCATTCTGTTGGTTGCCTTTTAATTTTGCTGATTGTTTTGCTGTGCAAAAGCTTTTTATCTTGATAAGTTCCCAATAGTTTATTTTTGCTTTTGTTTCTATTACCTCTGGAGACATGTCAAGTAAGAAGTTACTGCAGCCGAGGTCAAAGAGGTTGTTGCCTCTTTTCTCCTCTAGGATTTTGATGCCTTCCTGTCTTATGGTTAGGTCTTTCACCCATTTTGAGTTTATTTTGTATATGGTGTAAGAAAGTGGTCCAGGCCCGTTTTTTTGCATGTCACTCTCCAATTTTCCCAGCACCATTTGCTGAAGAGACTCTCTTTTTTTTTCCGTTGGATATTCTTTCCAGCTTTGTCAAAGATTAGTTGGCCATACGTTTGTGGGTCCATTTCTGGGTTCTTGATTCTGTTCAATTGATCTGAATGTCTGTTTTTGTGCCATTTTCACAGGGAGCCCTATATGTAATTTTAACTTGTCGAGTAGTCATGTGACAAAAGTAAAAGGACATGAGTGAAACTTATTTTTATAAGGTATTTTATTTAACCTACTATATCCTTAATGATTTGGTTTTCTTTCTATGAATTACTGGGAAAGGTATATACAATCTCTTGGGGCACCTGAGTGGCTCACGTGGTTAAGTGTCTGACTCTTGATTTTGGCTCAGTCATGATCTCAGGGCCATGGAGTGGGCTCTGTGCTGAGCATGGAACTTGCTTGGGATTCTCTCTCTCTTTCTGCCCCTCTCTCCTGCTCTCTCTCTGAAAAAAGATAATTAAAAATTAAAAAATAATCTCTCACTATAATTCTGTATTTGCCTATTTCTTCTCTTATTTGAGGCTAAGTTATTAGGTCTTTGCATCTTATAGAGCTCCCTAAGTCTACTTAATTCCTCCATATCTAGTAACCCCAAGCTGAGTTTAGAAAGTACTAATTTGGTGGGGCGCCTGGGTGGCTCAGTCGGTTGAGTGTCCAACTTCAGTTCAGGTCATGACCTCATACCTCGTGAGTTCGAGCCCCATGTGAGGCTCTGTGCTGACAGCTCAGAGCCTGGAACCTGCTTTGGATTCTGTGTCTCCTTCTCTCTGTTTCTCCCTCACTCACACTCTGTCTCTCTCTCTCTCTCTCTCAAAAATAAGTAAAGATTTTTTTAAAAAAGTACTAATTTGGTGATCTTTCTTCATCTGTTTTATTGCAAGAACTAGAATATGATAGTAATAATAGTAATGCAACTATATAACTTTTTCACTGACCACTTACTAAGTAGCTGGTGTTGTCCTAAGTACTTTATATGTATTACTTCCTTGATCCTCACAATTTCCCTATAATTTTGGCATTATGATCCCCATTTACCACAGCAGGTTAAGTAAGTGGTCTAAGATCACCCAACTAGATATGTACTATATTAGAATTTAAACCAAGACAGTTTGACTCTGTGCTCTTAGCTATTCCTTTATACTGCTACTGAGATGTGCTGCCCTCTCTAAGCCAGAAGATGTGAGTCCAAGTGTCGTTTATGAGCATGTTTGCTTTGACATACTGCAGAAAAGTAAATAGAAAAACATCAGATAAGATACTCCTGGAAAGGTTTATATATATTAATAAATTATTAATAGCTTCAAGTGGATTCTTCTGGTATACAGTACTAACTGGATGATAGATATGTCACTGGGTCATTAGGCCTTTCATTTGAGTACTTCAGGGAATCATTCATACTAAATAGGAATTTGTGCTAAATAATATTTCTGGGAATAATTTGTGCCTAGTAAATATGATAGACTCATAGGTCTGGAAGGTCCCTCAGAGATCAATTATTCCAGACCACTTATTTATAGTACTAACAGTTATTATCTTTGAAGGTGGAATTTTAAGGGACTTTTACCTTTTATATTATTTATTTATATGCTGTTTAATTTTTTATAAGAACACATCATACATAATCAGAAAAATAAAATGGTTATTCCTGCCAAGACAATTCAATAGGGAAAAGAATAGTTTTTTTTTTCAGTGAAAAGTGTTGGATCAACTAGCTATCCACATGAAAAAGAATGAAATTGTACTCTTACTTCATACCATATACAAAAATTAACTCAAGATGAATCACAGACCTAAATGTAGGAATTAGGAAGACCTAAATTATAAAAGTCTTAGAAGAAAACATAGCCTAAGTCTTCATGATCTTAGGTTAGGCAAAGACTTCTTAGATACAAAACCAAAAGAAAAATATAAAAATTGGACTTTATCAAAGTTAAATACTTTTGTGCTGCAAACCATGCCATCAAGACAGTGAAAGACAATCCACAGAATAGAAGAAAATATTTATAAATCATATATATGATAAGGAACTTATATCCAAATATTTTTTAAAACCTATTACAACTCAATAATAAAAAGATGACCCAAATAAAAAATGGGCAAAGAACTTGAATAGATGTTAATTTGCAAACTCAGGAGCTTTGCAAGTGAAATCTTTAAATAGCCCCAATCACAGGGGGCAAGGAAAAGCTGAAGAAAGAGTGAGACCACTCCAGATTGGTAGGGGGTAAATTTAATAAGCAAAGAAACTTACATATAAGGCTTGTCTTGGGCAGCTGCAAGATGAATAGATCTCTGCACCTGTCTGCCAAAATCTTAAAAATTTATATAGAGACTTAAACTGATTTCAGTACATATATTGACCAGATGGTCTTCACACCACATTACTCTCTCAAGTCTGCATCCTTGAAAATGGCTCTCACTGTGGGAACAGTGAGCAGAAAACACATTTCAGGGATATGGGAAAGTATGAGGAGGTTCCAATTGCCTGGGTCCATGTTGCAAGTCAATCAGTGGTCACATCCTCTCCATAACTTCCTCTGACAATTAGACATTCATCCAAAGAAGATATAAAAATAGTCAATAAGCATATGAAAAAATGTTTGTCATTAGCCACAGGGAAATGCAAATCAAAATCACAAGATACAATTTCACACCCTCTAGAATGGCCACATTAAAAAAAAAAAAAAAAAAAACCCAGAAAATAACAAATGTTGGAAAGGACGTAGAGAAATTGGAACCCACATAAATTGCTGGTGAATATGTAAAATGATGCAGTCACTTTGGAAAGCAGTTTGGCAGTCCTCAAAATGTTAAACATAATTACCATGTGATCCAGCAATTCCAATCTTCTATACGAAAGAGAAACAGAAACATACACTCATAGAAAAACTTGAACCTGAAATGTTCATAGCAGCATTATTAATAATAGCCAAAAAGTAGGAACAACCCAAGTGTCCATCAATTGATGAATAAAGTTCAGTATTTTCCATACAGTAGAATACACCTGGCAATAAAAAGCAATGATACAACATGGATGAACTCTGAATACGTTATGCTAAGTGAAAGCCTGTAACAAAAGGGCATTTTATATGATTCCATGCCTACATTCACTCCATCCATCCATTCCAGAATGGGCAAATCTCTGGAGACAGAAAGTAGATTAGTGGCTGTGTAGGGCTGGGAGTGGGGAGGGGGGTGAGGCATGGGCAATGATTACTAATGGGTAAAGTGTTTCTTTTTGGGGTGGTGAAAATGTTCTAAATCAGATTGTGGATGGTTGCACAACTCTGTCACAATACTGAAGCCATTTGAATTGTACCCATTAAATGGGTGAATTGTATGGCATGTGATTATATCTTAATAAAGCTGTTAAGAATGAAAACATGACTATTCCATTAAATTGATGCAATATTATTTAAGAGGCCATTCTATTCATTCCTTATTAAGCAGTGAGGGTGTTTTTAGTTTTTTACATTGCTAAGTAATAGTGTGACCAAACACTCCATTTGAAAGAAATATTTTTTACTAAAACTGCTATAAATCTAAAAGATAGGTGATGTGCCTAAGGTCACCTATATATTTTCAACATCAGAAATCTGTCAATAGTTTACAGTGTAAAAAATTAGTATCTTCCACACAGTTCTCTCCCATAGGATGAGGTCAGTGGCCTGTCCTTAAGCCTAACTTATGAATAGTTTAGCAGTAAGAGACACAAAAATATAGTGCCTTAAACAAAACAGAAGTTTATTTCTCTGTCACATTCAAGTCTAGAGATAGGCAACCCAGGGCTAAGATGGTAGATGTCTCCACAATATCCTTGGGATCCCAGGATCCTGCTGTAGGCCCTAGGCTCAGTCTATTGCTCTGTCAACCATAGTTTATAATTCTTGCTATAATGGTTTAAATGATAGCTATCACATCCCCATTCCAAGCAACAAGATGAAAGAAACTGAAAGAGTGGGGGTGGAAGGAAAGGGGACAAAGTGTATATGTCAGAGGTCTTTAAGAAAAGCTCCTAGATGCCCTTTCTGCTGTACATCCATCCATTGACCAAAACATTGTGACATAGCCATACTTTACTTCAAGTGAGACTGAAAATATGGTCTTTATTCTAGGTAGCATGTGTCTAGATAAAAATTAGGGGTTCTTTCATCATGAAAGAAAAGGACACATTCAGAAATAACCAGCAGACTCTGCCATTAACTTACAATTTATCTAATGTCATAAAACCCTACCAAAAGCTAGAAAGAAAAATGATCTGGTTACAAAGGATCAAAGAAATAAGATGAACTAAGAACTATACACTAAATTAAGCAGTATAAGGAATGACTATGCCTAATAATGAAAAGCATTAAAGGAGACATGTTTGCAAAAGCATAGAGAAATGATCAAAAGTCCTAAAGTGGGGAGAGCACTTTTATAAGATGTGAGCCAGAGGCAATATCCATCAGATACACTAGGCACATAAAAAGAAATGGTTTAAATGAGCAATAAGTAAAATCATACTGCCTTTCACTTCCCATTAAGACAATAGACTTTTGACAAAACTGTTTATTGTTGCCTACTTTATTTGTTCATATGTTTCTAATTCCTGAAAGCCTCATGTTATAATGATTTTATTGCTTCTGGTAGTATGTCAAGCATATACATTGCATCTGGCCTTTTCTATATACTCCTAAAGATATCATTACTTTTGCTTGGAAATCTTTTGGTTGTAGTTTTTTATCTACTATGGTAACACATGCATACTATATATATCAGAAAAATACTTGAACGTTCCCAAGAAACCCCAATGTAAACAACTTAGTGTAAATTTACTTGATCCTTTTAACAATTAATTTAAGATGCATAGACAGGCTTGGTTTCTATGCAAGGAATAATCAACTGAATGTGACTGAAATAAAGTGTTCAAGGACAATAATATTTAATATGTTTTAGGAAAAGATCATTAACATTTAGTTTAGTTTTTTTTGTTTGTTTGTTACTTACAAGTTCAGAAGAGTTTAACCACAAGTATAAATATAAATAAGGAGAAGTTACCATATGGGAAAAATAGAACTTTCAAATGCTCATGCTGAGATTAGTGTTAAAATTTTGTATTATAAAATTTGAGTCATGAAGAAAGACCAGGACCCACATACACCCAAATGATCCAAACACTTAAAAAAAAGTGCATTTTCTTTAGATAATTCTATAGCTGGTATATACTTCCTAGGAAAAAGTACAGTGTTTTGTTTTGTTTTGTTTTGTTTTGTTTTGTTTTTTTCAAGCTTGGACTGCTTTATAGAGAGAATCCCAAGCAGGCTCCATGCTGTCAGTGCAGAGCCTGATGTGGGCCTCAATCTCACGAACTATAAGATCATGACCTGAGTTGAGATCAAGAGTCAGACACTCAACCGACTGAGCCACCCAGGCACCCCAGAGAAGGTATAGTTTTATAAAGATGATAGCCTCACAAAAAAATGTATCATTTACAAATCTCCAAAAAGTAATAAACTCATCAGATTCTACATAGTATAACCATATGAATTAAGATAAAAAGTTGCTGTCTTGAAATCATTATATCTCAATACTATTTTAGCTTATTTAGAAAATGAGCTGAGCATGTTGGCTTGTTTCTGGTTCCCTTTGCAGATCTACTGTCAATTATATCTGTCATAGACTACAGCATATACCATTGTGAAGGGGTTGGAAAGCACTGGCTTGGAAAATGAAGGGAGTTGTGTTCTAGTCCTATTTTGGCAACCAACTAGTCACTCTAGACAAGACATCCTCTCAAGGCCTTTACTTCCTCATTGTTCTCCAAGGTTTTTTTCCAGTATTGTGATCCTAAGGTGACGTGAGGGTCCATTTCAGATGATATAACACTCGTTTACATTAAATCCCTTCTGGTACATGTTATCAGGAACTGTCCACACATGAAGTCTGAATCATTAAAGTGCTTTACTCCATATTTTTCAAGCCAAAAACAGTAATTCAGAACTCAACAATAACATTCTAATATTTTAACTAAAATAAGATGATCAGAATCATAAAACTTAGCATTGAATCTAGAAAAACATATATAATTGAATGTTAAAGCCAAAAGAGCATCAGGCAAAGAGAGAGAGAAAGACTGAGACTTCTTATAAAGTGTTTCTATGACATTTACTCTAAAACAACTGTGTGCGCAGGATTTGTGAAAATAATATTACAAGTTAGGGGGAAAACCCAGCCCAAATATCAAAACACCAAGCCAAAATGATTCTGAATTTCCTTAAAGACACATTTTGAGAAAGAAAGAGAAAAATTCTTACCCATTTCTCCAATCCCCTTGTCCCAAAGGGAAGAGTGTAAAATTATGTACATCTTTGGTAATATCTTATAAGAAATAAATAACTAGATATAAGTATAATTTAGTTTAATATTTTCTCTTCAATTTGCTTTTTATAGCTGACATGTTAATTTCATTTTGAACATGGTATGCCAAATATCCTGAGCTTCCAGGAATAAAGTCATGTAGCTCCCCAAGGAATTTCTTCATGGCATCAATTGATATATAACCTACAAAATTAAATATATATACAATTAAAACATCATATCATCATACTATTTGTTTTTCAATGTCTTTGATTTATTAGAATTAAGATTTCTAAAGAATGTTTTTGGAAAGAAGTAAAAAGAAAAAATAATACCAGTGAGAAGATTCTCCATGAAACTTGATAATCATTAGGGAACACCCTTCTTCCCAACTCCCCACTCTGCCCAACCTTCTGTTTCCTTTTAAAACACAAATATTTCTGGGTGTCTGGGTGGTTCAATCAGTTAAGTGTACAACTTCAGCTCAGGTCATGATTTCGCAGTTTGTGGACTTGAGCCCCGCACTGGGCTCTTTGCTGACAGCTCAGAGTCTGGAGCCTGCTTTGGATTCTGCCTCTCCCTCTTTCTCTGCCCCTCCCCTGCTCACACTCTGTCTCTCTGTGTCCCTCAAAAATGAATAAATGTAAAAATAATTAAAAATAAATAAATCAAACACAAAGTTTGATTACCCACTTTGACTACTGAGAGTGTAATGTTCAGGTTGGGAATAAAACATAAAGTACTTAGACCAAAATAACTGGGAAAAGTGTAATCACTTAGAACTATCTATCCAACTAGCTACTAACCGCATCAACAGCTCATCTTACCAGCAGAGCAGGGAACACTTTCCCTGCATGGCTAACACTGGGACAACATTTTTAAATAAGAAATTAAGAAAAGCCAGTATTACTGCTTAGTCAACAAGGGTTTGGGTGTAATTTTGATGTCATTAATAATCTGAAATTGATAAGAGTATCAAAAAAAACACACCTAGAATGTAGAGAGCTTAAGGACTCAATAACTTTAAGTCATATTACCTTGATAGCAACTTCTTATCTGAGTAATTATATTTTATGTGTGATGTGTTTGTAGTTTACATTAAAACTGAAACCTAATTCAAAAGTAAATACTGTATAAGAAAAACTCTGGTAGAGCTCAAAGATGATTGATTTTAGAATACCACCATCAACATGTGGTACATGTGCATATAATTTGATTGCTTCTAATAATAAATAATAAATTCACAGCTAATAAATTAGCTATGAATTCAATAATATAAAACTGAGTAGTGTCTTTAAAGATATTTTAATCATAATCATTTACTTCAGAAAATCTCGAAGCTCTATTACTATACTCTATATGGTTCATAATCTTTGCCTAATGACTAGGTTTCTGTGTAAAATAAACTAGTGCAGAAAAATATTAACATTTAGTTAACTGCACATATACACAGTATGTGAAGTTTCTAAAGATATGTATGAGTTTTAAAAATAATTATTACATTAGTAAAAATATTCCTGTAATTATAAGGAAATTTATGCATTAGAAATAGATTATTGTAGCAGTTTTGAAGTAGTTAGGTCTTTAGGCTGAAGTCAACTGACACTCAATGTATACTAGCTTAGACAAAAAGGGAGTCTACTAAAAAGACATTGCCATTGCCAACCAAGGAAGGCAGACATATTGCTGACACTCACAAGTAACTAGCTCTCATTGCTGTCTCTCACTGGTATCCAGTTTTTCTCTACACGTTAATTTCATTTTCCTTTCTTGAGGCAAGTTGGCTTTAGTAGAAAATATGGGTCCCCACTGCTTCCAAGTTTTCTTAGAGCTATAGTCACCTGAATGAGAATGATTTGACTGGCTGCATTTCATGTCAAAAAATCTAGAGAAAGAGCTCTGACTGGCCCAACTCAAATCAGGTAATCATTCCCAAAGCAAATGTTAGAAGTGAGGAACCAGCTCATGTTTTAGAAAATAGTTTCTGTGTAACCCAGATGAACTGGGGGGAAGAAAAGAGAGTTCCTAGGAAAAGTATTCTTGGTGGAGGATTCCATAAGTGTCTGTGGTAACCAGCCTCCTAAATGGCCCTAAATGATCCCTATCTGTTAGTGTTCACAAATTTGTGTAGTCTCTGGAAGGAGACTCTATTTGGGTTGGTCTCTATGACCAACAGCATATGGCAGAAGTGATGGTATGAATAGGACATAGAAAACACAGTGGCTTCTGTCTTGGGTAGGCTCTTTTTCCCTTTTGTAGTTCTCACTCTGAGGAAAGCAAACTACCGTGTTGTCAACAGCCCTATGGATAGGCCCACTTGATGAGGAGTTTGCCTTGGGCTAAAAACCGGCAAAGACTCAAGCCTGTCAACAACCACATGAGTGAGTTTTGAAATATATTTCCCAATTCTAGTTATTTGGAGTAACTGTAGGCTGGTTAACATACTTGACTGCAACCTTGTGAAAGACTCTTGCAACAGAAATATCTAAGATGCTCCTGGATTCCTGGCTCTCAGAAACTACCAAGTAACGTTCATTGTTTTAAACTGCTAACTTTCGGACAAATTTGTTACACAGTAATAGATAACTAACACAGTACCTATTATAGGTTCCCAAACTTTTAATTATCAGAAGGTTTTGGTTTGAAATTTTTTGCCTGCAAGATATTTACAATTTTTTTCGATTAATCATACATACAGCTATCAATCAGAACTTCTTATCATAGGTGATAACCAGTGATATCAGAACAAAATGATTAATTCCAGTCGAAAGCAAAAACCAATTTAAAAACAGGCCAAAAAAATTCTCTTGATATTTTATAGGACATTTGGCACTATCTGAAGATATTTTTGGTTATCACAACTTGGGGCCACTGGGTTCTAGGGCATAGGTCCAATTTGTATTTTCTGCAAAGTAACATGTCCTATTTTAAGAGATCTAACATTCATTGAACTGAACCCAACCCATTTTGAGGAAGAGACAATTAAGTTATAGTCACAGAAATTAACTACCACTGCCTAAATTAGGACTGTCACTCACTACATTCCAACAAGAAGTTATTCTTTCCTGTACAAGCAGATAGGTATGATTTTTAAAAAGGAAGTACTTGGGGCACCTGGGTGGCTCAGTCGGTTAAGCGTCTGACTTCAGCTCAGGTCATGATCTCATAGTTCATGGGTTCGAGCCCGGCATTGGGCTCTGTGCTGACAGCTAGCTCAGAGCCGGGAGCCTGTTTCAGATTCTGTGTCTCTGTCTGTCTCTGACCCTCCCCTGTTCATGCTATCACTCTCTCAGAAATAAATAAAACAAAAAAAAAAATTGTTAAGGGAAGTACTTGTCATTTTACATCAGAATTAAAGACAAATGAATTATCTCTAAAAATTGAAACTTTCTTCCAAGAAAGTGCTATAAAATTTTAATGTAGGGGCACTTGGATGGCTCAGTTGGAAGAGCATGTGACTCTTGATCTTGGGATCATGAATTTGAGCCCCATGTTGGGTATAAAGATTACTTTAAATAAATAAATTATTTAATTAAAAAATAAAATTTTGATGTGGAAATTTAAAGAAAGAATATTACTAATAAGCAAATTAAAAACTCAGAAA
This sequence comes from Hyaena hyaena, assembly GCF_003009895.1. Lineage (NCBI taxonomy): Eukaryota > Metazoa > Chordata > Mammalia > Carnivora > Hyaenidae > Hyaena > Hyaena hyaena. The sequence continues at coordinate 666,015 of NW_024080991.1, read as the reverse complement.
ATTTTACTATGGCTCTACCAATAAAATAACAAAAGACTATCACAAGTTAAATTTTACTTTAAGAACTCTGACTAATGATTACTTTCATTTTTTATTATTTTATTATTTTATTTTAATTTTTTATTTGAGAGAGAGAGAGAGAGTTGGGGAGAGGGCCAGAGGGAGGAGAGAGAGAGAGAGAATCCTGAGCAGATGCTACACTCAGAGCGCATAGCCTGACAAAGCGCTCAATCCCACGACCCTGGGATCACAGCCTGAGCCGAAATCAAGAGTCAGATACTCAACTGACTGAGCCACCCAGGCACCCTGACTAATGATTATTTCTACAGTTCTTTTTCAGTGTGTTTTCAATATAACACTATCTTGTCTTTTGAATAGTCAGACAGCAGTGAAACATAGAGCAGCATTGTTACATGTCCAAATCTAAGCATTTGTCTTTATTGTATGGCTGATTTTAACATTTATCATTGATTTTTAAAAACATGTTATCAAATATTTGTTAAGTCCAAATGAACATGAGATATTTAGTATCTGGTGATAGAGCTGCCTGAAAAAAAATCAGTACCAGTAATATGCCACAACCATGGTTTAAGGGGTACTTACATTTTATCTGAATATTTAGGCATAGGGATAAGTCAGGGCAGCAGTCACTACTCCCAAAACTATAACTTAAGTACTTCTACACAGCTCATTGTCCTTTGCAGTCCACGCTTGCTCCTAAACGCCCCAGAACTGACTTCTCCACTGTCAAAGCGGGGTGGCAGTTTTCTTTGCTGTTCCTAAGATTCAGTCTCAACCTACACATTAAAAGTTCTTTTTTAAACTGCTTTTCTAAAGGCTAATTTATTAGTCAGATGAACAGAAGGAAAAAAAATAATGAAACAAATGGCTAAACAAAATAGAAAGAAGGAATAATATTATGAGAGAAGACATTTAGGAATTAGTGCACTAGTTGCAAGAGGTAGTTTTGACATTGGTAAAGAATGTGTGAGAAAAATACAAACTATTTTTAAAATGAAATTTCAAAAACCTATATTTCTAAAGTTGCTGTGTTTTAAAGACAATTTTTTCAAAAGCCTTAATTAAAAAAAAAAAAAAAGATCAATGACCCTACTGAATACTACCCAAAGTATCTAACTATCCACCTCACTCAGCACTATCCTAATCCCAAAGGCCACTTTGGGTTCTCTTGGTTCCATCCTCTCACGTCAACCTTAGGAAGCTGCCTTTTCTTTATGTCGGACACTAGAAAAGCCAGAGTCCATGGACACCTGAGAACCTCTCTAAATTATATGTAAAATTTGTGTGCTGTGTTTGTGTGTGTGTGTATGCTAGGGAAAGGGGTCTATGTTTTATCAGACTCTCAAAGGAAACTATGATTACAGTGGTCCATATAATTTATCTTCCAAATTGAGATGCCTGAGAGTAAAAAACTGATGCCAGGACAACAGGCACAAACTGGGACTGTCTTGTGTAAACGGGGATGTATATTCACAATACCAATAGACCAGTGTTTTAACAGAAAATATGAGGTCTATCCTTGGGTCAATTCTACACATTTATTCAATGTAAATTATATCTCCTCTATTAGTATGTGTAACAAAAGGGATTCTCCTTGCTAGGCTAGTACAACAACAGCTTTATTGCACAAAATATTTTGTTGTTTCTTCCCTACTTGGGTTTTCTCTAAATATTATTTTAAATCACCTGTTACCATGTTGTTCACTGGATAATTCTGAAGAGGGAAGTACATCTGTTTTTCCATAACTGGAGTCCTTATAGAATGCTTTTCTCTGCTATAGAATGAAACATACAGAAAGTCATATTATATTCGTTTTTTTCCTGAAAAATTATTTGAAGCAATATGTAATCTATTTGCGCTTTTTCTTTATTTTCTAAAGTTTATTTATTTTGAGAGAGAGAGAGTGAGTGAGTGCAAGGGAGGTAGCAGAGAGAGAGGGAGAGAGAAAATCCCAAGCAGGCTCTGCACTGTCAGCAAGGAGCCTGATGCGGGACTCAAACCCATGAACCGTGAGATCATGACCTAAGCCAAAATCAAGAGTCAAATGATCAACAGACTGAGCTGCCCAGGCACCCCAATAATCTATTTGCTCTTGATCAGACTTCAGTTTTATTGGGTGAAAATGTTAAATGTGACCTTTTGTGCTTCTAAGTAATATAAGGGCCCATACAGATATTTTCAGTTTTCATGGCCACTTGACAAAACCTATTTTTTATGTAGAGGTCTAAGTCTTTTTTTCAATGTTCTTAAAAGCATAATAATTCAATAATACTTTATAATTAGATAAAATACATATATACATATGTAATCTTAAATATGCCAAAAGAAAGCAGAGTGGGTTCTATTTTAAATAATCATAGCATTTCTGTTATTCAGTGTTTAAATAAATGAAACTCTGTTAACTAGTACTTCAACACTTTAATAAATTAAAAATGATATCTGGGAAAATCATGAAGTACACTAAGATTCTCAAGTAACTTCTTAGTTAAAAAGAAAAAAAGTTAAATTATTCTGAGTGTGGTTGTATAGTATATTTAATTATATTCTAACTTCTAAGAGCTAAGTAGTTTTCAACTAAAAGATATTACTTTTTTAACTATGCCAAATAACAATGCTTGCTATATTTAGATTGCATATAATGAGTAGATAACACAATTATGAAAACAAAAACCTCAAGAATTAAAAATTAGGATCATCCTTAATTTAGTATTTTCCTTTAAAAATCTAAAATTACAGTTAGTAATAGTAAAAGTTTAATTTTTCAATTCATTTAAAAATTAAATTTCATCTGAACTCCTCATGTTCTTTTTTTTGTCTGGTTGGTTCATATGAACTCTTCTAAAAGAAACTACAGCCCACTTAGGATAAGATCCTTCAAATAAAGCAAAACAGTATTCCCAAAAGAATCAGAGATTAAAAAAGGATAACCCTTATTATTATTTATCAAGGCTCTAAAATTTTTGGCTAGGCAATGAGATGGAGGAGAGGGAAAGAAATGGAAGATATATCTACTAAAAAGGAAGAAGCAGTCTTTCAGGTGAACAAATTATATGATTGTGTACCCTAAAAAGCCAAGAGAATCAACTGAAATATTTCTAGACTCTTAAAGATTCCAAGTGGGTAGTTATAAACAAATACTGCCAAATCGATAACTTTCCTGTATAATAGTAGTAACTAACAAAAAATAAAATGAAAAAAAACCTGATCCAATCCACAGCAGCAACAAAATTCATAAAAATCTAAAATAACCATAACAAGAAATAGGTGATTCTATATGTAGAAAATAGGAAATTTTACTGATATATAGAAAAGAAAAATAGGGGCGCCTGGGTGGCTCAGTTGGCTAAGTGTCCGACTTTGGCTCAGGTCATGATCTCCCGAGCTCTGCATTGGACTCTATGCTGACAGCTAGGAGCATGGAGCCTGCTTCAGATTCTGTGTCTCCCGCTCTCTCTGCCCCTCCCCTGCTCATGCTCTGTCTCTCTCTGTCAAAAGTAAATAAACATTTAAAAAATGTTTTTCAAAGAAAAGAAAAATAAGGAAAAACAGAAAACATTCTCCTGGATAGGAATATTGAAAACTATAAAGACATCAATTCTTCAGTAGTTCTCAAATTTAAGTTTAACACAATTCTCAATAAAATCACAAAGGGATTTTAGAGGTTAAGAAAAAATAATTCTAAAATTTACCTTAACAACAACAAAGTAGGAAATCTAATTGGAGACAGGCCAAATTTATAATAGAATGAAAAAAAAGTACCTAGCAATAATCTTAAAAGACATATAAGATTTATATGAAGAAAATATGAAAATGTTCCTTAAGGGCCACAAAAGAAAATTTAAACAAGTGGGGGAAAAATTCCATTTTCTCAGATAGGAAGATTTTTTATCAAAGATAGTCTCCCAAAGTTAATCTATAAATATTTTTTGTAATGTCACTAAAAATAGTAATTTTTAAAAATATTAATAAGGTAGCTTCTAAAATTCAAATAGAAAAATATACCAGAAAGAATAGCTAAGCATTAGTTAAAAACTAAGTAAGTCCAAATAAACTATGGATTTAATTAATTATAAAAATAAAATATGGAGGAGGGCACTGGTGGGGATGAGCACTGGGTGTTATATGGAACCAACTTGACAATAAATTATTTAAAAACAAAACAAAAAATAAAATAAAACAAAAATAAAAGTCTTCTTGAAAATAGCTAAGAAAATTTGAAAGAGAGTGAAGAAGAGAAACTAGCACTAGAAAATAAATCATATTATAAGCAACTAAAACAGAGTGGTGCTGTTGTATGACAAATGAATGGAATATAAAAATATAAAATCCAAAAATAGACCCAAATATTTACAGGGATCTAACCTATAATAAAGGTGAGGGTAAAAATGAATTATGTAATGAATTGCCACAAGTAGGGGAGCTATCAGCAGGAAAAAAGAAAAAGAAAGTACATCCCCACCTCACATCTTATGTCAAGATATATTCCAAGTGTGTCACAGATTTAAATTGGAAGATAAAGACATTAAGAAGAAACCATAGCAAAAAATAATGATGATAATAATCTTAAGAGTAGGATGAGTTTCTGAAGTACAATACAAAACCCAGAAAGCTACAAGAAAATGTTAATAAGCATGAACGTATACAGTAAAACATTTCTGCATGACAAAAACCTAACTTGTTTTAATGTTTATTTTTGAGAGAGAGAGCAGAAGAGAGGCAGAGAGAGAGAGAAGGAGACGGAAGATAGAAAGCAGGCCCTGTGCTGACAGCAGAGATCCCGGTGCGGGGCTTGAATCAACACACCATGAGATTGTGACCTGGGCCGAAGTTGGATGCTTAACCAATTAAACCACCCAGGCACCCTCAAAACTTAACATTTTAAAATGTTTTTTTACATTTTTTTTTATTTTTGAGAGAGAGAGAGAGAGAGAGTGAGCAGTGGAGGGTCAGAGAGAGAGACACAGAATCTGAAGACAGGCTCCAGGCTCTGAGCTGTCAGCACAGAGCCCAACGCCGGGCTCAAACCCACAAAGCGTAAGATCATGACCTGAGCTGAAGCCAGACACTCAACCGACTGAGCCACACAGGCACCCCAGAACTTAACATTTTTAAAGTCAAAAGACAGGGAAGCCTGGGTGACTTAGTTGTTTAAGTGTCCAGCTCTTGGTTTTAGCTCAGGTCATGATCTCACAGCTTTGTGGGTTCTAGCCTCAAGTTGGGCTCTGTGCTGACTGTGTGGAGCCTGCTTGGGATTCTCGCTCTCCGTCTGTCTCTACCCCTTCCCCACTTGCACTCTGTCTCTCTGAAATAAATAGATAAAAAAAACAAAGTCAAAAGACAATAGGCTAAGAATTAATTGTAATTTATTTCACAAAGAAGTAATTCTTCTAAAAGGTAAAGGGTTGTTATCAAAAAATAAAAATAAAAACAGAACTCAGTCAATAGGAAAATGTGCAAAGGATATGAACTAACAGCTCACAGAAAAGGAGATGCAAGTGATTCTCAAACATCTGAAGACACTCAGCCTCATTCATAATAATAGTAATTCAAACAAAACAGGAGTGAGATACCATTTTATACCTACTAGATTGGCAAAGACCAAAATATATGATAGCACACTGTATTGGAGAAGGTGCAGGTGAAAGAAGGGTGACTAACTATCCCAGTTTACTCTGGATTGAGGGGATGCTCAGGACACAGAGCTTTTCAGTGTTAAAACCAAGACAGTCCTTAGCAAACCTGGTTGTTTGTTCACCCTACCTGGAAAAGGCACTTTTATATACAACCAGCAGGAGCATAAATTGGTTTAGTCTATATGGAGAGCAATTTGATAAGACCTATAAAGGATACAAATCTTCATGCCTTTTGACCTAGCAATTCGCCTTCTAAGAATTACCCTATGGATACTTGCACACATACAAAATGACATTATATGATCATTCACTGAAGCACCGTTTTCAACAGCAAACTAGAAATGACTTAACAGTGCATTGAAATAAGGGACCAGTTCAATAAATTATGGTAAATCCATACCATGGAACACTATACAGCACAAATATAAACAAGCTCTTTATGTAATAATATGGAATGATTTCCAAGGTAAAGATTATTGAGTGAAAAAAGGCAAGGGACTGAACAGTGCTTATAATCTATCACTATTTGTGAGAAAAAGGAGAAATGAAAATATTTACACTAATTTGCTAGTACACGCACATACAAGAAACTGATAATATTGGTTGCTTCTGAGATGGCAAATGGCTTGCTAGGGACCAGTATTTTCATAGTGTCCCCTTTTGTATGTATTGGATTTTGATCATTAAAAATTGAAAATAGAGTAATACGTAGGCATGAAGAACTGAGGAAAATATTTTTAAAAGGAGAATATAATCCCGTTTCGGAGTTGCCTTGTTAGGTATTAAGACACATAAATAAAATTAAGACAAAAAAATAAAGACACATATATAATTTAAAATAATATTATACTGATAGAGAAATAAATCTACAGATTAATTGAATAAAACAGTCTAAAAATAGATCACCATATATGTAAAAACAACCTATGACAAAGGGAAATTACCTATCAGTTGGAAATAGATTTATTGTTCAAAAAAAGTGGAAATTTCTTATTTGTAAAACAAAATCAATTTAGATCTCCTATTACCATACACCAAAATAAATATCCTCAGAATTTAAAACTGATTTTATCTCTGAATGGGCAAGAACTTTTCCAAACATAAAAGGAACAGAAGAAATTTTAAAGGAAAAATGATCAGTTTAATGATGCAAAAATTTAAGTTTGTATCTCTAAAATAGTATAAACCAGACAACAAACTGAGGAAATAATGTGACAAGCTGGCAAAAGGATACTATAGCTATTATACAAAATTGTCAGACAAGTTGGTTAAAAAAAAAAACAAAGAGACACCCCCCATACACACAAAAGGGAGAAAGAATAAAAACTAACCACAGAGAAGGACATATAAAATACTAATAAACAAATTCAAAAATGTTCAAAGCTATTAATAATTTTAAAAAATGCAAATTAAAACAAGATGCATTTGTATAAAACTAGCAAGAAATGTACTAATGTTGGTTGTAATTATCTCCAAGGGTTGTTTATAATTTAAATTTTCTTTATTTTATTTTCTATTTTGACAAATCACTTGCATTAAGTTTATAACAGAATAATTAAATTCATGCAATTTTCAGAAGATTTGGGGAACATACTGATAAGTGAAAATAGCATAGTGATTATGAGTTTGGATTCTGGATCAGCTAGACTTAGCTTCAAATTCAGTTTCACTATGTAAGTAATGTTGGGTGACCTTTAGCTCTCTGAACCTGTTTCCTCAATTGTGAAGTGAGGCTAATAGTATTTATCTTTAATATATTAGTATTTATCTCATAACCTTATAAGGGTTATGAGAATCAAATGAACTGATTAGCTCACAAGTGTCTTGTATTTAGCAAGTGTTTAATAACAGGTTCATCACTTAGTGTTCAATATCACTAGTAGTATACCAACAAAATAAATGCTGAGTAGGTTCAAAGTATATTTTTATCTGTGTTCACACTGCACCCTCTAGTGGTTCCATAAAGAAAAGGCTCTAGGTTGGATACCTACCTAAGGTATCTATTCATATCCTTTGTCTATTGTTATTGTTATTGGATTGGACAGATTTTCCCCAGATTTGTAAGCCTCCTTTGTATCTTAAAGAAACTAGTTTTTGTCAGATTTTTTTTTCCAGTTTATATTTTTCTTTTAACTCGGTTTATAGTATTTTTATTGCCACATACAAGTTTAAAATATCTGTGGTGGTCATACTTAGTCTTTTCCTTTATGGCTTCTGTGTTTTGCAGGACAACCATTTCTCAAGGAATTTATGCATTTGATATCTTTTCTAGTCAAGTCACTGGGAGTTACTTTTTATTTTCTATTTCTCAGCCTTCTCACAAGGTCACTTAGGATAACTATTCTTCCTCTATTAATCACTTAACAATGTCTTCATGGTCTTACCTCCTCTATTTTTCTGCCTTTCTTTACCAGTTTCTTATCTCAAAGAGCATAACAAGTAAACTCACAGGAGTGCTAAACACAGACATCCCAAGACTTAAAATATTGATTCTCAAAACTTATGTAGTAGAATTTCTAGAAGTCATAGGACCATGAAACAATGGTTTACTAAACTTAATTAAATATACAACTTTGTGTAAATTATAACAAATGAAATATAAGGTACAAAAGGTATAAGAAAAAATTAAGGAAGAAAAACTTAAAATTGAAAAAACTATATAAAGTAAACCCATTAATTTTATGATGAAGAAAGATAGCTACTGTTGGATCATTTTTATTTCAGCAACTAAATACCAGACCTTTGAAAAGCCAGTACTCCCTATGAGTATTTGAAAGCCATGGAACTGGAAAATACGGAATTAGGACTAGATAGTGAAAAAGATTGAAACAAAGGGGGCCTCTCATAGATTGTCTCTGATACAATGACAAGTCCATGATTGTGTCTTTTTAATTTCTTAAACCAAAGTGACCACATTACAATTTAGAAAGGGGGAGATCATTTTGAACATCCAATCCTAATAAAATTAATGCTAATATTTAGTATATTTCCTTATTTAAAAGTAAGGGGCGCCTGGGTGGCTCAGTCGGTTAAGCGTCCGACTTCCGCTTGGGTCATGATCGCGCGGTTTGTGGGTTCAAGCCCCACATTGGGCTCTGTGCTGACAGCTAGCTCAGAGCCTGGAGCCTGTTTTGGATTCTGTGTGTGTGTCTCTCTCTCTGACCCTCCCCTGCTCTCTCTCTCTCTCATAAATTTAAAAAATACTTAAAAAGTAATATAACAGTATTCATACATAAATTGTTGTTTCTTTTCTGCAAGGATAGTCTAGCATAGTGGTTGGCTCTAGAATTAGACTGACCCAGTCTCAAATCCAATTCTCCCCACTGAATAATGAAAGTTTGTATGGTTTTGGGGAAATTAATCTAACTGTAAAGCATCGGTTAAGCATCTGACTTCGGCTCAAGTCATGACCTCCCAGATCGTGGGTCTGAGCCCCATACTAGGCTCTGTGCTAACAGCTCAGAGCCTGGAGCCTGCTTCAGATCTGCATCTCCCTCTCTCTCTGCCCCTCCCCCACAGTGATCTGTTTCTGTCTCTCAAAACTAAACGTTAAAAAAAATTAAGAGACAGTGAAAATTAAATGAGATAAACACAGCCAGTACTCAAAGATGCCTACATTGAATTGCATATCAATGAAGTAGATGAATTCAATACCTTTTGGATAGTTCTTTTTTGTGATCTGTTGCTAGTTCGTTGCTTTCCTTATGGGCCTTTATTTCCTTTGGTGTTACTTCATCTTGCTGTGGATAGCAAAAGAAAACACATTTTTAAAACTCATATCAATGATCCAATCAAATGTTTTTTCAGAAAGTAAAACAGTAAATTAGCAATATATTTCAAGAGTCATAAAAATATCCAAACACTTAGGTACATTCAATCTAGTTTGGTGGCAAAAACTCATTACAAAATATCGTACACATACACAATTATACTATTTGTTTTTAGGGATATGTAATGAAGACCAAAATTGTTAAAATATCAGCCATGGTTGTATTAGATAGTAAAATTTTGACTAATTTTATTCTCTCAGCAATTTTTGAAATTTTCCCTAATTTGGCCATATTACTTTTTAGGGTTTAAACAATAAAGAGGGGCACCTGGGTGGCTCATACGGTTAAGAGTCAGATTCTTGATTTCAGCTCAGACTGTGAGTTTGAGCCTCACTCTGGGCCCTGCACTAACAGTGCAGAGCATGCATGGGATTCTGTTTCTCTCTCTCTCTTCCTACCCACCACCACACATGCTCACTCACTCTCTCTCTCTCTCTCTCTCTCTCTCTCTCTCTCTCAAAAATAAATAAATATTTAAAAGATAAGGAAACAAAAATTTATTAATTTAAACTTGAAATTCTTGACTTGAAGATTCCTAGGCTTCCTATAAATTATAGATCAAAAATATGAAGTAAGCTGAACAAATTATGTTTCCCCTTCAGACGAGATCAGGCACGTTCAGGGTAGTTTGGCCGTAGACTATATTTCCCCTTCAAAATTAAAATGGAGTATTCAGCTATTGAGTTATGAAAGAATTAAACATGTATTAAGCTTTTCAAAAAGATTATGTGAAAGTGACTCAGATATTGGTACCTATCACATAATTAATATATTTGCTTAATATGCCATTAGGAAATTTCTATGTTTAGGTCACAAATCCACTCCAAATAATAAGATAACATTCCCCAAATTACTTACCAGATTTATGCTTGTTGTTGCCATTTGATGAAGTACCTTCTACCTATATATTCTATGGTCACTTTATTATAATTGCCTAATATTCAATATGAATCAATATTTTGAAAGAACAAAGTCACTTATCATAAAATCACATAACTTCTAGTGCCAGTCATCAATACAGGCATGTTCTACTAATTTTTTCATAGAAAAAATATTGGATTGGGTTGGAGCTGAGAAAATTTGGTTCCATTTTGCTAATACCTAGTATGTGAACTAAAACAGGGTTTTACCTTTTCTTTACCTCAAGTGTCTCGTTTCTAAAACTGAATAATTAAATTAATGAGCTTTAAAGCTTTTTAGCTCTGAAGTTCTGGCTTACTCAATAATAACTATCAAATAACAGCCATTCCATCACCACTTGCATCCCTGAAAACACTATGACAAGACAAGGATTGGATATTTTTGTCTTAGTACAACATAGCCAAAGCTACCAAAGTAACTATCATTTTCAGATGATGACCGCTTGGGGTAAAAACAAATTAATAAAAGGAATACTAAACATATACGTTAGTTGATTTGCTTCAGAAATATAAAGATTTTTTTAAAATTCCAAACACTGAAAAGTTAAATAATACAGTAAGTACTATATATCTTTCACCTAGATTCACAAAGTGTTAACATTTATTCTGTTTAGTTTTTTTTTGGGGGGGGGCGCTGAGAGAGAGAGTAATCAGGAGAGGGGCAGAGAGAGAGGGAGACAGAATCTGAAGTAGGCTCCAGGCTCTGAGGTGTCAGCACAGAGCCCAACATGGGGCTTGAACCTACGAACTGTGAGATCATGACCTGAACCAAACTTGGACGCTTAACCAACTGAGCCACACAGGCTCCCCCCACTTTTTAAAAAAATTTTAATGTTTATTTATTTTTTTTGAGAGAGAGAGAGAAAGCATTAACATTTTCATCACTCTGCATGCCTTCTCTCATTTTTTATTTTTGCTGGACCATTTGACAATACTTACAGATATTATGGCATATCACTCCTTAATCTTTAGCGTGCATTTTCTTTTTTTATGTTTATTTATTTTTTGAGAGAGAGGGAGCACAAGCATGGGAGAGGCAGAAAGAAGGGGACAGGACTGAAGGATCGAAAGCAGGCTGTGCTGATAGAGTGAGCAGGGCTTGAACTTATGAACTGTGAGTTCATGAGCTGAGCCAAAGTCTGACAACTGAGCTACCCAGGTACTCCTAGCTTGCCTTGTCTTTAAAAAGCATTCTTTTATTTTTATAATACCACCATCACAATTAAGAAAATTAATATTAATTCAATATCACCTCTTAGTTCATATTTAAATTTTCCAGATTGTTCTCAAAATGTCCTTTTTACTTTTTATTTTTAAAGTACCCAGAGTCAGGGGTGCCTGGGTGGCTCAGTTAGTTAAGCTTACAATTCTAGATTTCAGCTCAGGTCATGATCTCAAGGTTCATCAGTTGGAGCCCTGAGTCACACTCTATACTAACAGTGCAAAGGCTGCTTGGATTCTCTCTTTCCCTCTCCCTCTGCTCCTCCCTGGCTCATGTTCACTCTCTCTCAAAATAAATAAATAAACATTTATTTTAAAAAATATCCAAGGAGCACCTGGGTGGCTCATTCGGTTGGATATCTGACTTCAGCTCAGGTCATGGTCTCCCAGTTTGTGAGTTTGAGCCCCGCATCAGACTCTGTGCTGACAGCTCAGAGCCTGGAGCCTGCTTTGGACTCTGTGTCTCCCTCTTTCCCTGCTCCTTCCCTGTTCATGATCTTTCTCTCAAAAATAAATAAACATTAAAAATTGTTTTTTAAAAATCCAGAATGCAATCAAGGTTTAACATCACATTTGGTTGTTATATCTCTTGATCTAGAACAGTGTTCCTGCTTTTTTATTTTTTATGACATTGTTTTAAAGAGTCGAAGCCAGTTAGTTATTTTGTGATATGTCTCACATTCGGGAATTCTCTTGAGTGTTTACTCATCATGAGATTAGGGTTAATTAGGTTAAACATTTTGAATAAGAACACTATATAGAGAATATTATATACTTTATTATATCACATCAAGCTGAACATATGAGAGGTTACGGTGATGCTAAATTTGACCAGTTGGTTAAGATGGTGTCTGCCAGATCTCTCCATTGTGAAAGCATATCACTTACCTGCGTAACTAGTAAGTTATCTGTGGAGTGATAATTTGAGATCACGGTTTTAACATCCATTAATGACATGGCCTAAATCAATTATTTTATTGGGGGTGGTAAAATGGGGGATTTTCTATTCCACCAATGTTTAAAATTTTAAGTTTTATTTACTTATTTTTTTGAGAGAGACAGATAGTACAAGCAAAGGAGGGGCAAAGGAAGAGGGAGAGAGAGACTCTCAAACAGACTCTGTGATGCCAGCATGGAGCCAGACATGAGGCTTGAACCCATGAACTGTGAGACCATGACCTGAACCAAAACCAACAGTCAGACGTTCAACCAACTGAGCCACCCAGGTACCCCTATATTTATTAGTTGCTATTTTATAAGGAAAGTTTCCCTTATCCCATGTTTCCTTTCCTCCCTTCTATCACTCATTTCTGCCTTTCTTTTTTCCTTTTCCCACCTCCTTTCCTCTCCTCCTTCTGTTCTTTTTTTTCCTTTCCTTATTCCTTTAGAGCATCATTACTGATCATGGATTCTTTTAAATTTGATTCATTACTGTCATTCTTTTTGATGTCCAAATTATCTCAGATTTGGCTACTGCATAAAGACTTTGAAGTAAGTCAAAAGCATAGGCAAATGTGAAGCAGAATACCAAAGCTATAAAACAGTCCATTTTCAGTATTGTACACATTTATTGAGGGGTGTTATGGAAAGTATTCAGCAAATGACACAACAGAGGGATTAGTAAATCAGAATCTATGCTGGCAGTAAGGGTGCCTAGCTGGCTCAGTCAGTGGAGTGTGCCACTCTTGATCTTGGGGTTGGGAGTTCAAGCCCTGTGTTGGCTGTAGAGATTATTTAAAAAAATAAACTCTTAAAAAAAAAGGAATCTATCCTGGCTATAAAAAACTGGGTAAATACTGTGCTCCTACTACTCCCTTAATAGTAGGGATAGAAGCACATTTTCAAGTTTTTTACATGAATAATTCAACAAAAATATCTCAATTTCATCAATGTAATAGTGTAAAAACAATGTCAGACTAGATTATGTTCAATAAAAGCATGTCTTTTAAATTCCATAATCTGGGTCATTGGTGTTAATATGTCACAAGTAAATATTTTTAAGATTACATCGCTTTGAAAAAATTTTCAATCTACAGATTCTAACCAAATACCTTAATTTAGTCTTACCTTTTCTATCAGAAAATGTTCATCTTGTTCCCAAATAAAATTACCAAGTTTTCTTCTTATTTCTGTGGTAAGAAAAACAAATCCAATACTATTTTTTAAGTAAGTTTGTACAATTTTCTGAAGTTTACTTGAAGTCTGAAATTTCTAAGCTAGAAATTTCACTTGCATCAAACTTACCTAAAATAGCTGTTTAAAATGCAGATTCCTATTGAATCAGATGATTGAGGAGGAGCTCAGGAATTTGCATTTCTAACAAACTCCCCAGATAATTCCAAAGCATTATAAGAATCATTATTGTAAACTTTTTCTGCTGGAGTATATGTCTTTATTAGATATCTGTATTTTTAGGCCAACCATTAATAAAGAAGGCAATCTTCAGTCAAAATAAAAGGTATAAAATTCCTAAATTTGTAGAGTAGAGGTACTCAAGAATTCAATAATTTGGTAAAAGAGGAGTGGAAGAGAAACATGTCTAGTGGGCATAGTAGTACAAGAATTCTAACAATGCTCAGTATGTCAAGGGACTAGGTCATCATTCTTTTGTGTGTGTGTGTGTGTATGTGTGTTTTAAAAGTTTATTTATCGGGGCGCCTGGGTGGCTCAGTCGGTTAAGCCTCTGACTTGTCTCAGGTCATGACCTCACAGTTCCTGGGTTCAAGCCCCGTGTTGGTTCTGTGCTGACAGCCAGCTCAGAGCCTGGAGCCTGTTTCAGATTCTGTGTCTCCCTCTCTCTCTGGCCCTCCCCTGCTCATGCTGTCTCTCTCTCTCTCTCTCTCTCTCTCAGAAATAAATAAAACATTAAAAAATTTTTTTAAATAAATAAAAGTTTATTTTGAGGGAGGAAGGGGCAGAGAGAGAGGAAGAGAGAGAGAATCCCAAGTAGGCTCTGCACTGTCAATCCAGAGCCTGGCACGAGGCTTGATCCCAGTTTATAGGATCAAAACTGTGAGATCATGAGGTGAGTCAAAGTCAAGAGTTGGACGCTTAAATGACTGAGCCACCCAAGTGCCCCTAGGTCATCATTTTTCATGATCTCAAAAGTTTCCATGGTAGCCCACTTGAGGACAAATCGGTAACATGTTGTCCAATATAGTAGCTATTGTACCGGCTATATATGGGTACCATATTGAAATGTGTGGCTAATCTAAATTGAGATGTACTATGAATATAAAATAAACTCTGGATTTCAAAGATTTAGCACCAAAAAAAGAATGTAAATATCTCAGTAATTTTTATATTGGTTATATATTGAAATGATAATGTTTTAGACACATTAGGTTAAATAAATATATTCTTAAAATTAATTTCACTTATATATTTCATCTATTTTTATTCATTGATTTCTTATCTAGAAATCAGCATTTTCTTAACCAGAAAACTTAAAATCAGTATGTGGCTCACATTTGCATCTCACACTTCTAGACAATACTGGTCTAGGTAGATATAATGTATACTTTTAATTCTTAAAAAGGAGCATGTTTTCATTGAAAACAGATTTTCTTTAATTTAAATACATTTTAATATAAGATGCTAAACTCAATTTAAAACCAGGTCAGATGTCTGTTCTATAATAAGTCCCTTGAAGGTGGGTATTTACTGATTGGCACAGATTTTGAATAAATTAGTTCCCTATCCAATCATTAATTTATTTGTATAACTACTTGGAACAATTTATTGTTATAACCAGCTCTTGCAAGGACATCAACTGTGGAAGGAATCCAATCTTCGGGGTTTCTAAAGCTTTCCTATAGAAATCTTTTCAAGTTTTTGTTTGTGTTTGTTTTTTGTTTTAAATTGTCTGTTCACTGGGACTTTGTTCTAGCTTCAGTCTGTCTTTCTAAGGACAGACACACATATATCAAGAATTGGGTAATAATGCAAGACCTAAAATGGAATATTTAAAGTTAGCCCACAAAAGATAGGGAAATGGTGTTCCAAGCAGAGAAAACTAATTTTTTTAATGTTTTATTTATTTATGAGAGCGAGAGAGACAGCATGAGCAGGGAAGGGTAAGAGAGCAGAGGAGATACAGAATCGGAAGCAGGCTGCAGGCTCTGAGCTAGCCGTCAGCACAGAGCCCATCAGCACAGAGCCGAATGCAGGGCTTGAACCCATGAACTGTGTGATCATGACCTGAACCAAAGTCGGATACTTAACTGACTGAGCCACCCAGATGCCCCCAAGCAGGGAAAACTAAAAGTGCCAATCTCAAAAGCAGTTTGTTTATTTATTTATTTACTTATTTACTGTTTTATTTATTTCTGAGAAAGAGAGAAAGAGACAGCTTGAGCAGGGGAGGGTCATAGAGAGGGAGACACAGAATCTGAAGCAGGTTCCAGGCTCTGAGCTAGCTATCAGCATAGAGCCCGATGCGGGGCTCGAATGCACAAACCATGAGATCATGGCCTGAGCCAAAGTCTGACGCTTAACTGACTGAGCCACCCAGGCACTCCAGAAGCAGTTTATTAACTTGCCCTTTATAGGACTGCTGAAATAATTAATGTGAAAGTACTTTTAAAAGTATAAAGAACTGGGGCACCTGGGTGGCTCAGTCGGTTAAGTGTCCATCTCTTGGTTTCGGTTCAGATCCTGATCTCGTGGTTCATGAGTTGGAACCCTGCATCTGGCTCTGCACTGGCAATGCGGAACTTGCTTGGGGTTCTCTCTCTCTTCCTTTCTCTCTGACCCTCCCCCACTAGTCCTATCACTCTCTCTCAAATAAATGAAGTTAAAAAAATTAAAAATATAAAGAACAATAAAACAGATCGGTTTATTGTTAGAATGAATCTTAAAACTTCAGAATAATAATGGAGAGATTCAAAACAAGCAAACATTTTTTAAATGCTCACACATCAGTCTATTTAATATATTATTTCATTTTATCCTCAAAACAACTTGCTGAAGTTCACAAAACTGGTTACGTATTGGATCCTAGCTGGTGAGCACTGTGAAGGAAGACCTGCCTTTTGTCTTATTCTCCACTGAATCCTCAGCATCTGGGTTGAAACCTGACATACAGTAGTTTAGCAAATGCGTGAATGAACAATAAAACAAACGAAGCTAGAATATACACCCAAGGAAATGTGATCCCAAGTCCATGCTTCTCCACTTACATTAAATGATACAAAACACAAAAATCTCTGTCTGAGAACAAAGATCAGTAAAGTTGGGTGACCTAGCTGGATTTGGCTAACAGAGATTGGATGAATGACCTTTGCTAACCTTTTTGCAGGCATGCAGGAGGCAGAATGAAATGGCCTAAAGCCACCGAGTTTTTTAATTCAGCATTAGCTACTGCAGAGAGATAGTAGGCATGAAAAACTGTAGCATTATCTTCTATGTAATCAAGGCTCTGATATATTCTAGGAGAAAGAAAGGGAAATATTTTAGGTTATAAAATAAAGAAGAATGTATTCAACCTTTCAAAAGAAAGAATAAATGAGGGAAGAAAGTAGGCATAGTTATCTGTAGGCAATCAGGATACCGGGGAATAAGAGAGTGGGGAGGAGGGCAGCCAGGGTGGTGACCAGACCTCTGCTTTGTAAACATAACGGAACAGCAATGGGGGGGGGGGGGCGGGGGGAGTCGTAGGTGGGCAGATTGAGGGCAGAGCAACCTGTCTGAAGGCCACTGTTATACTCCGTGCCAGAGGTAATGAGGGTGCGTGCGAAGTTAGTAGCAGTGAGAACCAAGAACATTTACAGGGGTACGTGACCCATGTACCGTGGTGATTGGCCACCGACTGATTAATGGGGGTGGGGCTGTTATTTCCAAGAAACCCCTGTGGTTTTAAGTTTGAGGGCATAGGACTTGGTGCAGGTGTTAGGGGGACAATCAGGAGATTTGGTTTAAACATATTGAATACGATGATGATGGGTCTTCAAGGCACCACGTAGACTTGTGGGAAAGACAGCTTAGAAACGCAACTGGAGCTCGGCATACTCGTGAACCACGTAGGAGGCCATGTTGGTGTGGCAGAAAGGAGAAGGGAAAGGTCATTTATATTCCTCCCCGCTTCCCATCTAGGGCTGAAAACCTGCTCGGTTCCAGTCTATCCCTGTTATCAATATTTATTAGGGGGCTGCAACTTCCAACTCCAGCTCCTGCGTCATCATGACCCAAGAGGCACTGCCAGGTGGCCTTCAGGTACCTCAGCGTGTCTGGGTGGGAGGCATCACAGCTGAACAAGAAGTCGGCGGCCCTTGGGTCACTGATGGAGCCCCCTTCGGCCACTGTGGAGGTAAGAGCACAAGGTGAGCCTAGCAAGTACCCTGGGACCAAAGCACCGGAGCGGTAAGGGATGCTCTGTTCAACACCTGACCCACCGCTTCCACCCAGCTGCCTACCCCAGAACTGCCTCAGTTCTTGGCCGACGCTGCTGCAGAACCAACCCCGCTGCCCTTGAAACATGGCGTCCGGCTGCTTTCCGGGACGAGGGGGATGGGGCCGTAGCGGAGATAGCTGATTGGTCCGAGGTGCGAAGCCAAGCTCAATGATTGGTTCTCATAGAAATGGGCGGGAAAAGCCAGAGGCAAGAGTGTGAGGAGTCCGGTCGCTACCGGAGAGCTGGCAAACTCTGGGGTTGCGGAGACACCGCTCAGCTTTCGCCTGATGTTGCGGAGACCGTTTTGTCATGTTGGTGAGTTTTAAACCCTCAGTACTCAAGTTATTGTGCTATTGTTACAGGCACGGGCATCAAGTATTTTACACCAAGACTCATTTTATCATTTAATTTCTAAATATTTCAATAGGCATCTCTAAAAGATAAGGAGTTGCAAAAGAGCAAAACCACAATACCATTATCACACTTAAAAATAATTCTTTAATTGTCACATTTCACCAGTGCTGAAATTTCCGGTTTTTTCAAAACTATGTTTTTCTTTTACAGTTTGCACCACCACCACCGCCCTTCAACCCCTTGCATCAGTTTTGATAAGCTCTATTTTTCTGGTATTGGGTCCATTAAATCTAAACTTTCAAAAGTATTTATATAAAGCACATAAAACATTTTATTATATATTGTAATGTCTGGGGGCTCAGTAACAATGGTTCCTTATTCATTTCTGTTGTTAGCTGTTTGCGCCTTTTTATTTCTTAGTCTCACCAGAATTTTGTCAATATATTAGCCTTTTCAAAGAACAGACTTGTGGCTCTTTGTTGATACTCTTTTATGCATTTCTTCTCTATGTCATTAATTTCTGTTCTTATAATCTCCTTGGTTTTCAATTACTGTTCTATTAATTTCTTGAAAGAGATGAGTGATTTTCATTCTTAATTTCCTAATATGTGCAGATAAGGCTATAAATTTCCTTAAAACTGTGTGTCACAGTTTTAAAGGTTTCATTTTTTATTATTGTTCAATTAAAAATATTTTCAGGCTTCTAATATGAGTTATCTGATGCATGGGTTATTTAAAATACTTTAAAGTTTCCAAACACATGATTATTTAGTTAGTTATTGTTAATGATTTCTGGTTTAAATGCATTAAGATCAAAGAATATGGCCTATATGCTTATAATCCTTTAAAATTTATTGAAATTTCCCTTATGTATGGTTGGCGTTATGTGTGTGTGTTTGCAAAAAATATTCCACAGCTGTTGGATATTCTGAGAGTTGGATACAGCATTCTGCTTATGTTCATTGGGTCAAGTTTGTTTATCATATTGTCAGATTTTTCTATCAGTTACTAAAAGGAGCATATTAAAATCTCCTGTGTGGATTTATGGATTTCTTGTTAATTTTTCTTTATATATATTGAAATCATGTTGTTAGGCACATGTTAACGTATACTTGTTACATTATAGTTGACTGAACTATTAAGCACTTAAATAGGAAAGGCAAAACTTTTTAAAACATATGAATAAAACAGGGGAGAATACCTCTTGGGCCTCTGAGTAGAGAATAACTTTTTTTGAGAATAATTTTTTAATAGACACAAGTATTAACCATTAGAAGATATTTGCAGTATGAATAACCAACAAAGGATGGGTATCTAGAACACATACGTAACCCTATGAGTCAATAAAAGATGAACAGCACAATGGAAAATATGGGCAAACAACTGAATAGACATTTCATAGAAGAAACTTAAGTGGCCAATAAACGTAGAAAAAGATACTCAACCACAGGGGTAATTAGGGAAATGCAAACTAAAACTACAAGATACCATTATGTACCCACTTTCCTGATAAAAATTGAATGAGCAAAGACATATATTAATGCCCACTTCAAGTGGGAATGTAAATTGGCACAGTCACTTTGACCAATAATTCAGCATTACCTACTTGAAGATGTGCATCCCCTATGTGCTAGCATTTTTTGGATATATACGTAGAGAAACTTTTGTTGCTGTTCACCAGTATACTTTGTACAATAATATTTATGGCAACATTGTTACTGAAGTAACAGCAACAATGGAAAACAAAACTATGGGGCTAATTACTCGCAAACCATGAGATATGACCTGAGCCAAAGTCGGACACTCAACCGACTGAACTATCCAGGTACCCCCCATGAATTTTTCTAAATAAAGATGAAAAAGTTTCTTTAGTTCAGTGGTTCTTCACCCTACTTGAACATTAAAATAACCTGAGAGCATTTATTTTTTATTCACATTTTTAAAAGATTTTATCTTTAAGTAATCTCTATACCCAACATGGGTCTTGAATTTAAAACCCTGAGATCAAGAGTCACACACTCCACTGAGTGAGTCAGCCAGGTGCCCTTCATCTGAGAGCTTTTTGAACTATAAATGCCCAGACCCCACCTGTTAGAGATTTTTATTTAATTGGTTTTAGGTGGCATCCCAGCATCTGAATTGAAGTCTCATTAGATGAACCTGTTTTCCTTTTATGCTTCCTTTTATTTTTTTATTGAAAAATTTTTTAATGTTTTATTTATTTCTGAGAGAGAGACAGCATGAGCAGGGGAGGGTCAGAGAGAGAAGGAGACACAGAATCTGAAACAGGCTCCAGGCTCTGAGCTAGCTGTCAGCGCAGAGCCCGATGCAGGGCTCGAACCCATGAACCGTGAGATCATGACATGAGCCAAAGTCGGACGCTCAACTGACTGAGAAACCCAGGCGCCCCTATGCTTTCCTTTAAAAAAAAAAAAAAATTTCAAGTTAGTTAACGTACAGTATAGTCTTAGCTTCAGGAACAGAACCCAGTGATTTAATTCTTAGTATGACACCCGGTGCTCATCCCTCCTTAATGCCCATCACCCATTTAAACCATCCCCCTACTCACCTCCCCTCTATCAACCCTCAGTTTGTTCTCTGTATTGAGTCTCTTACAGTTTGCACACCCCTTTCTGTTTTTATCTTATTTTTCCTTCCCTTCCTTTATGTTCATCTGTTGATTTCTCAGATTACACATATGAAATCATATGATATTGGTCTTTCTCTGGCTATTTTGCTTACCATAATACCCTCTGTTTCCATCCATGTTGTTGCAAATGGCAAAATTTCATTCTTTTTATCTCTGAGTACTATTCAATTGTGTGTGTGTGTGTATTTATCACATCTTTATCCATTCATCAGTTGAGGGACATTTGAGCCCTTTCCATAATTTAGCTATTGTTGATAGTGCTGCTATAAACATTGAGGTGCATGCTTCAAAAATATTTAGTGAGGTTTCAGGCACTAAACAAGTCCTTATTACATTCTAATTGAAGTGATTTATTTTTTTAAAGTAATTTCTTGAAAGTAACCATAATAATGTCATGACTGTTTACCCAATTCAGCAGCTATAATATATGTGTATTGTAGGGGCGCCTGGGTGGCTTAGTCAGTTAAGCGTCCGACTTTCGCTTAGGTCATGATCTCGCGGTTCGTGGGTTCGAGCCCCGCGTCGGGCTCTGTGCTGACTGCCAGCTCAGAGCCTGGAGCCTGTTTCAGTCTGTGACTCCCTCTCTCTCTGACCCTCCCCTGCTCACGCTGTCTCTCTCTCTCTCTCCTAGAAATAAATAAAAATATTAAAAAATATATATATATGTGTGTGTATTGTATATGTATATGCCAACACTGCAGGAATCATACCTGTGGCATGTATGATAGATAAGACAGGGGGTTTTTACCCTGCCAAAGAGCTGTGCTAATTGTAATTTTAAAGGGCCAGTACTGCAGGTCCTAAATAATCCCCCTCTCCCCACCCTTCCACCAAAAACCCTGTCAAATATAAGGAAGCCCAGTTAGATGGGATTTCAAAGGAAAAGAAGGGGTGGTTCATCGAGAGTACTGCTGAGATAAACAAGGCTAAGAACTTTAGACTTAGAAGGAACACACTGGAAATGAATATATTAGTGAGAATAAGATAAAAATTATTGATATTTAAAGTATAGGCTAGAATGATGAGGGGAGCCTGGGTGGCTCAGTCATTTGAACGTTCAGCTTTTAATTTTGGCTCTGGTCATGATCTCATGGTTTGTGGGATCGAACCCTGCATTGGGATCCATGCTATTAATGCAGAGCCTGCTTGGGATCCTTTCTCTCCTCTCTTTCGGCCCTTGCCCCACTTACTTGCTCTCTCTCAATATAAATAAATAAACATTTTTAAAAAATAATAAATAATAGGCAGGAATGATGAAAAGGACATGGACAAAAGTAGACTGAAATATTTAAATGTTTTTGAATACAGAAGAACAAGTACTCCTGTAGACAGATTAAAGCAAGAAAAAGAGAACAAGAGAGTCAGGTTCACTGGAATAGAAACTATCTTGAGAGAATTCAAAACAAGATTATAAACTAGCCCAGACTGTTTCCTCTTTTTTCTATAAATCTCTGGAGCATTTTTTTATAATTAAAAAAAATTATTTATTTTTTGAGAAAGTGAGAGAGAGACAGAACTCAAGCAGGAGAGGGGCAGAGAGAGAGGGAGACACAGAATCTGAAGCAGGCTCCAGGCTCTGAGTCGTCACCACAGAGCCCGACACAGCACTCGAGCCCAGAGTGTGAGATCATGACCTGAGCCGAAGTCGGACACTCAACTGACTGAGCCACCCAAGTGTCCCTGGAGAATTTTTTTTAAATTACACTAACAAGAAAATATATAGAAAATATAGAAAATAACTATATTGCAATTTTTACATTAAAAGATAATTAAATAGGAAGAAGAGTACACATCTAAAAATTTATCTATTAAGAGTCTTGTGCTGAGATTAATGACAGCATAATTGAATTTCTGGGCACGTTTGAAAAGGGTTCCCAAGCATCAAAACTCAAGTTGCAATTTGCTCCAGTAAC
Organism: Hyaena hyaena; assembly: GCF_003009895.1. NCBI lineage: Eukaryota > Metazoa > Chordata > Mammalia > Carnivora > Hyaenidae > Hyaena > Hyaena hyaena. Next base: position 643,081 of record NW_024080991.1, on the reverse strand, counting down.
AATAGTATGATGATCATTCTTGTGAAGAGTGGCTCCTGTGTCATAGAAGACCCTAGAGAATTAGGATGACATCTTGAAAAGCTCCAAGGAAATCCACTTAAGACCCTGAGAATGAAATTTAGTTTGTGAATCTTTTCTTCATTATTCCAGAGTTCCCCAAAAATTGGGAAGAGAAACCAGTGAGACTGGTAAACTATTTCAATACCTCTTTAATAACACTCTGAATTTATACAATAGTATGACTAATTACTGTGGATGTAAGATATGCAATGGTTCTTTATTCTCTCCACCATCATTAAGGCAAGGGCAGAAATAGGGATAAAGTTTCTCCAGGAAAGTGCTAGTGAAGGTATAAATGTGGGTCATGGTTTTAGCATTGTAGAAGGACACCTGTCCTCCTTCATAATCCAGGTATATTCCCACCTTGTTGAGGTTGTCAGTCAGTTTCACACTGCAAGAAGGTAAGTCCAGAGCCTTTAGATCAGTTTGGTTTCTTAGTCTTAAAAGCCAGAATCCTTGCTCAGGAGTTAGAGGACAGCTGCCCTTTCGAATGATGGATTCTCTGACGACTCCAACTGTCCATTTTGTCTTCCTTGTTACTTCTACTTCCCAATACCACTTTCCAGATGTGAAGCCTTTTGAGCCCAGCACAGCCACACTTGAGTCAAACCTCTCTGGATCATCAGGCATTAGCTGCTTAACGTCACCATGCCACACACTGGTTCGGTTTTTGGAGAGCATCAGATTTGGGTGAGCTGTTTTAGGGTCCAGAGTTATTGGAGATAGGCCTAGCAAGAAAAGAAAGCAGGGCAAGGGAGAAAAGAAATGAATGCAAATTCCCATAGTAAAAGACAGTATTTACACAGACACCAGTACTTTATCTTCCTGTGTACATATACTCTTAGGCAGGTAATCACTTAAATACTTTTTATTCTTTTATACCCATGTAGCTACATTCTAGATATTTTTTAATTTGTAGTAAAAATCCAACTTTACTCTGAAGCAATTTATGCTGTAATAGGCAAATTTATTGTAACAGACAATAAAAATAATATTAATCTGTTCTACCAAATGTAAGAAACTACAAATGCTAAAGGAATAAAGATTAGGTAAGTTTGTCTTGGGGAGAACTCTTTAAGGACAAAAAGTATTTCAGTTATGATAAAACCTCTGTGGGATATATTCTGGATGTACTGGGTAAACCAAGGCAAGAAAGGAATAGGTTAAAAATAGTAGCTGATGTGGGAGGGAAGGTAAGGGCTTGCCTGTTACAGGCAGGTAAGTCTGAGCTAACTGGTAGGATTTAGAGGACAATGGTGAGAAGTTTATATTTGGTTTAATAGATAATGGGACTTTTGAGATGAGTAGTAGTTATTGCCGCTTCTATTCAGAATGTGTGGTTACCAGTCTGGGACAAAATAGTACAGAAATTAAGAGTTAAGCTCTTAGAAACTTTCCTAGCAATCTCACAGTAATTCAATGTCAGTTGAATCTAATAAATAATTAATTAGACAACTGGTCTTGTACTTTGTAATTTTTTTTAATTCCACTTTTTCAGGTAATTAATTTATTCTATGTCCCACAAACATACCAGTATTTGACAGGTTGAGATTTTAAAAACTGGTCCTTGGGGCACCTCAATGGCTTAGTTGGTTGAACTTCCAACTTCAGCTCAGGTCATGATCTCACAGTTCGTGAGTTCGAGCCCTCGACTCATTGCTGTCAGTGCTGAAGCTGTCAGTGCAGAGCCCATTTCAGATCCTCTGTTTCCCCCTCTCAGACCCTCCCTCACTTGCTTGCTCTCCTTCTCTCTCAAAAATAAATAATCATAAAAAAAAAAAAAACTTGTCCTTCATCACAGGCCATTTGATAAACATTGGTTTAGACAGGTAAGTGGGCAGCAGTGTGAAAAGGAATTTCTAAATGAAGAGATGTTGGAAGCATATTAGCAAGAAGACACAAATTTTAGCTGTAAGATAATCAAACCTTGGCACAAAATTTGATAAAAGAAACATAAAAACAATATGTTCACATAAGGGACACAGATACATACATACATTTGTTGTTAATGGATTTATTTACCCTTGGAAGTGAGATCCATCCAGTCCAACTCTCTTCCCAGAAAAGTCAGAGTCTTATTTTTTATCATCCCAAGAATTTCTCTTCCAACAAGGGACTTTGTAGAATCCTGACTTTCTTCATACAGGCTGAATCTTCCCTTGCTCACATCCCCTCATTTACCTCTTTCCAATGCAAGGACTGGATTTCCCTTGAAGAATCATACAGACTTCTTACCAACCTTTTTAGAACCCTAGTCTGCTTTTGTCATCAAGCCTCTGACACATCCAGCTAACTCAGCCTGCCATGGCTACAAAGATTCCTAGCAGTCAGCTTTGCCTCCTCTCTTTTCTTCTCATACCATGTTCAACCCAACAGTAAATTCTGTGTCAGCTCTACCTTTAAAATATATTCTGAGTAGGATATATAGAGGCAGATAACTTCATAAATACTGCTGTCCTGGAACTATTGCAATAACTTTTTAACTGTCCTGTCTCCACTCTTGTCCTTCTGCAACCTATTCTGTCATAATATGAATGAGATTATCCAGTTCTCCTACTCAATTCACTCGTATGCTTTCCATCACTCCCAAGATAAAATCAAGAGTCCTTACAGAGCAAACAGGACCTACATGATTTACCTACCTCTGTGACCTCATCTCCTGATACACACCTCCCTTATTTACTTTGATCCAATCACCTTTGCCTTTTGGCTGTTCCTTGAATGAACCAAACTCATTCAGATTTTAGGGCCTTTACACTTTCTTCCTTGTCCTCAAACAGTCTTTCCCCATGTGGTTCATTCTTTCACTTTATTCCAGCCTTTGTTAATGCAAGTTCAGTAAGATGTTAGCGATAGAATCTAGGTAGGTACAGTGATGTTCACTATAAAATTCTTTAAGCTTTTCTGTATGTTTGGAAATTTCCACAGTGAAACATAGGAGGGGAAGTTACCTCTTCAAAGAAGTTTTTTTCTGGCCCTTCCATCTAAAATAGCATGTTCATCTATCTATCCATCACCATCTATACCCTATCCTACTTTATTTTTTCTCATGAGTAATTACTTACTGAATGTACATTACTTGATTTTCTTTACAATGATAATTTCTTATCACTGTATGAAATTACTTATGTTACCATTGTCCATTTCATCCATTAGAATGTTATCTCTGAGAGGATGAGGACTTCATCTGTTTTATTTCTTTTTTTTTAATATTTTTATTTATTTCTAGGAGAGAGAGAGAGACAGCGTGAGCAGGGGAGGGTCAGAGAGAGAGGGAGACACAGACTCCGAAATAGGCTCCAGGCTCTGAGCTGGCAGTGAGCACAGAGCCCGACGCGGGGCTCGAACCCAAGAACCGCGAGATCATGACCTAAGCGAAAGTTGGACGCTTAACCGACTAAGCCACCCAGGCGCCCCATCTGTTTTATTTCTTTACATACCTTCAAAATGGGGAATTGTTCCTGGGCATTCAAGTAACTATTTGTTAAATAAATAAATGAACTTCAAAGTTCCATTTGAGTCCTTGACACCAGCTAATTCTACCATGCCTCGTATTTCTGTTATCCTTGGCCAAAACCCATAATGTAGACCCATCCAATGATTTACCCTCTAATGTCGTCTTATCCCCATTATTCTGTTCTTTGCTTCTTGTACCTTCACCCACCTTCCCACTGCTACTGACCAACCCTTTCCACTCTGCCCTTTAGAACTCTCTCCCTGAGTAACTCTGTATTCTCACTCTACAGAATTCTCTTATCACCTCCTTACTTTAACAAAAACCTGACTGTTTGTTCTCCAGAAAAACACAACTTGAAAAGTTCATGAGACCATTAATTTTCTAAATTCAGAGCCAGAGATCCAGGAGCCACCACTGCCACTTCTAGACCCCTACTCTAATCCTTATCCTCATGTAAAAATCACTCTTCTTTTGTGCCTCTTGTCATTCCATGTCATATTACTCTCTATCTCTTATTGATGTTATTATGTACAGACTTCCTGATTATATTCTCTGCACTTTGGGTTAACTTTACTCCACTATCCCAATCCCAGCGCATCATCTCAAGAGATTTCACTATCCTTTGGATATAGCCACTTTTTCCATCCTTGTAGGTCTTTGACTTTACTGCTAGTGATTTTTGACTCCATTCTCTAAAATCTTAAACTCAGGTATCCCATTCTCTTATATTTTACTCTCATTCTCATCTCTCCTTACAACCATTACTTGACTTCATTAACAATTCTAGTCCCTCATTTCTCCTTACTCTCCTAATCTTTCTGCTTCCTGGCTTAAAATCCTTCCCTAAACTGCTTAGCATTGGCAGCTTTGTTGCCAATAACCTTATCATTTTTAACTTTGTATCTGCAGCATTTGTAATGTAACTGTCCAACTCTGGATCTGTCCAGCTGTCAAAATTCAAATGCCGCTCCTGACTACTGCAGGAGGAAAGTCACAAAATTGTACACGTGCAGATATTACAGATTCATTATTTCCACTCTGTGCTTGACCATCCGCACTCCTATATTTCCTAAATCAAACTCTCTCCAGTTTCTCACAACAGCGATTTCAGTCCTTTGGCTCTCTCCGCAAACATCTATTCCTTCCTCACTGCCAGCAGATGACTTCTTCTCCTGCTTCATAGAGAAACTATAGTACATCTTATAGGAATACCTCATTTCATCCCACGCATACTGCAAGTTCCATCTGATTAAAATTGTGTGCCTCTGCTATTTTATCTCCTTTCTGTTTTCAGAGGAAACTGAGGAAAGTCAGTACTTCTCTTTGCTAGATCTCACTCACTCTCTCGTACTTCCACCAGTTATCCCCTGTCTTATACCATTGGTTTCTGCCTTTCTTTAGGCTGTTTTCTTTCAGTCTGTTTTAAAAAGTCCTCTTTTGGGGTGCCTGGCTGATTCCGTCAGAAGAGCATGCGACTCTTGATATTAGGGTTGTGGGTTCAAGCTCCACGTTGGATGTAGAGATTACTTAAATAATTTTTTTAAAGTCCTCTTTTGACTCTGCTGCCATGTTCACATCCTCCCTTCTTAGTGGACCTTCTCAAGTGAATGATCTATTCACTTTACTCTTGCCTCATTCTAAATCACTCCTAAACCCTTCATGATATAACTTCTACCATTCCACCCTTTTATTTGTTTATTTTTAAGTTTCAGATTCCTTCTTTTTCTTTTTTTTTAAGTTTATTTATTTATTTTTTTTGAGAGAGAGAGCATGCACATGCACATGAGTGGGGGAGGGGCAGAGAAAGAGGAGCTAGCGATAGAGAATTCCCAAGCAGTGCAGAACCCAGTACAGGTCTTGAATTAACAAACCATAAGATCATGCCCTGAACCAAAGTCAAAAGTAGAGCCTTAACTGACTGAGCCACCCAGGCATGCCGCCCACCCCCCCCCCCCCCGCCACATTCCACTCTTTTAAAATTGCCCTTATTAGAAGTTAACAATAGGGGCGCCTGGGTGGCTCAGTCAGTTAGGCATCCAACTTCAGCTCAGGTCATGATCTCACAGTCTGTGGGTTTGAACCCCGTATTGGGCTCTGTCCTAACAGCTTAGAGCCTGGAGCCTGCTTCAGATTCTGTGTGCCTCTCTCTCTGCCCCTCCCCCACTCATGCTGTCTCTCTCATAAATAAATAAACTAAAAAAACAAAACAAAATAAAATAACTAAAAATCCTTTTTTAAAAAAAAGAAGTTAACAACACACACTAGTACATTTACAGTCTCAGAAGCCAAAGCTTGTAACTGTCAGTGCAGAGAGAATGCCCTGCCAATCAGTGTGTCTATAGCCCCAGAAGACCTCTAGCCTGACTGCAGGCCCCACCCACCAACAAAAGCCTCTCAGGGGACAAGGCAGGGAGAGCACCCTAAAGTTCAGTGCAGCCACAGTCCTGGCAAACATGCTGAAGGCACGCATCTGGTCTAACTGCTGATACAGCCCAACTACAAGCCCATGATGGCCCCAGACTGGCCTGATAACATCATAGGGACCAACCCAGCCCTCAATGGGCAAAGTGGGCCTATGCAGCCAACTGGACTGAAAACAAATGAGGCTCAGCCACAATAGTAAGATGCACACAACCCCATAGGAGACACTCCTAAAGTTCCTGCTTCTGGTAAACGGGACATTGTGTTACAGGCCACCACAGGACTTTTTCTTCATAAGGCCTCGACTTTCAAGATCAGAGACGTAACTGACTTTCCTAATACATAGAAACAAACCCAGAAAGTTAGATAAAATGGGGAGACAGAGGGATGTGTCCCAAATAAAAGAACAGGACAGAGGTGCCTGGCTGGCTCATTCAGAAGAATGTGCAACTCTTCATCTTGGAGTCATGAGCCCAAGCTCTGTGTTGAATGTGGAGATTACTTAAATAAATAAAATTTAAAAATAAGAAGATGGAAGAAGGGAGGAGGAGGACAAAACCACAGCAAAAGAGTTAAATTAAATGGAGATAAATAATATGCCTGACAAAGAATTCGGAGTAATGGTCATAAGATACTCAGTGGACTTAAGAATAGAGAATCTCAGTGAGACTTTCAACAAAGACATAGAAAATAAAAAAAATCAGAGATGAAGAACTCAATAGCATAAATTAAAAATACACCAGTAGAGGGCACCTGGGTGGCTCAGTTAGTTAAGCATCTGACTTCAGCTCAGGTCATGATCTCACAGTTTGTGAGTTTGGGCTGACAGAGAGGAGCCTGCTTGGAATTTTCTCTCTCTCTCTCTCTCTCTCTCCCTCTCTCTCCGCCCCTTCTCCCAATTTGTGCTTCTCTCTTTCTCTCAAAATAAATAAATAAACTTAAAAAAAAAAAACACCAGAGGGAATCAATAGTAGATAGAGGAGACAGAAGAATGGATCAGCAAGCTGGAAAACAGAGTGTTGGAAAGCAACCAAGCTGAAAAACAAAAAAGAAAAAAGAATAATAGAAAATGAAAATAGATTAAGGGTATTCAGCAATATCATCAAGCATTATAACATTTACACTTTAGGGATCCCAAAAAGAGAAAAGGAGAAAAGGGGGCAGAAAATTTATTTGAGGAAAAAATAGCTGAAAACTTTCTTAATCTGAAGAAAGAAACAGACATCCAGATCCAGGAGACACAAAGAGCCCCCACCAAAATCAACCCAAGGAGGTCCACCCTATGATACATAATAACTAAAATGGCAAATAGTAGTGATGAAGAGAGAGTTTTAAAAACAGCAAAAGAAAAAAACAGTTACATACAAGGGAAACCCCATAAGGCTATCAGCTGATTTTTCAGCAGAAATTTTGCAAGCCAGAAGGAAATGGCCTGATTTGTGCCAAGTGCTGAAAGGAAAAAACCCTTCAACCAAGAATACTCTACCAAGCAAGGCAAGGAGAGAGAGTTTCTCAGGCAAACAGAAGTTAAAGAAGTTTATCACTGCTAAATCAGCCTTATAAGAAATGTTCTTTTTATAGTTTTTAAAAGTTTATTTATTTATTTTGAGAGAGCAAGAGCATGAGTTTGAGTGGGAAAGGATAGAGAGAAAGAGGGAGAGAGAATCCCAAGCAGGCTCCATGCTGTCAGCACAGAGCCCCCAATGTGGGGCTCTAACAATCCATGAGATCATACCAAGCCAAAATCAAGAGCCAGACATGTAACTGACCGAGTCACTCAGGTGCCCCCAGCCTTAAGAAACATTAAAGGGATTTCTTTGAGTGGAAAGAAAAGGCCATAATCAGGAGTAAAAAAAAATTAGGAAAGGAAAACATTTCTCAGGTAAATACAAATATAGTAAAATTAGTAGATTAATCACTTATAAAACCAGTATGGAGCAAAGCACAAAATCAGTAAAATCAATTATTATCTATAAAAATCAGTCAAGGGATTCACACAAAAAATGGAGAGGGGGAAAAATTTAGTGCTTTTAGAATGGATTCAAAAATAAGTGACAACCAACTTATACATTGCTATCTGCTTAAGATGTTATAGACTGCTATAAGCATAAGATGTAAGTCTAATGGTAACCACAAATAAAAAAACCTATAATAGATATGCAAAAAATAAAGAGAAAGAAATCCAAACATATCACTAAAGAAAACCATCAATCCACAAGGGAAGAGAACAAGAAAAGAAAGGAACAGAGAGCTAAAGCAAACAAACAAAAAAGACCATAAAACAATTAACAAAGTGGCAATAAGTACATAAAAAGCAAAATGGCAATAATTGCTTTGAATGTAAATGGACTAAATGCTCCAATCAAAAGACAAAGGTGACTGAATAAAAAAGCAAGACCCATCTATATGCTGCTTACAAGAGACTCACTTAAAACCTAAAGATACATGCAGGTAGAAAGTGAAGGAATGGAAAAACATTTACCATGCAAATGGATGTGAAAATAAAACTGTAGTACCAATAGTTATATCCGACAAAATAAACTTTAAAATAAAGACTGTAACAAGGGACAGAGAAGGACACTAAATAATGATAAATGGAACAATACAATTGTGAATATTTATGCACCCAACATAGGATCACCTAAGTACATAAAGCAACTATTAACACATAAAGGAAGAAATTTACAGTAATAAAATAACAAAGGACTTTAACACCCCACTTACATCAATGGATCGATCATCCAGACAGAAAACCAACAAGTAAACAGTGGTTTTGAAAGACACATTGGACCAGATGGATCCAACAGATATATTTGGAACTTTCCATCCAAAACCAGTGGCATATACATTCTTTAAAAGTGCACATGGACCATTCTCCAGAATAGATCATATGTGAGGCCACAAAACAACTCTCAGCAAATTCAAGAAGATTGAAAGCATATCATGCATCTTTTCTGACCAAAATAACGTGAAACTAGAAATCCATCACAAGAAAAAATCTGGAAAGAACACAAGTACATGGAGGCTAAGTAACATGCTACTAGGTGAATGGGTCAACCAAGAAATCAAAGAGGAAATTTTAAAAATACATGGACAGAAATGAAAATGGAAACCCAACATCCAAAATCTTTGGGATGCAGCAAAAGTTATTCTAAGAGGGAAATTTATAGCATATAGGCCTACCTCAAGAAGCAAGAAAAATCTCAAACAACCTAACCTTATGCCTAAAGGAGCTAGAAAAAAGAACAAACAAAGCCCCAGGCTAATAGAAGGAAGAAAATAATAAACATTAAAATAATAATTTTTTTTAATCTTTTTATTTATTTCTAGGAGAGAGAGAGAGACAGCGTGAACAGGGGAGGGTCAGAGAGAGAGGGAGACACAGACTCTGAAATAGGCTCCAGGCTCTGAGCTGGCAGTCAGCACAGAGCCCGATGCGGGGCTCGAACCCTAAGCGAAAGTTGGACGCTTAACCGACTAAGCCACCCAGGCGCCCCATAAAATAATAATTTTTTTAAAAAAGAAAGAAATCAATGAGAGGGGGTGCCTGGGTGGCTCAGTTGGTTAAGCATCTGACTCTTGGTTTCAGCTCAAGGGCATGATCTCACAGTTCTGTGAGTTCAAGCCCTGCATTGGGCTCTGTGCCGATGGTGCAGAGCCTGCTTGGGATTCTTTCTTTCTCTCTCTCTGCCCCTCCTCCACTCATGCTGCCTCTATCTGAAAAATAAACTTAAAAAAAATACAAAATATAAAGAAAAATAAACAAATTGACCTTCATTTACCTTTGAAAACTTCCATGAATGGTGTGAGAGAAACAAGAGGAGGCTTATTGTGTAGGACAACTTCTACTATCACTAACGGAATCACTGCTGTCTATTGGCTCAATGGAGTCTTTTTCTTTTTGTGCAGTTTTAGCAAGGAACCTATCAAATAACACTTGCTTTTGCCTCCTTTTGAGGATTTCACAGAAATGTGACATTGCGTTGACAATTACCCACAATCCCACAGAGAGAAAGAGAAAAGAACTATTGGTTTAATTTTGGTCATGTGACATTTGGCATCACGTACTGCTCGTATTGCAAGACATAGCTTGTTTATCAAGTTAAAATTTATTAGAAATGTTTGCTTATCTTACAGAACACGCATGGAAAAAGTTACTCTCAATCCAAGGTTTTATGGTACTAATTGGGGTCACAGAAGAGTTACCACAGAAGAATCAGATTAGGAGACCCAGGGGCCAATAGTTACTACCCTTTGATACCTGGAGAGAGAGAGGATTCCATTTCCCTCCACATCATGTACTGGATGGGACCTTTGTATAGGCCTGGGTTCAACTTTCTGGAGAGAAGCTCTCTGGGTATCAGCACCTTTGTTCCTTGTTCCAAGCTGCAGGGAACAATAAATCACTTAATCTTAAATATCCTCCAGGAGCTGAGGGAAAGATATTAATACCACATAGAAACACTTACCTATCCAAGTGAGATGTGATATCCTAGAAGAGAAAAGGAGTAATAGAAGTTAGATGCCTACTCATCAACTCCAGAAATTTCTTTGGTGATATTGGCCACCATCAGAATTTTATCATCAATACTGAGATTCTGTGCAGATGTCCCCATTCCATTCACCATCAATTGCCCCAACCTCCTTATGTCTTTTCTGATCGGTATCCTTCATCTAACCCAGGATAAACTGGCCTTATCTTATTCTGATTTTCTAGTGTTCCCTTTTACATGGAACAAGGGAGAAATTAATAGTTAGGCTATTTCTACCTGTACTGCCAGATGATCTCAGGAGAAAAACATGGTAGGTCTTCCAGGCCCAAAGCTACTTTCCCTTACTCTGGCTAAGTAAACTTATGAATGCCAGGGTGATAATCAATGACACTTCAGAGGTGAAGTTTCTGATAGTAAATATTGGCAAACACCTTTCAAACAGGTCAGTTGAAAGCCAATCTAAGATACAAGTTAGGTTGCAACATTCTTATTTTTGAGAAATAAACCTTCAAAATTCTTTATGAAGAAACATTGAAATATTAATAGATACCGTTATTAAGGGCATTTATTATCTTAGGAAGGTGAAAGCAAAGCTTTCTATTGAGTGTAAGGCAAAAGTAGCATTCTGCTTTTCTCCCAGAGAATCTTAAAATCACTACATCAGTTTTTTTTTCCCTCCTGGTTGGGAAAAGCTGCTTCTACATCTTTTCCAACCCTTGTCCCCCCAACTAACGTACCCCTAATTATGTTGATATGAAGTCTTACTTTGAGAAAGTCGAAGGGATTCTGTTGTTCCATCCGTGTCTGGATGCTCTCCAACATCTCCTTGGCTAGGAGACACTGTTCCTGAAGCTGGTTCAGATTCAGCTCCATCTCCTCATTCAAGGCTTTCCCCTCTTCTCGGAGCTCATTTAAAATGTCCTTTTCTTTGCTGTGCAGGAACTGATGTAGCTTTAGAAACTCCAAGGAGATGTGTTGCTGCAGATGTAGCTTGTTTTCCTGGAAACCTCCATGATCATCACCATGGTAGTTACTGAGACTCGTACTTGGGGATGGGGGCCCTCACCACCAGTACTCACACAATGTGGGAAATACCATAACAGGAAAATGCATAGGAAAGACTCTTGAGCATCATCACTTAACCATATCCTTTGGAGATTTACTTTGTTTTTCTGATAGTTTAATAGTTTAGGAATGAAATCATCAAAAGTGGTCTTTAGGTTCCCATTACAGTAAACATTTTAGAATGAATGATAGTACCTTTCTACCCAGAAGTACAAACCAATGTCTACCAAGTGATGCTGTCAGACTGGGGCCATAACAAGGCTGTAAGAACTATTCTTATCTAGCAATAGGAGTGGGGGAATGCCACTTCTGCCAAGACAACATAGAAGAAACAGGAGATGGACAATGTCTGAAGTGCTGAAATTGATAACTGCTACACTTGACACCCTTATTCTTAGGTAACTGCAGCATCCTGAGAGGTGAACCATCTGACATCCGGGCTTCTCAGATCCTTATTCTCCTCATTTCTAGTGATCTCTTCTTTATCTACTCATTCTTTTAATCACACAGGATTTTATCATCCAGCCATTTCACTATCTCCAAAGTTAACTTCCTTTTTAAAAAAAATTTAAGTTTATTTAATTTGAGAGAGAGAACATGCATGGTCACTAGTGGGGGATGGGGCAGAGAGAGAGGAGAGAGAGAATTCCAAGCAGGCTTCACATGCTGTCAGGGCAAAGCCCAATGTGGGACTTCAACTCACGAACCATGAGGTCATGACCTGAGCCAAAATCAAGAGTCAGACACTTAACCAACTGAGACACCCAAAAACCCCCAAATTAACTTAGTATGCTCATTTACTCAGATACCTCTATAGCAACAATTATTGGGTCTCATTGAAACCTCTTATTCATTGACCCCCTCCATGTCTGTTCATCATCTTCTCTGTCTCCGTGTCCCCCCTTGTCCAGCTAGGATTCTATGGTCCATCATAATGGTGCACTTAAAACTCACTCTATCCTCTAGCTCACACTTTTCCTTTTACCTATTTCACCACTATTTCTCAGTCTTATTTGTTGGTTCTGTGTCCTCTAACCAAGCTCTGAATGTTAGAGTTATTGGATATTCTTTCCTGGACTCTTTCCCCTTCTCATTCTACATTTTCTTTCTAGGTAATCTCTCCTCGCAGAGATTTAAATCATTCTGTATGCTGACTACTTATTTCCAGCCTAGACCAACTTCTGAGGTCTAGATTCCTGTATCCAACTATCTATTTGACATCTTCACTCACCCTCAGATCTAATCAGTCACCACATCCAGGTTTGTTTGTTTGTTTTTTAATCTCCAAAGCATATGCCAAAGCTGTTCATTTCTATCTCCACTGCTTCTGTAGTCCAAGCCACCCCCACTATTCTCTAGGATCACTGCAGTAGTCTTCTAACCATTACCTGTCATTGCCTCTCGCTCACAGCCACTAGACTGATATTTTCAAAATGAGATGAAATAATGTCCTATTTAAATGGCTTCTTATTATTCCTAGGATGAAGTTCAAAATTCCTAATGTTATCTCCAAGGGTCCACATAGTTGGGCCCGTATATACCTCTTAAATCTCATTTTGTGTATCATGATCTAATTTTATTAACCTTCTCTCTGTTTAACATAGCAACTAGCCTCCTATCAAGACTTTTCTCTATGCTCTGTGCTCTTCATAGAACATCCTTCTCTAAGGCCACTTCCTTCATATTCCCCTCAACCAGTTCCCTTGGCTAACTTATCCTTGAGTTCTCAATTTTTAATAGGTGATTTCTTCAGAGAATACCCCTCCCAGAGCCTAAATTATTTCTTCATGTATATGCTCTTGTAACACCTTTTATTTTCATTCATAGTAATTATCACAGTTGTCATTTTATTGCTATTAATGGAACCACTTAATTCCATTGATCTGTCTCCCACCCTAGTGTAATATAGTATCTAGTATAATGCCTTACCTACTCAATAAATTTTTTTTTTGAATGAATGAATGTTGACTGTAAAAGCTAAACTAGGAACTCTTACAACATAAACAACATTCTCTGGAGACATCATTATTTCCATCTATCCTTCTTTCTCTCATTGTGCCTATTTCTGTACAATACCAAATGCCAGAGAATTCTCTCCTCCATAGAATAATTAATGAAGAAACAGAACTCTCAGTTTAGTCCCATAACCCAGGAACTGCTTTGCCAAGTTTCTAACTATTAATTGATCCTAGAGCCCCTGTGAAGTTAACAGTATAATACAGCAATAGTTTATTTAGTTTGAAGGGAGCTAGGAAAGATCAAATCAGATGATAAAAACCAACAATCCAAGAGACTTTCAATCAGAGGTAGCCTGATTGTAAACTCAAAGAAAAGAAAGGTATTTCTTTGGACATAGCAATCTTTAGTGCATTTTTCTGATAAATTCCTTATTTTGCCATATATAAAAGGAAAGACCAGACAGATCACAAACCCAGAACAATCACCTAGTGATGGGGACATAAGAAGGATCAGCATGTATTGAGAAAGGTCAGTCTGCTCTCTCTATTGATCAACCATTGAGAACTTCCTTCACTGCTTTATTTCCTTCCACCCTACAATGTCCATTTTCTAATGCTATATCCCAGGTACCATTTAGTGTATCGATAATATATACTAGGCACCTTTCCACTCACATGGCTGACATTACAAGGAAAGTGTTCCAGGTCTATCTCATGACCCCTCTACCCTGCTTCTCACCTTGTAAGCAGCAATAGCATCTTTCTGCGTATTTTTCAGAGACTGAAGTTCCTTCATTGTTGCCTCCAGTTGACCCTGGTGGATGGTGAGCTCCTCCTGAGAATACCACATAGAATTAAGCCACACTAACTTGGGAGATGAAAGGCCATAGGGACATCTGTTCTAAAGCCCCATAGTGTCAGAAGAAGAAGAATAAAAACAAGTGAGTTCTTGCTGCAAAAGTCTTTCCTTTACCCTGAACCACAATCCCTGTCTCTTCTAAGAATTGTGAAGAAAATAACAAGCAGCAGGAAAAAAAATAGTTTTAAGCTCTTATTAGCTTACTGTAGGGGTTTGAAGAAGGTAATAGAACTACATCTTCTACTCTAGTTATACTGTTCTCACTATCTCTGCTTTTATTTGCATTGATATCACTTAGAACAATCATTTCCCATTTCTGCCCATTCAAATGCAAATGATTTCCCAGTTCAAGCTTTCCTTCCCCACACATCCCCTATTTCACTTTTCTCTAATCTTTTCTGAAATTCTAAATATTTATGAATAATACAAATGTGATGAAATTTAGCTCTCAATAGTAGACTATCTTGTTTCTGTTGTTTTATTCATTTTGAACTTGCCTAAATTCAATACTTTTATAACAAGAGCAGTATCTTGTAATCCATATTCTACACAATGTCTAGTAGAGTGCTGTCATTGCAGGGTGTAAGTAAATATTTGATTTTGGGGGAGAGTAGGCCTAGAGCTCCTCCACTGCTCCTTTCCTATCATCAGCAACTCTAGAGAAAGAGCGTTGCAAGATACGTTATGTTTTCTAAGCTTACTAATAATCATCTGAATAAAGGGGTGGGGTTGAAAGAAGAAACCCTACGAAAGATTTTTCCCAGCTCTCCTAAGGCCCAGGGCTCACCCACCATGAAGAAACGGACAGCATCAGAGATCTGCAGGAAATCTTTAGACTGCCCCACAGACAACCGAGCATCTTTGCATTGAAAGCAGATCAGTTTTCGATCTGGCTTACTGAATAGTTTCAGGTTCTCTCCATGCTCTGGGCACTGTGGATGGCCCTTGAGTAAGGGTAGCTTCTTAATCTTCTCTACTAGTTTCTCCAGTACAAGGTTGAATGTACAGTTGCTATATTGACATAGCATCTTACACTCAGGACAGAATGTTTCCTTTGCTTGCTGCTTCCAAAAGTTTTGGATACAAGCCTGGCAGAAGTTGTGGCCACAGCTTAGCATCAGTGGATCATGGAACCAATCATTACACAGTGGGCAGTGTAGCTCCTTAGTAATATCTTGTATCTGCACTTTAGAGGGTATCTGAGTGATCAGATCATGCACTTCACCATAGTTGCCTGGGTCGATGTTGGAGGAGGGTCTGGAAGATACCTTTGGAAAAAAACAGCTAAAATGAGTTTATCTTTCTTGCTGCGCATTTCAGCACTCCAAGATAGTGGGCTCCATTCCTTTTTTTTAAATTTTTTATTTATTTATTTTTTAATTTTTGAGAGACAGAGAGCGTGAGTGGGGGAGGGGCAGAGAGAGAGGGAGACACAGAATCTGAAACAGGCTCCAGACTTTGAGCTGTCAGCACAGAGCCCAATGCAGGGATGGAACCCACCAGCCAAACTGTGAGATCATGACTGGAGCCTAAGTCAAACGCTTAACCAGCTCAGCCACCCAGATGCCTCTATTGGGCTCTATTCCAAAAGGAGCTGATACTGTGCTGCCAGAGTAAATACACCAGTCTTCTCTTTGAAAGTGATCTGATAAATTCATTGTTTTCAAACATTATCATTTATTCCTACTCCCAATTCTATTTAAAATATAATAGAGAACTAAGGCAGAAAAATCAAAAGTGTTCAAGGATGAACAATATTTTGAAGAATGTTTTTTTTTTGTTTTTGTTTTTGTTTTTTTACAAATAGTTTATTGTCAAATTAGTTTCCACATAACACTCAGTGCTCATCCCCACAAGTGCCCTCCTCCATGCCCATCCCCCCCTCCCACCCACATCCATCAGTCCTCAGTTTTTGTCAGCATTCAAGAGTCTCTCATGGTTTGCCTCTCTCCCTTTCCCCCACCATTTCCGCCCTTCTTCTCCCCCTTGGTCCTCCGTCAAGTTCCTCCTAATCCTCCTATACGTGCAAACATATGATATTTGTCCTTCTCTGCCTGACTTATTTCGCTCAGCATAACACCCTCAAGGTCCATCCATGTTGCTACACATGGCCAGATTTCATTGTTTCTCATTCCCATGTAGTATTCCATGGTATAGATAAACCACATCTTCTTGATCCATTCGTCCATTGATGGACACTTAGGCTTGAAGAATGTTTTGAGTTCATTCCCCTCCACCCACTTTCCCCTTATGTCAGTTAAAAGTTTTACTTTCAATTTCCATTCTACTAGTTATTTCCTTTTTGTTTTGTTTCGTACAAGTCATGTATAAAGAATTGGAATATCAGTCAAATTCCTCAGTGACATAATATCATCAACCATAATATCATCCAGCCCTTTCCCCCTCCTTTTTAAAGAACACATTACAGAAATAACATATATACAGAAAAATGAAGAGTCATGCATACAACTCAATGACTTTTCACAAAATGAGCACATCTGTGTAATCATCGTCTTGATCAGAAAACAGAAAACTACCACCATTCCAGAAGTCCCCCAGATGTCTGCTTCAAGTACTATCCCTCATCAAGGTTGACCCCATCTTGACTTCTAACATTAGTTTTGCCTGTTTTTGAATTTTATATAAATACAGCTATGTACTATGCACTGTTTTGTTGTTGACTTCTTTTGCCAAGCTTACATTTGTGAGATTTATGTATATTACTCTGTAATTGTAGTCCATACATCTTTCATGGCTGTGTAGTATTGCATTGTATGAATATACCGTAATTTATTTCTCCATTCCACTGTTGATAGACCTTTGGGTAGTTACCAGTTTGAGATTATTATAAACAGTTTTGCTGAGAATATTCCTGCTCATATGTATATATACATATATATATTTTTTTCTTGTTATATACCTAAAAGTGGGAGTGGGCCATAGGATTGGCATATATTCACCTTAGTAGATACTGCCACATTGTTTTCTAAGTGGCAGAATCAATTTACACTGCCACCAGTGCTGTCCTATATCCTTGTGAAGACTTAGTATATTCACTTTAGCCATTCTGGTGAGTATGCATGTGTATCACACTGTGGCTTTAATCTATATTTGCCTGATGACTATGGATATTGGGCCCCTTTTCATATGTTAATTGTCCACTTTCATTTCCCCTTTTGGTGAGGTGCATATTTAGTGTCTTTTTATTTATTCATAAGACTTCATTATTAGTGTATAGAAACACCACAGATTTCTGTATATAATTTTGTATCCTGCAATTTTACTGAATTCATTTATTCTCATAGTTTTTGGTGGGGTCTTTAGGGTTTTCTATGCATAGTATTATGTCATCTGCAAATAGACAGTTTTAGTTCTTCCTTATCAAATTGGATGCATTTTCTTTCTTTTTCTTCTCTGATTGCTCTGGCTAGGACTTCTAGTACTATGTTGAATAAAAGTGGTGAGAGTGGGCATCCTTGTCTTCTTGTTCCTGATCTTAGAGCAAAGCTTTCAGCTTTTCACCAATACATATGATGTTAGCTGTGTGTTTGTCATATATGGCTTTTATTATGTTGAGTTATGTTCCCTCTATACTTGCTGAGAGTTTTCATGGGAAATGAACGTTGAATTGTCAAATACTTTTTCTGTACTCAAGATGATCATATGATTTTTATCCTTCACTTTGTTAATGTGAAGTATCACATTGATTGGTGGATATTCTTGCATCCCTAAAATAAAACCCACTTGATCTTGGTGAATGATCCTATTAATATATTATTGAATTTGGTTTGCTACCATTTTGTTGGGAATTTTTGCATTTATGTTCATCAGGGATATTGGCTTGTAATTTTCTTTTTACATAACATCTTGACTTGGTTTGGGTATGAGAGTAATGTTGGCCTCATACAATGAATTTGGAAGCATTTCTTCCTTTTCAATTTTTTGAAATAGTTTGAGGATAATAGGTATTAACTCTTCTTTAAATGTTTGGTAGCATTTATTTATGAAGCTATCTAGTTCTGGATATTTGTTTCTTAGGAGTTTTCTGGTTTGTTTTTATTCAATTTCAGTACTAGTAATAAGTCCAGTCAGATTTTCTACTTCCCGATTCAGTCTTAGAAGATTGTATGTTTCTAGGAATTTATCTTTCTCTTCTAGGTTGTTCAATTTGTTGGCGTATAATTTTTTTAGTAGTCTCATAATCCTTTCTGTTTCTGTGATATTGGTTGTTACTTCTTCTTCACTTCTGATTTTATTTATTTGAGTTTTGTCTTTTCTTGATGAGCTTAGCTAAAGGTTTATCAATTTTGTTTATCTTCAAAGCTTTTAATTTGATGGATCTTTTCTGTTGTTATTTTTAGTTTCTATTTCACTCATTTCCACTCTTATCTTTATTATTTCCTTCCTTCTACCTCTTTGGGCTTTGTTTATTGTTCTTTTCTAGTTCCTTTAGGTGTAAGGTTAGATTGTTTAATTGAGATTTTTCTTATTTCTTGAGGGGGAAGTGTGTCACTATAAATATCCCTCTTAGAACTGCTTTTGCGGAAACTGAGAAGGATCCCATACATACCTCGGAGGTTCGTTCCAGCCAGCGCTGGAGCACCTGCAGCCACAGGACTCTTTAAATCATGGAAAAACAAAATAGACAAATGAATGCTCCTTACCCAGGAACAAATTTACCACCTGAATATCTCCCTCAATATCCTTCAGCAGCACTCCAAGGACCTCCAGGATATACTGCCTACCCTGTCCCCCAGGTTGGCTATCCTGGCCCCCAGGTTGGCTACCCTGGCCCCCAGGCTGGCTATCCTGGCCCCCAGGCTGGCTATACTTGCCCCCAGGCTGGCTACTCAATTCCCCCAGCTGGTTATTCAGATGCTTGCCCAGCAGACTTTCCTGTCCAACACCAGCCAGTATATAATCAGCCAGGTGGACATGCAGGGGTACCGTGGATGCCAGCACCACCACCTCCATCAGGCTGTCCCCCTGGATTGGAATATTTAAGTCAGATCAGATACTGGTTCATCAGCAAGTTGAGCTTCTGGAAGTTTTAACAGATTTTGAAACTAATAACAAATATGAAATTAAGAACAGCTTTGGACAGAGGATTTACTTTGCAGCAGAGGACACGGATTGCTGTACCTGATATTGCTGTGGGGCTTCTAGGCCTTTTGCTATGAGGATTGTTGATAATATGGGCCAAGAAGTTATAACTCTGGAGAGACCACTAAGGTGTGGCCACTGTTGTTGCCCTTGCTGCCTTCAGGAGATAGAAGTCCATGCCCCTCCCGGTGTACCTGTAGGTTATGTTACTCAGACCTGGCACCCATGTCTTCCAAAGTTTACAATTCAAAATGAGAGGAGAGAGGATGTACTAAAAATTACTGGTCTGTGTGTTGTGTGCAGCTGTTGTGCAGATGTTGATTTTGAGATTAAATCTCTTGATGAAGAAACGATAGTTGGCAAGATTTCCAAGCAGTGGACTGGTTTTGTTAGAGAGGTGTTTACTGATGCTGATAACTTTGGTATCCAGTTCCCTGTAGACCTTGATGTGAAAATGAAAGCTGTAATGCTTGGTGCCTCTTTCCTCATTGACTTCATGTTTTTTGAAAGGAGTGGAAACAAAGAATAAAACGGAGTGTGATGGAGGATTAATGAAAGCCTCCTCAGAAAGCATGAAGTCCATGTACTTAGTGGGACTATGTCAAGGAAAAGCTAATTGTTTTTCTTCTCTTAACTGAAATGACTTATAGTTACTGTGATGCCTGAAGCTCCTGATATATGTGATGACATTTCAAATTAGAGTTTATTTTCTATATCACTTACCTATAAATGTTTTTATGCATTTTGTTTTGTTTTATACATTTTCTTTTTCATTGTGTATTTTAGAGAAAGGACACAGAATTTTTACATTAATATGAAACTTCCTGTGCTAAATTGTTCTGAACTATAATGTTTTATTTTCAACTTTTACACCGAATTACCTAAAGCCTTATTAAAGTAGTAAAGTATGCATTTTATTATAGTTCCAATTTATTTCACATGCAACAATTAATGTTATTTTGGAAATACTGTATATTCAAATACATTGAAAATGAATATAATTGGTTTCCTTTACAATTATGTTAAAAAATACTTAATATTCATACTACCAAAGAAAAACAAAATGTGTATTTGTGCGGCAAATCACAGCATATTTAACTTCTTTTGTAAGCTAATCTGCTACCATAAAATGATTTTTATTATTGACAAGAAAATAAATCACTGATTTTTTTTATGATTTTCGATGAAAAAGACCTGTTCTAAAGAGGACACATTTAAAAATTCACTCTAGAACTGGAGCACTATTATAATTTTTGAAGTAATTATTTACACATGGAATGTTTAGCTCCTGTATACATTCTGTCATTCATAGAGCATGATAATTATGAGATCACTCAGGTGTTAAATATAGCATATATATTCCATCTGAGTAGAAACTTAAGTAATGGCCTGTTATTTACCTGAACATCAAACAACTGAATTAAAAATTATTGATACATAAAAAAAAAAAAAACTGCTTTTGCTACATCCCAAAGGTTTTGGAACGTTGGGTTTACATTTTCATTTGTGTCAAGGTATTTTTTAATTTAGCTTTGATTTCTTTGTTGACCCATTGGTTGTTTAATGGCAGGTTGTTTAACCTCCAAGTCTTTTTGTTCTTTCCAGTTTTTCTTATAACTGATTTCCAGTTTCATACTGTTATAGTAAAAAAAAAAACAAAAAACAAAAAAACAAACAAAAAACACTTGATATGATTTCACTCTTCTTAAATTTATTGAGATTTGTTTTGTACCCTAATATGTGATCTGTCTTGGAGACTGCTCCATGTGCACTTGAAAACAATGTGTATTCTACTGTTTTGGGATGTAATATTCTGTACATACCTGTTAAGTCCATCTGGTCTAATATGTTGTTCCAGCCATTGTTTTCTTACTGCTTTTCTGTCTGGATGATCTATGTATTGATGTGAGTGGGATGTTTAAGTCCCCTACTGATATTGTATTACTGTCAGTTTTTCCCATTATGTCTTTTAATTTTTGCTTTATATATTCAGGTGCTCCCAAATATATATATTGGAGGAATAGATATTTATAATCATTATATATTCTTATTGGAATGATCACTTTATCTTTAAAATCTTTTTTGTCTCTTGTTACAGTTTTGTTTTAACGTCTATTTTGTCTGACATATGTATTGTATTGCTACCCCAGCTTTTTTCCTTCATTTCCTTTTGCATGGAATATATTTTTCTATTCCTTCATTTTCAGTCTGTATGTATCTTTAGGTCTAAAGTGAATATCTTATAGGCAGCATATAGTTGAGTCCTGTTCTTTATCCATTGAATCACTCTTTATCTTCTGATTGCAGCATTTAGCCCATTTACATTTAAAGTAATTATTGATAGATATATATTTATTGCCATTTTATTAGTTGTTTTCTGATGTTGTTCTAGGTCTTCTCTGTTCCTTTCTTCTGTTGCTGTCTTCCCTTATGAATTGATGACTGGTGTGTGTATGTGTGTGTGTGTGTGTCCATATCCAAAATAGGTTTTTGGTTTGTAATTACCATAAGTTTCATGTGTAATACCCTATGTACACAGCAATCTATTTTAAGTTGATGGTAACTTAAATTTGAACACATTCTAAAAGCACTCCATTTTTACTCCACTCCCTCCATGTTTTATGTGTTTGATGTCATACTTGACATCTTTTTATTTTCTGTATCCCTTAACTAAGTATTGTAGATATAGTTGATTTTACATTTTTTCTTTTAATCTTCATACTAGCTTTATCAGTGATTGATCTACTACCTTTATTGTATGTTTTCTTTCACCAGTGAAATTTTTTCTTTCATATTTTTCTTACTTTCAGTTATGGCCTATTCTTTTCTGCTTAAAGAAGTCCCTTTAGTATTTTTTATAAGGCCTGTTTCTTCGTAGGATGAACTCCTTTAACTTTTGTCCAGAAAACCTTTTATTTCTCCTTCAAATCTGAATGATAACCTTGCTGGGATACAGTGTTATGGTTTTAGGGTGGTTTTTTTTTTCCTTTCAGCACTCTGAATATATCATGACACTCCCTTCTTTTTTTTTTTTTTTTTTTTTAATATTTTTATTTATTTCTAGGAGACAGAGAGAGACAGCGTGAGCAGGGTAGGGTCAGAGAGAGAGGGGGATACAGAATCTGAAGCAGGCTCCAGGCTCTGAGCTGGCAGTCAGCACAGATCCCGACGCGGGGCTCGAACCCATGAACCGCGAGATCATGACCTAAGTGAAAGTCGGACGCTCAACCGACTAAGCCACCCAGGCGCCCCCATGACACTCCCTTCTGACCTGCAAAGTTTCTGTGAAAAATCAGCTATTAATCTTATGGGTGCTTCTTTGTTTACATAACTAGCTGCTTTTCTCTTGCTACTTTTAAGATTATCTCTTTTGCTTTAATTTTTGACATTTTAATGATTATGTATCTATCTGTAGACCTCTTTGGGTTCATCTTATTTGGTGCTCTGTGATTCCCAGACCTGGATGTTTGTTTCCTTTCCCAGTTTAGGGAAGTTTTCAGCAATTGTTTCTTTAAGTAAGTCATCTGCCCCTTTCTCTCTCTTCTTCCTGTTCTGGAACTCCTAGAATGTGTTAGTACCCGTGATGTTGTTCCAGAGGTCTCTTAACCTATCCTAAGTTTTTAAAAATGTTTTTTCTTTGGGGCACCTGTGTGGCTCAGTTAGTTAAGCATCCAAGTTTAACTCAGGTCTCACGGTTTGTGGGTTCAAGCCCCACATCAGGCTCTGTGCTGACAGCTCAGAGCCTGGAGCCTGCTTTGGATTCTGTGTGTATGTGTGTCTCTCTCTCTTGCCCTCACCTGCTCATGCTCTGTCCCTCTGTCTCTCTCAAAAGTGAATAAACATTTAAAAAAATTTTTTTAATGTTTTTTTTTTCCTTCAGTCTCAGTGTTTTCCACTGATCACCTTTTCCTCCTGATCACTGATTTACTTTGTATCCTCTACTTTGCTGTCGCTTCTCTCTGGTGTATTTTTCATTTCAGTCATAATATTCTTTTTTTGTGAAGGGTTTTTTATTTGTTTAATACAACTGAAAAGAATGCATATACAAAGAATTGAGACATGTGAAATCATTGTTCAACACTAATGGATCTACAAGAATTAGGATTTGGGGAAGCTGTAGAAGATTACCTAAACATTTTTAAAAATTGGCAACTGCAACCAAAATAAACAGGAAAACACTTTATGAAGTGTTAACACATATGAAGAGGGCACCTGGGTGGCCCAGTCGGTTGGACATCTGACTTCGGCTCAGGTCATGATCTCACAGTCCATGAGTTCAAGCCCCGCATCTGGCTCTGCACTGACAGCTCAGAGCCTGGAGCCTGTTACAGATTCTATCTCCCTGTCTCTCTACCCCTCTCCACTCGCACTCTGTCTCTCTCTCTCAAGAATAAAATTTAAAAAACCAAACAAACATTAAAGAAGAACACTTATGAAGAGTCTTCTCTTCATAAGTCTTCATAAGACTCCATGATTTTTTTTTTTTATTAAACTAGAGGGCCTTAACTAGATACCCTAGGATTCCTCATATGCAAAAAGAAATAAGAAGATTCCCCTGACTGGTGCCCGTGTTGTTAAATGTTCTCCACACCCCAACCTCCACTTCCAGCTTCTTCATGAAGCAGGTCTCCATCCTCCCCACTTGAAAGAGCATGTGCATCATTCTATAGACATCTGTCTTCTAGCACCACCCTCACATTTCCTTGATTTACCAGGTATCTGTCAGTGTTCTAGGAACTCCGTATCATACGCTATTAAGCTGGACATCTATGCTAAGCATATAAGACAATGACTGGCAGGGAAAAAGTGGTTTTAATTACGTACTCAATCCATTTGGTGTATTTCAAAAGGTGCAATACTTTTCTTCATTTATCAGTGAAAGAAGTTAGAAATTAACTTCAAAAAAATCAGCAAATGGCAAACAAATTTTCTTGAAAGTCACAGTCACATATATAGAATGCATTCTAGAAAAGGGGCGTGGCAAGACAGGTTTCCATGCACTTTCATGACTCTCAGCAAGTACTGGACCTACTCAAGGGTGAAGAGAAAAGGCAACTCTCAGAAAGGAGTATGCTATTAAATGAGACATTTACTGTACTCCTTCCTAAAAGTGCCAGGTGGGGAACAAGTGTTATAAACTAGATCTAGGAAGTGGAGTGTGGAATCAATCCATCCTCCTCCCCTTAAGGGCTGTCCATTGGTTACTGAATTTTAAAAAACATGACTAAATTAAAACAAACCCTACATTTACTCCCCCCCAAAACAAAAACAAAAACAAAAAAACAAACCCTAAATGGCTCAGATTATTCTCCAGAGTGGATGGAGCCCCGGGAGCAGCTTCAGCAACCCCAATTAGTCTGGTACAGAGTCATCCCAAGCATGCCTTGCTTTCAAACAACAATAATAAATTTTTTTTGAAATGACAAAACAAAACTAGTACTAACTAGTACCAACCATCTTTCTGACAATACACAATTACTCAAGTTAAGTACTGAGAGTGGGAAGGGGACCACACCTATGGGCTTTATCTCACATGAATGCCTGTGGGTAGGTGCAGGGCATTTGTCATTATTGCAAAAATGGACTTTAATTTTTAATCTTTAGTTTGATTTAACATCGCTTTTAGTATGATGATGACACCAGCTGTGCAGAAAGGGCTCTGGAGATGTTCACAGTAGCACACACCTGCAGGTCTTCTTTGGTTCTGGAGGCTCCAGGGCAGCCAATATTGCTTCGTCAAATACATTCTTTAGGCCTTTCTTTGTGAATGCAGAACACTCCACATACTTGACCACCTTCAGGTCACAGGCCAGCTTTTCAGCAGTCTCTGGAGTGATAGGCTTCTGTTTGTTCTTGGCAAGTTTCTCAATCGTGGAGGGGTCATCTCAGAGATCGATTTGGGTCCCAACAAGCAAGAAAGGAGTCTTTGGACAGTGGTGAATTATCTCAGGCACCCACTTCCTCTTCACATTTCCAAATGAGGATGGAGAGACCACCAAAAAACAGACTAGAAATACATATGTTTGTGGATCACTCAGAGGTTGTAATCTGTCGCAGTCCTCTTGCCCAGCAGTATCAAAAAGTCCAAGAGTATATGGTTCTCCATCAATCATAACTGTGACTACATAGTTGTCAAAAGCAGTCAGTACATACTCCGATGGAAATTTGTTTGTTGTGTAGGATATCAGAAGACATGTTTTACCAACGGCACCGTCTCCCACAACAGGACACTTAAATGTCTGCATTGCTGAAACAGTTTTGTATCCACTTTAAATATTTCAAATCAAATGATGACCTCAGCTTCTCCACCAGGGCATTGGCAGCACTCTCAGTTGTTGAATTCTTTAGCTCTGATTGTTTTTTATTTTATTATTTAAAATGTTTTATTTATTTCTGAGAGAGCGTGAGCAGGGGAGGGTCAGAGAGAGAGGGAGACACAGAATCCGAAGCAGGTCCGGGCTCTGAGCTAGCTGTCAGCACAGAGCCAGACGTGGAGCTTGAACCCACGAACCGTGAGATCATGACCTGAGCCAAAGTCGGATGCTTAACCGACTGAGCAACCCAGGCGCTCCAGCTCCAATTGGTTCTTTCTGATATTTTCTGTCTCTTTGTTGAAGTTCTTATGGGAGTTCATCCACTCTTCTAAGTTCATTAAACATCATTATGACTATTACTTTGAACTCTTTATCAGGTAGATTGCTTATCTCCATTTTGCTTAGTTCTCTTTCTGAGGTTTTATCTTGTTCTTTCATTGTTTTCAGCTATACTTCCTATTCTTGAAGGCAGTAGTCTTATATAGAAGACGTCTTGTGGGGCCCAGAAATGCAGTCTCTCCTGGTCACCAGAATCAGGTACTGCAGGGGTATTTCCTGTGTGGGCTGCATGTACCCTCCTGTTGCCTGGGCTGCAACTGCTTTGAGCATGCTGCTGAGTGTGGCTGGTCCTGGGTGTAGCTGGCTTCAAGGCCTGGCTGTGACCATTGCAGGTGTGTTAGTGGAGAGGACTGGCCCTCCTGCCCCCCAGAACAGGAGTCACTTTTCAAGGCACCAGTCCCAGCTGAGGCTGCCTGCCTGGTGTGGTGATTGGGGGCACAGCTATTTGGGGGAACACTTAATGAGGCAGATTGGGCATGGTGGGTCTACAGGGGAAGACTGGGACTTGAACCCCTCACTTCTCTGGGAGGACCTCAGTGCCTGTGATATCCTTCTTCTTTATAGGTTACCACACCAAGGTTTGATCTCCAACCAGACTGTGTCACTTCCCCCCCTGCCCTTCTTAGTATGGCTTTTTAATTACATCTTTGGCTGCTAGTCTCCAGGTAATTTTCTGAGAGAGTTGCTCTATATGTGCTTGCATCCTTGATATGTCCATGGAAGGAGGTGAGCTCGGAATTTTCCTACTCCATGATCTTCCTCTCCAATCCCAAAGTAATACATTTAATTTTTTTTATTTTAACATTTATTTTTGAGAGACAGAGAGACAGAGCACAAGCTGAGGAGGGGCAGAGAGAGAGGAAGAGACAGACTCCAAAGCAGGCTCCAGGCTCTTAGCTGTCAGCACAGAGCCCCACGTGGGGCTCGAACTCACAAACTGTGAGATCATGACCTCAGCAGAAGTCGGATACTTAAGTGACTGAGCCACCCAGGTGGCCCCAAAGTAATACATTTTAAAACAGAATTTCAGGGGCGCCTGGGTGGCTTAGTCAGCTAAGCGTCCGACTTTCGCTTGGGTCATGATCTCGCGGTTCGTGGGTTCGAGCCCCGCATCGGGCTCTGTGCTGACTGCCAGCTCAGATCCTGGAGCCTATTTCAGAGTCTGTATCTCCCTCTCTCTCTGACCCTCCCCTGCTCACGCTGTCTCTCTCTGTCTCTCCTAGAAATAAATAAAAAATATTTAAAAAAACACAGAATTTCAGGCTTGTGTATATAAATTTTCTTATACATGTTGCTTTCCTGGCTCTGTTCTAATCATATCACCTCTATGACCTGTCTTTGTATGTCTATGTACCCAAGAGGAAGTTGTAAAACACAAAAACAAGAAGAAAAAAAAAAGAAGAAGAAGAAAAGAAGAGAGAAGGTTAGGAAAGATTATTTTCCAGTGGGCCAGTTAGGGCCCAGATTCTGAGTGATTTCTATAATCCTGTCTTTTTGTGACCAAGGAGACATCTCAGGCTAGCAAATATACTCTTACTTATTCTAGATAGACTCGGGTGTCCAAGTTGGAACTCAGTGAACCAAGCAGGTGTTATAATTACCTAGTATTTCCCAACTTTCATTGTGAGAAGAGTACTCAGGAGAAAAATTCTTTATTTCTCTGTAGTTCTAAACACTTTGGGATTTTGGTTTTGGGATTCAGCAGAGGCTTCAGACGAGACTTTAGAACATCAGTCAATATGGGGCATCTGGGTGGCTCAGTTGGCTTCAGCTCCAGTCATGATCTCACATTTCATGAGTTCAAGCCCTGCATTGGGCTCTCTGAGGTCAGCCTGGAGCCTTGTTTGGATCCTCTTTCTCTCTCTCTCTCAAAAATAAGTAAACATTAAAAAAAAAATAAATGAAGCAGTAGTCAGGAAAAGTATTAAACTAGAATAACAATGCAATGGGCCTTTAGCAGCTGCTAGATTCATTTTATTTTCTCACCTAAACCAAATACGCTTAATCCCTACATTTTAATTTTAAACACTAAATTGAGTTTAGTATTTGAAGTTTAAAAAATTGAATTCAGGACTGACGTCACTAAGTTCTCCAGGGAGAACTCCACAAACAACTATTAAATTTGCAAAACTGTCAGAATCAACTTTTGCAGAACTTTAGGACCTACTCAAAGGATGGGAGGAACACCTGGGTAGCTCGATAGGTTAAGCATCCAACTTTGGCTCAGGTCATGATCTCACAGTTCAAGAGCTCAAGCCCCACATAGGGTAAGCTCTGACAGTGCAGAGCTTGCGTGGTATCTTTCACGCCCCCTCTCTCTGCCCCTCATTCACTTGTGACCTCTCTCAATAAACAAACAAACAAATAAATAAAATAAGTGAAAGGATGGGAAAATATATTCCATACAAGAAGTTACCAGAAGAAAAAATAAAAAATAAATAAATAAATAAATAAAAAAGTTACCAGAAGAGAGATGGAGAAGCTATAGTAATATTAAACAAAATATAATGGCAAATAGTAAGACAAAAACTTGTGGCATGTGGTGAAAGCTATACTCATAGCTAAATATATAGTGATAAACACCTACAAAAAATAAATAAATAAAACAGGCTAAACCCAAAGCTAGCAGAAAGAATGGGTAAAGATTAGAATGGAGATAAATGAAATAGAGAATAGAAAAACAAAAGAGAAAAGTTAATGAAACCAAAAGTTGATTCTTTGAAAAACATCCACAAAATTGATAAACCTTTGATGAGACTAATGATTTTTAAAAAGAGAAGACTGAAATTACTAAAATCAGAAACGAAAGTGGGGACATACTATAGACCTTAGAACTAAAAAAAGGTTTATAAGAAAATATTGTAAACAATTGTATGCCAACAAATTGATAACTTAGGCAAAATGAAAAAATTCGTAAAAACATATAAGCTACCAAAACTGACTCAAGAAAAAAAAGTAAATCTGAATAGGATAATAAGAGATTAAATTAGTAATCAAGAATTTATCAATAAAGAAAAGCCCTGGCCCAGAGGATTTTACTGGTGAATCCTAGTAAACATTTAAAGAATTAACATCAATCCTCAAACTCTTTGAGAAAATAGAATAGGAGGAACCCTTTCCAACTCAGTCTTTGAGCCTAGCATTATCCTGATACTAAAACCAGATAAATATATCACAAGAAAATAAACTAATTTTAGTTTTCACAGGAGAATGAAAAGACAACTCACAGACTGGGGGAAAATATTTGAGAAGTCTACACCTGATAAAGGACTAGTATCCAGAATGTATAAAGAACTCTAACAACTCAACAGCAAAAAGACAAATAATTTAAAAATGAGCAAAGAACTTGAATAGACATTTCTCCAAAGAAGGTAGGCAGATGGCCAACAAGCACATCATTACGGAAATGCACATAAAAACCACAGTGGATTGGTTCACACCAACTGGGATTATTACAGTTTTTTAAAAAATGGAAAATAACATACTGGTGGGGATGTGAAGTAATTAGAGCCCTCATACATTGCTGTTGAGAATATAAGATGGTATAGCCACTGTGGCAAAAAGCTTGGCAGTTCCTCAAAAAGTTAAACATAAAATTAACATATGAACAACTATTCCACATCTAGGTATATACCAAAAGAATTAAAAACAGGTATTCAAACAAAAACTTGTACACAAATATTAATAGCAGCACTATTCACATTAGCCTCAGGTAGAAACAACCCAAATGTTCATCAACTGATGAATGGATAAACAAATTGTGGCATATCCATGAAATGAAAAATTATTCCATCATAGAAAGGAATGAAGTACTGATACATGCTACAACATGGATGAACCTCAGAAACATTATGCTAAGTGAAAGAAGCCAAGCACAAAAGGTTACATATTATACTATTCCATTTGTATGAAATATCCAGAAAAGGTAAATACATAGACACAGAAAGCAAATTAGTTGTTATCAAAGGCTGGAGGGAGGGAGAAATGGGGAGTGACTACTTAACAGGTATGGGGTTTCTTTTGGGTGATAAAATATTTTGGGGGTGCCTGGGTGGCTCAGTTGGTTGAGCATCTGACTTCGGCTCAGGTCATGATCTTGCAGTTCGTGGGTTTGAGCCCCACATCAGGCTCTGTGCTGACAACTTGCTCAGAGCCTGGAGCCTGTGTCAGATTCTGTGTCTCCTCTTTCTGTTCCTCCCCTGCCCATACTCTGTCTCCCTCTGTCTCTCAAAAGTAAATAAATGTTTAAAAAAAATTTTTTTTAGTATTTTGGAACTAGATAGTGAATGTGCTAAATGTCACTCACTGAATTGTACACTTTCAAATGGCTAATTTTATGTTATGTAAGTTTTTCCTCAATTTAAAAAAATTGAAGCTTTATCTGACTCCAGAGCCAAAATTTTTATACTGAACAGTATCCTATCTTGAGGAATGCTATATGGTAGCTACTACTTGATGTGTAGCCACCAGAAATGCCTTCAATCTCAGTACCTATGAATCTGATGAGGTAAGCATTCAATAGTGCCATCTCTGTCCTAATGCCCAGACTTACAAGGGCATTAAAATGAGTAAAATAGAGAGGCTTTTCCCATAAGCTGCTCACATCTGGGTCTCCACTAACATTGATAGGTCAAGATAAAGTACAATTAGAAGCCCCTGGCCCATTCTTCTTTTCACTTCCGTCAGACCCCTTACCCTGTCCCATATACCTCATAATCACATGTGTGGAAAGCCCAGTCCACACAATGAAGCTTCATACACACACAAAAACACGTACACACCAGCACACAGCTGCCCTCTGGGCACACAGCTGCCTTTGGGAGCTATTGAGGCCCTAGCAATGGGCTCAGAATCTTTTGGACAGAGAATTTTAGAGTCATGGATACACAATATATGATTCAGAGTAGGAGAGGACATAAGCTCCTTAGTCTGATGGACTCCTTGTTTTGTGAAGAGGAACTTAGCTGGAGAAGGCTCAGACTAGGAGTCTCAATGTAAGACCCAGGAAAGAACCAGCCCCCCAACATCGCCCAGATCTAGGCATGGTACTGCTTTTCTGTTCCATTCCATTATCTTTATCCTATCTTACCAGCCATGGGTTGAGTCTGTCTGTTGAAGGAGGGGCTATGGTTTCATCTCACAGGCCACACATTTACCAGAATTGAATTCCTGGAGTCTCAGGGCCCAGCGGGGCTTGTCTGACTTAAGTGTGGGAGGACCTAGTTGTAACTATTGACTGCTCAGATTTCAGTATCCTGGGCTCTGCTTCTTATGAAGTTTTCTACTAGAAGTCCCAAAATGACCTTGCCCACCCCAGACTTTCAAATGTGAGCACCCATTGCTCCCAGCATGTACCATGGCCAGCTCTTTGTATTCTTACCCTTTCCTAAATAAATGCTAAAGCTGAAAGGCTATGATTCAGGAGCATAAAAATGGGGACTGAGATGAGACCCCCTCAATGTAGGAGGATAATGTCTGTGATGGAGATAAGAATGTTTTAGGGGAGTGTAATGGATGGGTCCCTGATACTTGACTAGGGGGTTGGCCAAGGGAAACATCTAGGATCTCTAAGATGTAACTTGAAAGATCATACCTTAGGCAGATAAAAGTGAGGGAGATTATTATGGGAGACAAAGAATGTTAAATGTATGAATACTATTTTTCAACTTGTATATTATGTCCTCTGAAGGATGAAAAACTTATAGAGAGAAGATTTATTCTGAAGCAAAAATCCCTGAGGATTCTGACCCATTTCATAGGCTGTGACCTGTTTCACAACCCAGGGTGTGACCTAATGCAAAAAGATGATCTGGGCAAAATAGAACCTCTTGCAAATTTAACTTTGGAAATAGAATCGGGAAGTTGACAGATGAAGCAACTCATAAAGATAGCCATGAGGTAGAGTTTGGAACATGAAAGGTCATGGCATGAAGACTCATAAAGGAAATAGAATCTAGGAGCTAAATTTTATTTATTTATTTTAAGTTTATTTATTTTGAGAGATAAAGCATGAGCAGAGGAAGAGCAGAGAGAAGGAATCCAAGCAGACTCTGTGCAGTCAGCATGGAGCCTGAGGTGGGGCTCAGTCTCCCCAACTGTGAGATCATGACCTGAGCCTAAATCAAGAGCCGTACCCTCAACCCTCTGAGCCACCCTGGCACCCCAGGAGCTAAATTTTAAACATAGAGAGATGTAGGGTGAGGTAAGTAAGCTGGTAGAGACAAGAATTATAGAGAGAAACAAATGTGGAGAGCAGCTATGTTACATTAACCACAGCACTGTCATATGACTCTTCACTTGGATTCATATGCCTACATAATGCCTTGCCATAGTAGGGGCTCAGCAAATGATTGGAGTAATGGATGTTTATCCTCATGATCAGTGGGATTACCTCTTGGTTACCTCTTACTTAAAGTAACTTGTCTGAATCTCTGCTCTTATAACAGACTCTCTACCCCAGGACACTATGAAAACTTTGAAAGCTTGCCATGGAGTTTGCTAAACACTCATGTAATGACTTACTCTCAGTCTTCATCCTCCTTGATTTATTGGGTCTCCCCTTTGGTTCTTGTGATATGATACTGTTCTAGTTCTTTCTCTGACTACTCTTCTGCCTTGGTTTCTGTTCCTCTTTCCACTTTCTTAAGTGTAAACAATCGCCATGGTCTATCTTCAGCTATTGTCTAGCTCTCTCTTCTTCCCAAGTGAGCCATCATTCCCAGCTTTGTGTACAACTGCTATAGAGGTGAACCCCAAATCTGTACCTCTGAGACCACATCTTTGAGCTCACAACAGGGTCCCTGAAATTCAACAAGCCTGAAACATAACTCCTCTTTCTCTCTAGTCAGTTCCTTCTCTTCGCTTCCCTATTTCTATTGCACCACCAATATTCCAGTTTTGAAATATGAGTTATATTTGGGTGTTGTCTTTTTCCTTTCCCATCACCTAATCAATTATAAGGTCCAGTTAATAATAATAGAACTAAAAATAATTGCTAGCCCTACGCTCCCCTAAAACATTCTTAATCTTCTCTGCCTCAGAAATCTTCTTTTCTTTTCCATAGCCTACCAAAATAAGTTATGTGGTGAATTTTTTTCAATTAAAAAGGCAGATTTCAGAATTCTCTACAACATGTTGCAAACTCATATTTCTAGTCTTATCTCCCATGGTTTTGTTATACAGTAAAAATTGTTAATTTACAATCCTTTCATATATTAATGATTCGTTTAGATTCCATTAACCATTAGATAACAAAAAAATATTTTTAGTTTTTTAAAAATGTTTTTTATTTATTTTTGAGAGTCAGAGAGAAACAGCACGAGCAGGGGAAGGTTAGAGAGAGAGGGAGACACAGAATCTGAAGACAGGCTCCAGGCTCTGAGTTAGCTGTCAGCGCAGAGCCCGACGCGGGGCTCGAATCCACGAACTGTGAGATCATGACCTGAGCCAAAGTCAGACGCTTAACTGACTGAGCCACCCAGGTGCCCCAAAATATTTTTAAGTTTATTGCATTTTTTGTACTAGGCTGAGTGGGCAATTCTATGGGAATAAAGAGGAAAAAAATCTATTATTCCTCCATCTTCTCAACATGTGCTTAGAAGACAAAATGTCAGAAAACTATGCCCCTCAGGAAATACACAAGCAAAAAAAAATATTGCATTTTAAGCTAATCAGTGTCTGGAAAACTTAAAATTACATGCATTATGAATATAATAAAACTTGTGGGAGAATCTGACCAATTGGTGATTTAAGAGAAATGTTTTCTACCAGAGCCAGTTTTTAATCCTAGTGAATGTGAATGCAGTGTCTTTTGGAAATGGATGCCATTTAGGAATTTTACTCCATGTGTTTTAAAAATACATTTAAAGTAGGCTAGTGGCTTCCAGGGTTAGGGCAAGGTGGGGAATGAGGAGTGATTGCTAATGGGTATGGAATTTCTTTTTGTAGTGACAAAAATGCTCTAGAACTAGATAGTGATGATGGTTGTACAACTTGTTGACTGTGAAAAGCCACTGAATTGTATACTTTAGAAGGGTGAATTTTATGATATGAAAACATGTTTAATGTTATAGCCAACATTATATGATTTTTGTTATTTTATTATTACTAATTTTTTAATGTTTTCTTTTACTTTTGAGAGAGAGACAGAGCATGAGGGGGAGGGGCAGAAAGAGAGTGAGACAGGGGCGCCTGGGTGGCTTAGTCGGTTAAGCTCCGACTTTCGCTTAGGTCATGATCTCACGGTTCGTGGGTTCGAGCCCCGCATCGGGCTCTGTGCTGACTGCCAGCTCAGAGCCTGGAGCCTGTTTCAGTCTGTGACTCCCTCTCTCTCTGACCCTCCCCTGCTCACGCTGTCTCTCTCTCTCCTAGAAATAAATAAAAA